>NC_045959.1:32202625-32567625 GCF_010909765.2 Amblyraja radiata
AGAGGCATGAAGAAAAGGCAGGAACGGGGTACTGATTGTGGATGATCAGCCATGATCTCATTGAATGGCGGTGCTGGCTCGAAGGGGCAAATGGCCTACTCCTGCACCTATTGTCTATGTATCTATGTATTATCAAACCTGAATAAGATAATTCAGTTGCCGGTACCTGGCGCCGGTTGACGCAGGTTGACGTAGGTAGTCGCCAATGGAATTGTCAGCACTGGCGACAACCTACGCCACCTGGCGAGAACCAACGTCATCCTCGCGACAACCTACGACAGCACCTATATCTGGAGAAGTCAAGCTACGCTCATTGGCGTCAAGCCAACTGTCGTTGACTGTCGCCGAAAAGTTTTAAACATTTCAAAATCCAGCGGCGACCAGAAAAACGCTACGATTCTTTGAGCGACTGACGACACTACTCACGGCCATACAGGTGACACTCCGGCGACCATGTGCCGATTATTAGAGTTGCCAACTTTCTCACTCCCAAATCGGGGACTAAAGGTGATGTGCCACAGTGGTGTGGCTCTGGTGCAGGCCCGGGATGACGTGACTGAGGGGGCTGGCAGCTGGTAACAGGGACCTTTTCCAAAAGAGAGATAGAAAAAAATCCCAACAACCCTGAATAGGTAAACAAATCCAATATATGAACCATGTATACATATCTTCAGTGTTATACAGTACATGAAATGTAACACCGAATTCTAACAAAGCATAATACAGAGCATAATCTGACTACCAGTCAGACATTAAATAACACCAAATAACCCTATCTGTATGTGCCCATATAGACAAATAATCGCTGCAAATGAGGAAAAGAGAGGGGGGAGGGACACAGCACTCACCAAGTCTACTTTTTCCATGGATATTTCATGCTGCTCTTGACTGATTCAAGCAATCCTTTTGCACAGCCAGAGATAAGTCCTTACATGACAAGCCAATCGGTTTCAGTTTTATCATTACATTTTCTGGTGAGAAATCAAACCACTTGTCGATGTATGTAATGACAGAGTCCTAGAACTTCACAAAGTCCTTTTGCTGCTTGAACCGTGTGCTGGCACTTGTTTGTCCATCAGCTGCTAGGTCTGGTAGCCAACAAAGCTGTCCCGTTTCCACTGAAGCATCTTCATTTTGAACTTTTGGACTTCCTTGTAAACATATGTTATGCAGAGCTTTGTTTCCTCCAGCTTTTTTTACGAGTGGGTCAAAACTACACCCCATGTTGTAGCAATGTTACAAAATTTTGAGATTTTAAAATTCAAGTCTGCAATTTATCCCATCAGATAAAGCATAAAAATAAGTTTAATTTGACACCTAATTCACTTTCATATCTGTAGATTGGTTTATGCATGACAACCAATCATAGTAGGCTAGCATCACTAACCCCACCTTACTGTCCCATTTATATTAACACCCACTTCCTACACTGCTCAGTTCTGGAAGCAGTCAGGATGCTCTGACAACTAACGATCTCTGTACTGCTATAGTTTGCATAACTATTAAAGATGATCTTGGATTACATATCGTGGTAATCTCTTGTTTACAATATCTTTAGTATTGAAAATGTTATGGCTATTTTCATAAATTAGCATCTTGTTCCCTATTGCTTTTCCATTGACTTAACACAGAAGCTGTGATCGAGGACAGTCAAAAGCCCATAACTTTCTTAAAAATTAAGAAAACTGAATGACATTTTCAGTTATTATAGATTGAAGCATTCTGAAACAAATATAAAACATCTTACTTGGATGACCTGAAATTAAAGCATATCATTAGTTAGTTACCTAATTGCAGTTAATTACAAAATTGACCGTTTTGACGGAAATAGTAATAAATACCCAGACTGCCTTGAAAATTCAAAAATGTGATATTCTCAAGATCAGAACTTTAATATTATTGTATTATATGCTGTAAATCAGTAACAGATAGGTAAATACATTACAATTTCTAGCAATAGACCAAGTCTTTATGAAGAAGATCAGTTGCTAGCTGGTACATTGGCATATCATAATCAGTAGCATCATCGTACTCCTCATATTGTAACCAATAAGCAACTCTGTATTCCTTGTTTTTCCTCAACTTTTCAATTTTGGCATTGTAAACTAGAAGCTTTTGCTCTTCAAACCACACATGACGTGCCTTTCTGCCCATCACTTTCCCATTAAGAATGTCCTGTAGATTCCATTTCTTAAGAAAAGGATTATTTTTTAAAATAGCCTAAGTATCCAAATAACATACTAATCCTATTCACACAGGAATTCACAATATAACATGATTTTTAAATCTCTGTCATGAATTTATATGCCAGATGGAAGGAATTTAATGTTTAATTCCCATAAATTAATCTAGAAACATCCACTCAATATAATCAAAATTATTATTTTTTTGCACAATACATGGGACTAAAACTGATATTTAGTATAAAAATATTGACTATGGATAGACAATTACACAAAATATAGATGATTTAGATGCTCTTATGACATGATTGTCCCAAAAAAAGAGCATTTAAATCATCTTGTGAGTGGGTGATTCTGGAACGCGATCGATTGGAACGTTGCATTTGCGGTGAATTTGAAGCCCATATCGGCAGGAAAAATACTACCGGTTCATATGTAGCCCAAATCACATTTTCGCAATGTAAAATTAGATTAAAGCCATCCAAGAAGTAAGTTTATACGTAAAATAAACGACTTACCCTTTGTTTTGTTCCGTTCTTGCGATCCGTCACGTTGTAGGCGTTGAGGGAGTTAGACGTTGCTTTTTATTTTAATCTAATTATTAAATTAAATAAAAAAATAAAAAAATCGGGAACGGGAGTTGGATCGATTATTCTTCAGCAGCTGGCAGCCCGAGGAAATCCGCCGCCGACAGGCAGTAAAAAACGGCATTTTAATCCCGCCCAACCCCCCCCCCCCCTCAAAGGCGCCAAAGTCGCGCACACGGCCAGTGGCAGAACTGCAGCGCCGCTGAAGGTAAGTTTTGTAACATCGCTACATGTTGTGGAAAAAGCACAGATAAATTTCAGTAGCTCCAGTTTTTCATCATCCTCAAAAATCCTCTTCAGTGCCACAGGACTGACTGAACTTTGTAGCCTTCCACCACAGTGAAGAATGCTATGGTGGATGTTTGTGTTAAATTCTATTGTGTGTTGTGTGTTCTTTTTTTAAGTGTATCGCTGCTGGCAAGGGACCTGAAGGATGACGTAAGAGCTGGCCAGCTTTTGCAGGAGACGTTCGGCAGCTGGATGAAGTGAGAGCCATCGTGTGCAAACATGACGCAGAATTTCATGCCACTCAATGTCAACAAAGGCAAAAAATGAACGCAGTTCCTCTCTTCGGGAAACAGATATTGAGAAGTGGCTGTAGACCTTTAGAACAATTGTCTCAATATCCACTGACAGCTGGTCACAGGCGTGCTTGCAGGCGTTATGAGCTATGTGAACTGGGCAATTAGCTTTCAGAATGTGATTGTTGGCACTGCTCAATAACTGGTAAACTGAGTGGTGTTTTCCAAAGTTTACATTGGCATTATCTGCTGCATAGGCTGTGACATGTTTAATATCCAGTTCAAACTTTTCCACACAGCTCATCAGAGCTTGATGTATGCCATTTACAGTTCCATCACTGTCTTCATAAAAGTCAAGTAACTTACACTGCACTCCATCAGACACAGAGAAATATCTCACGCACACTGGAAACATTTTTCTATCTCCCTTGTTTGAGGCATCGGTGGCAACTGAGAAATATGCGGGCTCCGCGGGCTCACCTTCTTCAGTCGGGGACAGAACATTCATAATGTCCCGCACAGTCTTTGGTCCTAAAACATTCATTGTAATCATCTCAGCTTTTGTTCTTCCCAAGTGCATCTTCGTCACAACATATGACACAACATTAAACAAAGCACCATTGAGCTTAGCAAGACAGTCAGTGCTGTTGTAACTGAGTCTGTGTTTAACCATATGGTACATAGACGAGCCTTCACGCCGCGATTTTGTCATTTTCCGCAGTAGATTTCATGAAGATTTCATGCCCCAATATTGCTTGCTCCTTTAGCGAGTGTGGCCTTCTTGTGCACTTCTGTGGAAACCCGCTGAGTTAGGTCATTCTCACCTCCATGGCCAATTGAGAATTCCCGAAGGGCATAAAGAACAGAAGGCCTTCGTCGAGTCATTGCTGACGGGCTTAACCCATGTCTTTCTTGCTTCCCATTGCTTACTATAGCTGCATGATCTTTTCTTATTTACAGGTTTATCCATATTTGCACATGCCAAACTGACCGAACAACACCAGACGTTACTGGAACTTTTTGTTTTGTCAGGAATTGGCAAAATATAGCGTACAACTGATGCACATAAGGAGATCCAGGTGAATCACTCATGCTTGGCAGCAACAGCACATGCAACACGCACACATGCAGGCTGTTGTATCAGATCTAGGATCTGTCTGTAAGCGTGCCCTCTGGTGATTACTGAGTAGTAGCTGTCAAATACGGGACAAGGGCGGTTCCGTATGGGACAAATCAATTTAACCCAATATACGGGATGTCCCGGCTACTACGGGACAGTTGGCAACCCTAGTGATCATTGTAGTGGCCATTTGGCTTGTTTTGTGTGTCATTAATTATGGCATGTGTCTTTAAATTTTAGATTGCCTATTATTATGCGGGTGGGATTTATGACGTATTTTAGGGCATGTTTGGAGCTAGGTTTCTTGCGCAGAAGCTTAGTTTTTAGTTTAGTTTTGGACTTGCATGAGGAAGGAATACCCTTTGACCATGCAGAGTATAAACAGGGACACAAGGAGCTTTCTAACCTTTAAAGCGATAGGCTGGAGTTTGATGAAGATTAAAGTGTACGAGTCGGAAGAAGGTTGGATGTATACCTTTGTGGCGGCACCTGAAAGCAACCCAAGGTCACGACGAACCATCGGCTCTAGAGGGCGGCGTCTTGGTGGGGGAGGCGCGAGTCACGGGGTCGGTATCTGAGTTGTTATTTAAGGCCGGGCAACGCCCGTGTCAGCTGAGGAGTAGGGAGCTGTATGCAAAAGAATAAACACGTCTAGAGCACACAACCTGTGTCCGACTCGTTTTTGGCTGGACTCCTGCCAGTCCCCGCCACAATTTGTGACCCCAGGCGCCCAGGGTGATCGATAGTCGGCGTGGACTCAGGGGGGCTAGAGGCCTGTTGCCACGCTGTGCCTCTAAACTAATCCAAATGAAAAAGGCACATTTCAGGTCGTGAAGAAGTGTCCCGACCCGAAACATTGTCCATCTATTCCCTCCCAGATGTCGCATGATCCATTAAGTTCTGCAGTATCTCATGAGTCCATTTCTATCTGAAACTTGCTCATTGATAATGTTAGTTCAGAGATCAATGGGTCCTGTGTAATATTTTGTCAATTCAGTTTCAATTATTTCCCTCCTGTGCACTTAAATTACTTCAGCTTTATTTTCCAAACAGAAATCCTTTGCATTCATTGCATTATTTTCAAGTTGTCACTCCCCACCAACAAACCCCATCATCCTGAACTTTTAGCAGAATAATAGATAGCAAATTAAACTACACGGAGGAAAAGCAACTGAAGATTTAGTTTAGTTTAGCTTATGGTCACATGTACCGAGGTACAGTGAAAAGCTTTGGTTGTGTGCTATCCAGTCAAAGATTGTACATGAATGCAATCAAGCATCCGGAGTACTGCCCTTACACTATGGTGTTCAGCAGCCGAATATGCCTGCCCAGTCTGGGGACGTTCTTCACACGCCAAGAAGTTGGATCCGGTGCTAAATGCAGCATGCAGAATCATCTCTGGTTGCCTCAAACCCACACGAGTTGACGACCTGTACCTGCTGTGTGGTATTGCACCCCCTCCAAACAGAAGAGCAATATCCCCAAAAGTTGAACGCACCAAGCAGGAGGATTACCCTCGTCACCCACTCTTCCAACACGTCCAGGCATCAAAGAGGTTAAAATCCAGAAATAGCTTCCTACATGCAGTTCAGCCCCTGGGTGATAACCCCCGCACCTGTAGGATAGATGCTTGGGTGACACACCTACAATCAAAAACCCCACACACTGACACTATACCCTGAGGAGTCCCTTCCATTGGGAGTGAAAGAGACATGGACAGTCTGGCTCTGCCTCAACCGCCTCAGAACACGGGTCGGACGGTGCAAAGCCCTCATGCAGAAGTGGGGGTACAACAATGATGGACCAACTGGATGTGACTGCGGGGAGGCAACCCAAACTATGGAGCAATTACTTACCTGCCCTCTCCTCACAGAGCCCTGCAAACCAGAAGATCTCAAGGTCTTCAACCCATGTGCCAGAGCCTGCATTGTGCAGTGTACCGACATGACAAGAAGAAAAAGAATCAAGCTGTCTACAGTGTAAAGATAAAGGGGACAACAATTAGTGCAAGATGAATCAAAGTTATGAAAAGTGATTTGGTAAAACCAGATGAAAATACCTCACTCCCATGATGTTACTGTGAACAGTACGTCTCAACACAATTGCCCAGACATACTTATTTCAGAACCCTTTGAGGAGAAATGTTTCTGTGTAACTGATACAGCAGCAACCGTGTGTCTTGTGTGTGTACACGCTTTCAGCATGTGAAATTCAACGCAAGCTTTATCACAAATGAAGGACAAGCATGCCAGCACAGAACTTGAACGTCCAATCAGCAACTTTATCAAGGCAATTTAGAGGGTTTCCCGGGACATGAAAGCATCTACACTGACCAACAATCTTAAATCAATAGAACATGAATATGTGAGTGAAGCCTTAGAGAAATGCCTGTCAAGACCAGATGTAACGTGGCAAGATCTTCCCAAGTGCCAGCAGGACCTGTTCTACTTTGCTTCAGTTGAAGGCTGTGAAACAGCTTCTTAAGAGGTTGAAGATGGACACAAATTGCTGGAGTAACTCAGCGGGACAGGCAGTATCTCTGAAGAGACGTAATGGGAGAAATTTCGGGTCAAGACAATTCTTCAGACTGAAAGTCAGGGGAGAGGGAGACACAAAGATATGGAAGGTTAAAGGTGTGAAAACGAAACATCAAAGGGGACCAAGTTCCAGGAGAATGTAGAATAGATCATTGTTAGCTGGGGGAAGGTGACAACGAAGCATACAAAGATAAAATGTAATCAGGAAGACAATCAGACTGGTCGGAGAACTAGGATGGGGGAGGGATGGCGAGAGTGGGTAAGCAAGGGTTATTTGAAGTTGGAGAAGTCAATATTCATACCGTTGGGTTGTAAGCTGCCCAAGAGATTCACAGCTTTGGGCAGCAAGAATGTGATGTGATTTCTATGCAAATGTGCGAGGGAATTTGAATTGCTGTTAATTAATGCATATTGTGCACAGCATATTTTGCAAAGAGGGTGCAGGGTGCCTTGGGCCAATGATCAAACCCAAGGATGAAAAAAAAGAAGCAGTGGGGGGAAGTAAGTATGGAAATAGAATCAGTAAAGTCTAAAGATCATTGGAGAAAAAGGACAAAGTAAAACAAGAAAGTTGTAAATAATCCCACTGTTGTGAAATTGCCAAGTACTTGTTTAAGTAAATCCTTTAACTTGGACTGCAAATAACAGACTGCCCTCTGCAGCCTGTATGGGACAATTCACTCTGGCCTAAGTCTCTCAAATACTTACTGCATTTCTTTGCAGGCCTGTTTTGTCAACATCATGGGTGGCCCTACAGGCACTTTGGTAAATGTTACTTTTTGTGCTTTTTCTCATGATATTTGCATCACTCGTCAGAACGGGCGTATGGTCAGTCCTTGCGGCTGACACCTGAACAGTCAGCGATGAAAAACTATGGCTATCAAAGAATACCTGCAGTCTGGTCTTTGTGTCTGATGGTGTATTCTTTATCAAAATCACCCCTTCTCACTGTAAACCCACATCGATACCATGTTTGCCCTCACTGCCATGCTGTTCACCAAGGTCCATGGCTCCTTGCAGCATGACTTTCCTTTGGTTTCCTTGGTACACAACACACACATGCTTCAGCAAAAGTGTTGATCTATCTTCTCCCATTGAAGTGCATTTTACTGCTGGACTCCCCTTTCAGCCTGAGCTTAACATTTCCCATCCAATGGACTGTTCCATCTAGAGTGGGGTTGATGCACCACTAGTGAACCTTGATCACTATACCTGCCCTTATTAATACATCTCCCGGTGTCTGATACACTCCTGCACTGGGCTGTATTTTCTCTCACTGTATCAGCTTGTTTTCTATAGCTGTCATAGAGTCATAGAGTCATAAAATGATACAATGTGGAAACGGATAAGCAATGGAAGGCATTTAAAGACGGCATGGATGAACCACAACAATTGTTCATCCCAGTTTTGCAAAAGAATAAATCAGGGAAGGTAGTGCAAGGATAACAAGCGAAATCAGGGATAGTATCAAAACAAAAGATGAAGCATACAAATTAACCAGAAAAAGCAGCCTACCAGAGGACTGGGAGAAATTCAGAGTCCAGCAGAGGAGGACAAAGGGCTTAGGAAAGGGAAAATAGATTATGAAAGAAAACTGGCAGGGAACATAAGTACTGGTTCGAAGGGCCGAATGGCCTACTTCTGCACCTATTTTCTAAGTTTCTAACATTGAATTTTGAATTGATTAGTAAATGGAAACATCCATGAATCTTAACAAATCTTGCTCACCTTAATTTGCAGCGGCACAACTGGTAGAGCTGCTGCCTCACTGCTCCGGAGTCCTTGTTTCAATCCCGGACTTGGGTGTTGTAGTGTGGAGTTTGCCTCCTCCCTGATGATATAGGTTTCCTCCAGGGGCTCTGGTTTCCTCTCACCTCCTAAATAGGTGATTTGGCCACCTCTTCTTCTTGCGTAGGCCGTGCACAGCCTAAAGTTGTAGGTCAACTTGTTCTATTTGATCTATTTGTTTGTGCACGTCGGGTTGATTGCATTAGTCGAAACAGGGTGGACCACGTGAAAGGTGCAATCTCCCACCCCATAAAGCCACTGTAAACAACCTTAGAATGTAGGTGAGAGGTAGGACCTGAGAGGATACAAATATGGGGAGATTACAATGGCATTCATGTAGGATTAGTATAAATGGGCACTGTTGTGAACTCGATGGGCCAACAGGCATGTTTCTATGCTATGTGAATCTGTGACTCCAGGAGTTTACATGCCATTTCCAGATTATTGGAAAATTGCCAATATTACTCTGCTATTCAAGAAGTGAGCTAAGCCGGAGAGTGGACACTGTAGGCTGACTTCAGTGGTTGGTAAGATTTTAGAGTCCATTATAAAGGATGAGGTTATAAACATGACATTTTTTAATGTTTAACATGTTTTTTTTTTTTTATTTAAAAAAAAAATAATATTTTTTATTAGAAGCATATGCATATCATAATCCAAACCAATACAGACTAATGCCCCTGTCCCACTTAGGAAACCTGAACGGAAACCTCTGGAGACTTTGCGCCCCACCCAAGGTTTCCGTGCAGTTCCCGGAGGTTGCAGGTGGTTGTCGGAGGTTGCAGGTAGTGGAAGCAGGTAGGGAGACTGACAAAAACCTCCGGGAACCGCACGGAAACCTTGGGTTGGGCCACAAAGTCTCCAGAGGTTTCCGTTCAAGTTTCCTAAGTGGGACAGGGGCATTAGTTTAACGATTACATATTATTAGTTTCTAGGGTCCCGGGGTCCCAGCTATCAAAATAGCTGGGGTCCTCATTTATCAATTACGTATTAACACTGCTTCTAATTGTTTATTAGGTAGTTGAGGCCAGTTCATTGGTTATATTTAAGAGGGAGTTAGATGTGGCCCTTGTGGCTAAGGGGATCAGGGGGTATGGAGAGAAGGCAGGTACGGGATACTGAGTTGGTTGATCAGCCATGATCATATTGAATGGCGTTGCAGGCTCGAAGGGCCGAATGGCCTACTCCTGCATCTATTTTCTATGTTTCTATTTAAAGATAGAAAGAGAAGAAAGGGAAAAAAAGAGAGAATTAAAATAAAATAGAGTAAATGATCAATAATACAGCTTAGGAGATAGGTCCGTAGGTTAAAAAGCGTAACTATTCATCTAATCCTGGATTCAAGTTTCAGTCAGGCTCCTGTGCTTGACCAATCTACCCCTTCAAATAATCTATAAATGGAGACCATATTCTAGCAAATAATTCTGGTTTGTCAATTAAGACAAGTCTAATTTTTTCCAAATGTTTCTAACTATCAATAAACAGAGTCTCCGACAGCTTTGACAACTGGCTGAGCCAGGGGTTGGTGCTTTACTGGCTATCAACCTACTATGGCCCGCCCACATGACACCATTGTGCAGGACCTTCCCATTTTGGATCAGGATGATATAAGGCAGCACGTTTACAGAACGTCTGTATGAGTTCAGAAATGAGAGAAGGTTGCTCACAGCTGACTGCAAGTTCTGGCATTGAGTGAGGGATGTCCAAGGTATGCACATTGTGTTCATTTCAGTGGATGCAAGTCTCAGTTTTGTGAATTATCCAAAGACCAAAGCATCAAAATAATGTACAAAACATCTGGGTGTGCTTCATGAAAGGCCACCAAGTGACTGGGGGGAGTATAATGCAAGGGAATTCTGTGTGACTGAGTGAAAAAGAAAAGATTTTACAAATGGTCAAAAAATATCCCCAGGTTACGAATGGGTTCCTGTTCCCAGAACTGATCGTAACATGTGCAGGAAGGAACTTCAGATACTGGTTTAAAAGTGAAGATAGGCACAAAAAGCTGGAGTAACTCAGTGGGAAAGGCAGCATCTCTGGAGAAAAAGAACAGGTGACGTTTTGGGTCGAGATCCTTCTTCAGACTGAGTCAGGGGAGAGGGAAACAAGAGATATAGATGGTTACTAGACTAAGTGGGACCCGTTGGGTCCCATGTTCACATGGGAGGGCGGGTCCCCCGACGCAATATTCCACCTCTCCACCAATTCCAATATTGGTGGCCAGTGGGGGGGCTTTCTGGAGTGCTGGTATGGGTTCTTGGGGTGGCAGCTCTGTCCCTCAAGCCTGATGTGCTGGCAGCTCACTCACAGCTGGTGGGCTGGCAGTTGACATGGCTATTCCTTGAAATTCCATTTCAAGCATGGTGCAAGGCCACCAAATTCAAATCCATTTTCATACCATTTCAAGCAGGGTGCAAGGCCACTAAATTCAAGCAGTTTCTTACCACTTCGAGCAGGGTGCAAGGCCACCAAATTCAATTGCAGTTTCCTACCACTTCAAGCAGGGTGCAAGGCCACCGAATTCAAGTGCAGTTTCATTCCATTTCAAGCAGGGTGCAAGGCCACCAAATTCAAATGCAGCTTCATACCATTTCATGCAGGGTGAAACCACTATAAAACCACCATAAAAGCACACAAAACACCAAACTCACAGTTCAGTAGATATTCAGTGTGTTCAGTTGATTCACAGCTCACACAGAGTCATGACCTCACCCTCCCCCATCATGCAGAGACTGAGCCACACCCACACTTCCGGGTTTTATAACCCCTCCCCCTCCCACCGGAAAAGGTATGGCCTTCATGGCGTGATTGACAGGAGAGAGATTCTCAACATTTTTTAAACACTAATAACACTTTTATTTTTAATTGATGGGAAGAATCCTCTGCACCTGCTGAGTGGAGGGGGACTGAGTAAGATGGCCAAAAATCACAGCCATAAGTGGTAGCATTTTGCAGTAGTGCCTTTTAACTTCAAGCCAAAGCACCCAAACCACCATTTGCAGTAGTGCCTTTTAACTTCAAGCCAAAGCACCAAAACCACCATTTGCAGTAGTGCCTTTTAACTTCAGGCCAAAGCACCCAAACCACCATTTGCAGTAGTGCCTTTTAACTTCAACCCAAAGCACCCAAACAACCATTTGCAGGCAGTGCCTTTTTACTTCAAACCAACCATATTTTCATTTTCAAACCACATTAAGGGGACTCACAGTTGAGTAGACATGTGCTCAGTGTTATTCAGAGCTCAGAGAGACGTGACCCTCTGGCTTCCTCCATCTTGCAGAGACTGAGTGAGGCACACCACTTCAGGGTTTTATAGTCCCTCCCCCCTCTCACCAGCAGGGGCAGCAGAGAGAATGGCAATTAAAAAAAACCCATTAATATCTCTCTGATTTTTCATCGATGGGAAAAATGCTCCGATCCCGGAAGGCGGAGGGAGGCTCTGAGCAAGGTGGCCAAAAATGACGGCCGTAGGTGGCGGAGTTCTCTCGGATATCACACCAGAGCGAGCCAAAAGCGGTCAAGATCAGACTTTTAGTAATATACTGTAGAAATAGAGAGATATAGCACAAATGAATAAAATATATAACCCAAATCATACTAGCTTCAAAGTTGCCTTGTTGAGTCTCATTGTCTGTAACTCGTTTTCACCCAGCCCACAGCTAACAATGGCCTGTTTCCTTTATCATCTTTCCTTTTTACATATATTTAATTCATTTGTTCTATATCTCTCTATATCATGGTCTATATCTCTCGTTCCCCTTTCCCCTGACTCTCAGTCTGAAGAAGAGTCTCGACCCGAAACGTCACCTATTGTAGTGGCCATTTGGCTATATTTTGTGTCATTAATTATGGCATTTTCCTTTAAATTTTGCCAGCCTGTAATTATGTGGATGGGATTTATTACGTAGTCGGTGGTGTGTTTGCTGCTGGGATTCTTGCGGAGAAGCTAGCAATTTTTTAGTTTTAGTTTTGAAGCCAACATGGTAAGAAGGAATATCCTTCGACCATTTGGAGCTATGCTGAGACATGAGGTGTTTTCTAACGTTTAAAAGCGATATGCTGGAGTTTGATGAATTTTAAAGTGTACGTCAGAGAAGAAGGTTGGACGAATATCTTACTGTTTTTCTTCAAAAATAAAGAAACTATTATCAAAAGACTGTTAGGAAGATTTATCTTTCGAGAAGCTCTGAAAGTCTCGTGAAGAGCTCACGTGCGTAAAACAACATTCTCCTAATACCATGCTGTTTCCTAAGTGGCTAGAGAGAAAACGGAGTGATCTCTTGAACGATATAATAATCTGCCACTGTACCTATTCCTTTTCTTCAGACATGCACTCATGACCTGCTGAGTTACTCCAGCTTTTTGTGTTTCGTTTTAAACCAGTATTTGCAGTTCCTTCCTGCACATTCCATGTGCAGAATATAGTTTTATACCTATAGAGGGGGCAGATTTAAAAAAAATGTAATACTGCCACAAGATAGATTGGTAGATCAGGAAATAATTCTTAGCATAAGAGAAGTCCTTTCAAGTGAAGATGTTGCTGTTCTTGAATCTGGTGGTACATGCTTTGAAGCTTTTGTATCTCCTTACCGATGGGAGAGAGAAGAGAGATAACCAGGGTGTGAGCGGTCCTCGACAATGTAGAATAAGTTGTAAGGTGGGCATACGGAACCTGGGAAGGACCTGTAAATGCTGGTATTCAGAAAATGTCCTTGTGCATGATATGCAGGATGGTTAATGCAATTAGAAAGATAAAAGGTATGTTACCACAGCTAAAAACAATTGGGAGAGCAGCTGAAGGAGCTCAGCAGGTCAGGCGGTATCTATGGAGGGAAATGAACAGTTGACATTTCAGGTCAAGATCCTTCATGTAGAAGGCATGTTCATAAGTTCATCAGTTCATTCGATTTAGGAGAAGAATTAGGCCATTCGTCCATCAAGTCTTCTCCGCCATTCAATCATGGCTGATCGATCTTTCCCTCTCAACCCCATTCTCTTCATATCCCCTGACACCCGTACTAATCAGGAATCTATCAATTTCCACCTTAAAAATATCAGTTGATATACTCCACAGCCATCTGTGGCAATGATTCCACAAATTCACCACAATCTGACTAAATAAATTCCTCCTCATCTCCTTTCTAAAGGTGCATTCTTTTATTCTGAGGCTATGGCCTCTGGTACTGGACTCCAGATGGAGGTTTGGAGTGGAATTTGTGCTTCCCAAGTCTGGTGCCAGGCATGCGCACTCTGAGCAATGCCGGAATATTGGCTTGGGGAGGGGGGCACTGGCATTGGGTCTCCCAGCCTGCCTGTAGATTTGAGAAATTAAAGGACGCTGCTCTGTTACTATTCATGATCATAAGTGATAGGAGCAGAATTAGGCCATTCGGCCCATCAAGTCTACTTCGCCACTCAATCATGGCTGATCTATACTTCCCTCTCAACCCCATTCTTCTGCCTTATCCCCATAACCCCTGACACCCGTACTAATCAAGAATCTATGCTGGTTTACATTGCACTAAACATTATTCCCTTATCATGTATCCATACACTGCAAATGGATTGATTGTAATCATGTATTGTCTTTCCGCTGACTGGTTAGCACGCAACAAAAAGCTTTTCACTATACCTCGGTACATGTGACAATAAACTAAACTCAACTGAACTAAAACTATCCATGGACTTGTCCTCCATGGCCTTCTATGGCAATGTATTCCACAGCTTCACCACGCTCTGACTAAATAAATTCCTCCTCATCTCCTTTCTAAAGGTACATCCTTTTATTCTGAGGCTAGGGCCTCTGGTGCTAGACTCTCCCACTAGTGGAAACCAAAGATCCTATAGCAAGCAAGATAGATCACTCGACGAAAAAGACGTAGTACGGTCATGGGCAGATTCATGGGTAATTTTCGGCCCCACTTCCATAACCGGCTTCTGGTACTGGACCAAAGATACTAGTCCGGAGATGGAAGCCGGTTACGGAAACATCCTCATAAAAGTAAAAGTTCTTTGATAAAAATCTTCTCCTCATTTTCAGAATTATAATTTATTAACACAAACTGTTCCCCCGCAACATTGATTACACTGCGAGTCGGGTCGGGTCGGGTTAGTGAAATGGATGAAAAAAAGCCCCACGTTCCGCTCCGTTGCGTACTACACGTCAGCCCATTGCATTTAGAAGGAGTGGTCTATCTTGCTCCACTATAGGATCTTTGGTGGAAACATCCTCTCCACATCCACTCTACCAAGGCCTTTCACAATTTGGTAAGTTTTAATGAAGTCGTCCCCTCATCCTTCTAAATTCTTCATTGTTTTCTTCATTGCATTTAGGCTGGAGTACAATAATAAGAATATCTTGTTATGATAACATAGGAATTTGTTTAGAACACCGTGGCGTATTGTGAGAGGTTTTGGGCCTGTGCCTAAGTTGTCTTGGAGGTAGTACAGCAAAGATCCTCTGGATTGGATCCTGAATTTTCCTCCGTGGAGAAATTGAGAATGATGCAGTTTAGGAGAACGAGAGATTATTTTATAAACCAATGTAAAATTATCTGAGAATGCCTTACAGCATGAATGTTGAGCTGTTTCCAAACCTGAAGGGTCTGATACACAAGCTCACAGTGTCATGGTAAGGATTCAGCCATTTAGAACTATTCTGAGGAGAACCATCTTCCTGAAGTGGATTGTGAATATTTAGAGTTCTCCCGCACAGAGAGAAGTGGATGCACGAGTATATCAGATTCTGAGGTTGATAGATTTATGGGCACTTGAGGGAATTGATGAGAACTGGATGTAAATTCATAGTTTAGTTTAGTTTAGTTTGGTTTAGAAATACAGCACATGAAACAGGCCCTTCGGCCCACCGAGTCCGCAGCGACCAGCGATCCCCGCACATTAACACTATCCTACACACACCAGAGACAATTTACACTTATACCAAGCCAATTAATCTACAAACCTGTACGTCTTTGGAGTGTGGGAGGAAACGGAAGATCTTGGAGAAAACCCACGTGGTCACAGGAAGAAAGTACAAACTCCGTACAGACAGCACCCATAGTCGGGATCGAACGCGGGTCTCTGGCGCTGCAAGCGCTGTAAGGCAGCGACTTTACCGCTGCACCACCGTGCCGCCTTTTGGATGGAAATTTATAGTTGTGGTCAACAATCATTGAGGATCCTACTGAATGATGGAGCAGGCTCAAGGGGCTGCTTGGGCCACTCTCGCTCCTACGTTTAAGTTATCTACTTGTTCTACTATATATATTAAAATATATTTTTAAGAAGGGCACATGCTATTATATCATTTCACTTCTGTGATATGATATGGTTTCTATTTCCAGAAACAATTTGTCCCCATGAACTTCAACGAGAAATATGACAAAGACAATTGTAAATGTGCACAGCAAACAATCCCAGAGTACAAAATTGAGATCAACAGCAATGGTGGCTCTGGTTCTTCTCCCAAACAGCAGAGTCCAGGTACATAGTGCCCTGAAAGTGACTTCACAGGTAGATAGAGTGATTCTGAAGGCTCTAGGTACATTTGCCTTCAACAGTCAAGTTACTGAGTATAGAAGTTTGGATGCTATGTTACGGTTGGACAAGTTGTTGGTGAGGCCGCATTTGGAGTATTGTGTTCAGTTTTACTCACCCTGCTATAGGAAGGATGTTGTTAAGCTGGAAAGGGTGCAGAGAAGATTTATAACAATGTTGTTATGACTTGAGGGTCTGAGCTATTGGGAGAGGTTGGAAAGATAATGGCCCTGTCCCACTGTACAAGCTCATTCAAGAGCTCTCCCGAGTTTAAAAATAAATTCAATCGTGCAAGCACGTTGAATGTACGTAGCAGGTACTTCGGAGCTCGGGACGTCTCTTAGCGGCTCGTAACGCTAACGGCAGGTACTCGGGAAACGCGGTAAGTTCGGGAAGACTCGTGAAGATTTTTCAACATGTTGAAAAATGTTCATGAGAGCCCCAAGTACCTACGAGCGGCTATTGCCGTAAATCTCTGAGTTCGAATCAAGGCAAACTCGGGAGAGCTCTTGAATGAACTTGTACAGTGGGACACGGCCATAAGACTTCATTCCTTGAGCGCAGGAGGCTGAGTTGATCTTATAGAAGTGTATAAAATGATGAGGGGAATAGATATATTTAATGCACATAATCTTTTACCCAGGTTAAGGGGATCAAAAACCAGAGGACATAGATTTTGGGTGAGAGGGGAAAGACTTAATTGGAACTTGAGTGACAGCTTTATAAAACACAGAGGATGGTGGGTGTACGGAATGAGCTGCCAGAAGAGGTAGTTGAGGCAGGTACTATAACAACATTTAAAAAAACATATGAGCAGATGCATGGATAGGAAAGGTTTGGAGGGATATGGGTCCAATGTGGGTTGGTGGGACTAGCGTAGATGGGGCATCATGATCAGTATGGGCCTGTTGGGCCAAAGTGCCTGTTTCCATGCTGTATGACTGTAGATCAACCATATTAATCTCTGTCAATATAGCCTTCACCACATATATTATGCATGATACATATTCCACCATGTAATCCAGTCCGGGATTTGAGTAAGGAATGCAGATACTTATAACAGCCTGCTCGTCCCTAGCTCGGCAGTCTGCAAGATGATGTAACGAGTGCAACAGTATGTATTATTCTCTCTGCATAGGTTTTAATAAATGCTTTGTGGTTCTCCTAATACTTTGTAATGGTTTGATTACAAAACATGGTGTCAGAAGATTTGTACCACTTCTCCACTTCATTTGCCTGGATTTATTTTAGTTTGTTTTTTTTGTCCCGTCTTCCAACCATGGCTGGAGCCTTTCGTAAACCTGACCCGTTAGTGTTTGATGGTGACCTTGCTGAACGTTGGCACATCTTTGAAGTAGAATCTGGAATGTTCATCCACGTGGCTCACCGTGATGCACCCATTGATATACAAGCTTCCATTCTCCTCAACATGGCGAGCACAGAAGCCACACTACGGGCACAGGATTTAAACCACGCAACAGCCGAGCTTGATGTTCCGGGTAACATTGTGACCCCTGCGGAATCTATCCGAGACTCAGAGTGCCTGCTTAGAAAGTTCTGACAGCTATGCCAGCTGTGAACAAACTTGGTCATAGAGCACACCACAGATTGTTTTCACGTAACCAGAAGGAAGGCGAACCAGTCGAATCCTACATCAGTGCCCTGAAGAACATCGCAGGTAGATGCCAATTCGGTGATCTACGCGACAACCTCATCCATGGCAGACTCATGTACAGCATTCTGAATGACAAGGTGAGAGATGAGTTACTCCGGGGCGAGAAGCTCACTCTAGTTAAAGCCAAGCGTGCCTGTCGGGTTGCTGAGCTAACCGCCACCCATGCCTAGTCTCCAGGGCCCGGACCCCACTCCACATACAGTAATTGTCCTTATTGGATTTCAAGAGAGTTCGAAAATCCGAAGTTGTTAGAAAAACAAGTGGCAAGTTACTCCCATTTGGAGGAGGAGAGGTCCACCCGGTCGGAAGAGTGGAATTGCAATGCCATATGGCTTCATGTGTTTACAACCTGGACTTTTTCATTATCCATGGGAAAGTGGCCCCTCTGGTGGGCATTGATGCATGCCATGACCTGGGTTTGGTCACCTTTGGCAAAACTGTACACCAGCTCACCCCCAGCCAGGGTCCCACTCAACAATTCCTCTCACAGTACAAAGACTTCTTTGATAACAAACTTGGCAAACTTCCCCACAAGTACACCATTGTGACCCAGAGGTCACGCCAGTTGGCCGCGCCCCTCCCCAGGTCCCGCTTGCTATGTGAGACCACGTTCAGAACGAACTTAACAGAATGGAAACTCTGAGTGCGATTGCCCCCGTCAATGCTCCATCTGCCTGGGTCTCGACCATGATTGCAGCAACCAAGAAAAACAAAGATGACATATGAATTTGCATCAATCCCAAGGATTTAAACACTACCATTAAACGCCCACACCACCCGATGCGCACGGTGAAGGAAGTTGCAGCACACCTTGGAAAAGCAACGGCATTCTCAGTCCTGGACGCAAAGAACTCATTCTGGCAGATTCCCCGAGACCATGAATCCTCCATGTTGACCATGTTCAGCACACCTTTTGGACTATACAGATTTTTGAGCGTGCCATTTGGAATAAACTCGGCTAGTGAATTTTTCCAATGCACCATGGAGCAGTTATTTGCCGGATACCCATGTGCTATCATTGTAGATGACATCCTAGTCGCCGGACAGAATGTCCGGGAGCACGACGCAAACTTAACGCTGGTTCTGGACCGTGCCAGAGCAATCAACCTCAAGTTTAACCCCAAAAATGGAACTATGTGGGTCATGTATTCACCAGCGACGGTCTCAAACCAGACCCCTCGAAAACCATCGTTACCAACGAGCTGCCAGTACCCACGGACGTGACTGCATTACAACGGTTTCTAGGCATGGTAAACTACTGGGGAAAGTTCATCCCGAACTTCAGTGAACTCTCAGCCACACGAAGGCAACTGACTCACAAGGACACAGACTGGTCCTGGCACGCCCACAGAGGGCTGCAACACTCGCTTACTTCGATGCCAAGCTACCTGTCACTTTAACTTGCGACGCCTCGTAATACGGACTGGGAGCAGCCTGTCTCCAGAACGATTGTAGAGGCCACAGACCCATTGCATATGCCTCCCACACCATGACTGACACAGAACAGCACTACGCACAGATCGAGAAGGAACTGCTAGCCATGGTCTTTGCCTGCAAGAAATCCAATTACTTTATTTTCAGCAACCCTGTCGCTGTTGAAACTGACCACCAGCCGCTGGTCAGCATTCTGAACAAGCCGATGTATGCCGCCCCTGCGTACCTTCAACATATGATGATGGTAATACAAAAGTACGACATTAGACTGGTTTACAAACGCAGGAAGGATATGCACCCAACTGACACTCTGTCGCGGGCTCCGCGCAACACCTGCGACAAACACCTGTCGGACGATGATGGTTTTGTTGTTACGATGGTCTCCTACCTCCCATCCTCGTGTCTGGACGATCAGGCAGCACAAACAGCTGCAGACGACACTCTACAGTCACTCTCCTCTGTTATCCCACGCGGATGGCCAGACAAGCCTACTACAGCCCCCAATTCGCCCATTTTGCCCTGTTCGTGATGAACTGGTACTTCAGGATGGTATCGTGGTGAAAGGACACAAGGTAGTTGTCCCTGCATCTCTGCAAAACAAGTATTACGATGCTATCCACAGGGGTCATCCCGGTGTGGAGGCAACCGTTCTGAGGGCAAAGAGTATGTTCTTCTGGCCTGGAATGGCCGACTTTGTGCGTGAGAAAGTCGAATCCTGTGCGGAGTGCAACAGCCTAACGCCACACCAACCCAAACAGGCCCTTCTCTCGTACCCCACACCTGACTTGCCATGATCTACAGTTGCAACTGACATTTTCGAGTGGCATGGCAATCAGTACCTGGTCCTGGTCGACTCGTTCTCCGGATGGTTCGAGATCGACCTACTCCACAGTCCAACCTCAGACATGGTTGTTGAAAAGCTGACACGCCACTTTTCTGTCCACCGGGCTCCCGTTCATCTTCTCTCTGACAATAGCAGCCAATTCACCAGTCAGCACTTCAAGAACTTCGCTAAACGCTGGGATTTTCGCCACATCACCAGCAACCCCGAGTACCCGCAGTCCAATGGTTTGGCTGAATGTGCAGTGAGAAGTGCCAAACAAGTGATGGAAAGCTCCCATCGTGCCTGTTCCGACGTGTACCTTGACTTGCTTAATTTACAGAACATTTCTCGTGATCCGATTCTGGGTTCCCCTGCCCAGCGCCTTCCGTCAAGGCAGACTTGCACTACGCTACCTATAGCGAAACAGATGTTACAACCACAAATTTGTGCCCCGGCAGTGATCCAGGCAAAACTCCAACAGCGACGCGATACCCAGAAAAAATACTAAGACAAGTCAAGCACACCACTTCCGCCTCTGACCAAGGGACAGGTTGTCCGCTTGCAAATGGCAAAATGCTACGACCGGCTGGGCGTCATTCAAGGAACCACTCCTGAGCCGCACTCTTACCTGGTCAGTGTTGATGATGCCACGTACAGACGTACCCGACAACACCTTCGCCCGGTCAATGAGCCAGTGCCGCCTCGACACTGTCCTGACAACACAGCTGTGCCTCCTCCATGGTCCAACGGTTCCAGTCCCATGGGCCCACAACTGCCTGCTGACCCCGGTCCAGAAGCTTTTCCTGCTGCTTCGCCTCCCCGGCCGCTGCCGCAGTCGCCATCCTCACCCTCAACACCGGTCAGACCTGCCATATCACTCCCTTCTCCTATTTAATTTCCGGTGAAAGGAGAAAACGGTGGATACCATACGCACGCAGGTAGCGTCTGCAGGCCAAATCCAAAGTACAAGGATTGTGTTAAGTAAAGTGCACACCCCTCATATTGGTGTTTTTCTATATTACTAAAAGTCTGATCTTGACCGCTTTTGGCTCGCTGTGGTGTGATTTCCGAGAGAACGCCGCCACCTACGGCCGTCATTTTTGGCCACCTCGCTCAGAGCCCCCCTCCGCCTTCCGGGACCGGAGGATTTTCCCCATCGATGACAAATCAGAGAGATATTAATGTGTTTTTTTAAAATCACCATTCTCTCTGCTGCCCCTGCTGGAGGGAGGGGGAGGGACTATAAAACCAGGAAGTGGTGTGTCTCACTCAGTCTCTGCAAGATGGAGAAGCCAAAGGGTCACGTATCTCTGAGCTCTGAATAACACTGAACAAATGTCTACTCAACTGTGAGTCCCCTTAATGTGGTTTGAAAATTAAAATATGGTTTGTTTGAAGTAAAAAGGCACTGCCTACAAATGATTGTTTGGGTGCTATAGCTTGAAATTAAAAGGCACTATTTACTGCAAATGGTGGCTTGGATGCTTTGGCTTGAAGTTAAAAGGCACTACTTACTGCAAATAATAATAATAATAATAATAAATTTTATTTATGGGCGCCTTTCAAGAGTCTCAAGGACACCTTACAAAAATTGAGCATGTAGAGGAAAAACATGTAAGGGGAATGAAATAAATAGTAGAGACATGACTAGTACACAAAGTAAAGACAGAATTCAATACAAAACACAGTATGAGGCAATTGAGGCACAGATGAAAAGGGACGGGGACGTGGGGCTAAGGATAGGCAGAGGTGAAGAGATGGGTCTTGAGGCGGGACTGGAAGATGGTGAGGGACACGGAATTGCGGATCAGTTGGGGGAGGGAGTTCCAGAGCCTGGGAGCTGCCCTGGAGAAGGCTCGGTCCCCAAAACTGCGGAGGTTGGACTTGTGGATGGAGAGGAGACCGGCTGATGGGGATCTGAGGGACCGTGAGGGTTGGTAGGGGGAGAGGAGGTCAGTGAGATATGGGGGGGGCCAGATGGTGGAGGGCTTTGTAGGTGAGGACCAGGATTTTGTAGGTGATCCGGTGGGAGATGGGAAGCCAGTGAAGTTTTTTGAGGACTGGAGTGATGTGATGCCAGGATTTGGTGTGGGTGATGAGTCGGGCGGCTGCGTTCTAGACCAGTTGGAGTCGGTTGATGTAGGTGGAGCTGATGCCAAGGAGAAGTGAGTTGCAATAGTCCAGTCGGGAGGAGATGAAGGCATGGATGTGTTTTTCAGCAGCAGGCGGTGTGAGAGAGGGTCTGAGTTTGGCGATGTTGCGGAGATGAAAGAAGGAGGTTTTAATGACATGGCGGATGTGAGGCTCAAGGGAGAGGGTGGAATCAAAGATCATGCCAAGGTTGCAGGCCTGGGGAGATGGGGAGACAGTGGTGCCGTCGATGGTGAGAGTGGGGTTATTGATTTTGCTGAGTGTGGCTTTGGAGCCTATGAGGAGGAATTCTGTCTTATCGCTGTTGAGTTTGAGGAAATTATGTTGCATGCAGGTTTTTATAGCTGACAAACAGGAGTTGATATGGGAGAGGGGGGGGGGGTTGTGGGGGGATTTGGTGCCAAGGTAAATCTGGGTGTCATCAGCGTAACAGTGGAAGTCCAGATTGAAGTGGCTTGGGTGCTTTGGCTTGAAGTTAAAAGGCACTACTTACTGCAAATGGTGGCTTGGGTGCTTTGGCTTGAAGTTGAAAGGCACTACTTACTGCAAATGGTGGCTAGGGTGCTTTGGCTTGAAGTTGAAAGGCACTACTTACTGCAAATGGTGGCGGGTGCTTTGGCTTGAAGTTGAAAGGCACTACTTACTGCAAATGGTGGCTTGGGTGCTTTGGCTCGAAGTTGAAAGGCAATACTGCAAAGGCACTTACTTCCTTTGCACTGTATATTGATTTTAGATAAAACGCTACCACTTACGGCTGTGATTTTTGGCCATCTTACTCAGTCCCCCTCCGCTGACCAGGTGCAGATAATTCTTCCCATCAATGAAAAATAAAAGTGTTATTAGTGTTTAAAAAATGTTGAGAATCTCTCTCCTGTCAATCATGCCATGAAGGCCACACCTTTTCCGGTGGGAGGGTGAGGGGTTATAAAACCCGGAAGTGTGGGTGTGGCTCAGTCTCTGCATGATGGGGAAGGGAGAGGTCACGACTCTGTCTGAGCTGTGAATCAACTGAACACACTGAATGTCTACTGAACTGTGATTTTGATGTTTTGTGTGGTTTTATGGTGGTTTCACCCTGCATGAAATGGTATGAAGCTGCATTTGAATTTGGTGGCCTTGCACCCTGCTTGAAATGGAATGAAACTGCACTTGAATTTGGTGGCCTTGCACCCTGCTTGAAGTGGAATGAAACTGCACTTGAATTTGGTGGCCTTGCATCCTGTTTGAAGTGGTATGAAACTGCACTGAATTTGGTGGCCTTGCACCCTGCTGAAAGTGGTATGAAATTGCACTTGAATTTGGTGGCGTTGGATCCAGCTTGAAGTGGTATGAAACTGCACTTGAATTTGGTGGCCTTGCACCCTGCTTGAAGTGGTATGAAACAGCAATTGAATTTGGTGGCCTTGCACCCTGCATGAAGTGGTTTGAAACTGCACTTGAATTCGGTGGCCTTGCACCCTGCTTGAAGTGATAGGAAACTGCACTTGAATTCGGTGGCCTTGCACCCTGCTTGAAGTGTTAGGAAACTGCACTTGAATTTGGTGGCCTTGCACCCTGTTTGAAATGGTAGGAAAGTGGATTTGAATTTGGTGGCCTTGCACCCTGCTTTAAATGGAATTTCAAGGAATAGCCATGAGTCAACTGCCAGCCAACCAGCCGTCAGTGTGGCTTGAGGGACAGAGCTGCCACCCCAAGAACCCATACCAGCGCTCCAGAAAGCCTCCCCACTGGCCACCAATATTGGAATTGGTGGAGAGGTGGAATATTGTGTCGGGGTGAACATGGGACCCAACGGGTCCCACTTAGTCTAGTACTCCACTATATGCTTGTTTAATTATGATTTGCTTCTTTAAGAGGAACGATGTAGATCAAGCATATTAATATCTGTCAATATAACGTTCACCACATATATTATGCATGATACACATTCCACCATGTAGTCCAGTCCGGGATTTGAGTAAGGAATGCAGTTACTGATAACAGCCTGCTCGTCCCTAGCTCGGCAGTCTGTAAGGTGATGCAACGAGTGCAACAGTATGTATTATTCTCTCTGTATAGGTTTTAATAATTGCCTTGTGGTTCACCTAATACTCTGTTATGGTTTGATTACAAAACAATGACACGTTGACTCAATGGGGTAAAGATGAAGGGCACATTTTACTAGCATCCACCAAAAATACTCAGACCAAATGAGCATGATTTCAATGAGCATACAACCCTGGGGGTTTTTCTAATAACTTTCCAAGTTGTAACCAAAATTGCCAAAGCCATTGCTTAATGGCCATCCCAAAAAGACCCAGAGAAAGTCCCAGGGAAGTTGATATGCTAGCAGCTTTTAAAAGGTATTTAGACGCACACATGAATAGGCACGGTAAGGAGAGATACTAAAAGAGTGCAGACAGAGGTGCCATTTAAATTGGCATCTTGGTCAGCATAGGCCAAAGGGCCAGCGTCAGCATAGTGGGCCAAAGGGCCTGTTCCTACATGGAACTCTGTTTTGTACATGGACATGCTAACCCTTTCCCAGAGGAGGGAGTTCAGGTCATGAATTTGCTCCCGAAGTATGGTTCTGACATGTTTGTGTACTCCATCTAGAATGTTTTGGTTCCTGAGATCTTGTTACTGGTCCTCACACCAGACAAAATATTGAAATTAGCTTGAATACATCCTGGCACAACAGATTAAAACACTGCGTAGAAAGGAACTGCAGATGCCGGTTTATACTGAAGATAGACACAAAGCGGGTCAGGCAGCATCTCTGGAGAATAAGGAAAGAAGATTGAAAAAGTGTACCAACCCGAATCATCATCCATCCTTTTTTTCCAGAGATGTTGCCTGACTCGCTAAGATACTCCAGTACTTTGTGTCTATCTTCAACCTGAAACATTGGTTGCTTTCTCGTCCCACATATGCTGCTTGACTGCTTTTGTTTCAGATTCCAGTCTGCAGTTTTATTTCTATTCTTAAAGGGCCTGTCTCACTTTCACAACCTAATTCACGACCTCCGCCGAGTTTGCCCTTGACTCATGCTCGCAGCATGGTCATCACGAGGTCGTAGGAGGTCATAGGAGGTCGTAGGTAGGTCGTAGCAGGTCGTGATGCTAGTCGTAGGTACTGATGGCATCAAGTAGGTCGCGCCGTTTTTTCAACATGATGAAAAATCTCCACGAGTAAAAAAGTTCGTGAATTAGGTTGGGAAAGTGGGACAGGCCCTTAACCATGGCCAATTTGAAGACAACCTGAGGCTGAAGACTTACCATTTTTTTGGACCTGACCAACCTTACCTGACAATTGTCGAAAACGTGGCAACTCCATAGATGCTGTTGATCTGACTTGTGGCGACACAGCCAAAACAAACTACACCCAAAACCCCTTACTTTCTGAAAGTTACTTTCTTCCAAACAAATCATACTGTGATGTTAAAGGGCTCAACTGGTTGAGTACATTATGGCTTGACATGACCCAACCCAAGCTTTACCTGAATAAAATAGTGCACAACCCAATCTGAACTTATCCCATCAAGGTCTAATGGCTAGGTCAGGCTGTACTCAGCAGGACAGCTGAATCAGAGTTCCAACTGCAGATTATCTTCAGACTGCATGGTTCATGGCTCATAAATTTTTGGATTTTCTTAATTTTTTCATTCCACCATCTGTTCTTTGGTTCATAGATTTTTTCGTTGAACTTTGGTCTTCAGATGCCGTGGAACTGCTGTTTATGCATGGTTAGAGATGGAATTTCCAATAAGAGTTTGCTTTCGGTTAATGATTTATTCACTTCTGGATCTCCCGAGCCTTCTTGGTAGTATTTTCTGGCAGGATATTGTGTGTCTTCACAGGTTTAGTTTAGTTTAGTTTAGTTTAGAGATACATATTTTACTTGGGCAGCTTACAGACCAGTGGTATGAATATTGATTTGTCTCACTTCAGGTGGCCCCGACATTCCCTCTCTTTCTATCCCTCCCCACCCAAGTCGCACTAGCTGCTCATTTTCACCCAACAAACATAGAAAATAGGCGCAGGAGGAGGCCATTTGGCCCTTCGAGCCACCACCGCCATTCATTGTGATCATGGCTGATCGTCCCCTATCAATAACCCGTGCCTGCCTTCTCCCCATATCCCTTGACTCCACTAGCCCCTGGAGATCGATCTAACTATCTCTTAAATCCATTCAGTGACTTGGCCACCACTGCCCTCTGTGGCAGGGAATTCCATAAATTCACAACTCTCTGGGTGAAAAAGTTTTTTCTCACCTCAGTCTTAAATGACCTCCCCTTTATTCTAAGACCGTGACCCCCTGGTTCTGGACTCAAAACAGACAAACAGCTAACAATGGCCTGTTTCCTTTATTATCCTTACTTTTTTGCATATCGTTCATTCATTGTTCTTTATCTTTCCACATCACCGTCTATATATCTCATTTCCCTTATCCCTAACCAGTCTGAAGGGTCTCGACCCGAAACGTCACCCATTGCTTCTCTCCAGGGATGCCGCCTGTCCCGCTGAGTTACTCCAGCTTTTTGTGTCTATCTTTGCCTCAAACATTGTTGAGTCTGAAGAAGGGTCTCAACCCGAAACATCACCTATCCACGTTCTTCAAACTCCTGACCTGCGGAGTTACTCCAGCCCACTGTGTCCACACTGACCAGCGATCCCCGCACATTAACATTATCCTTCACACACGAGGGACAATTTACAATTATACCAAGCCAATTAACTTACAAACCTGCACGTCTTTGGAGTGTGGGAAGGAACCGAAGGTCTCGGAGAAAACTCATGCTGTATCGGGGAGAACATACAAACTCCGTACAGCCTGCACCCGCAGTCGGGATCAAACTCAGGTCTCTGGCGCCATATGCCATAAGGCAGCAACTCTACCGCTGCGCCACCGTGCCAGCCAGCGGATGAGCCACCAAGGAATAAAAAAGCAAAACTCTTGAAAATACTCAATAGGTCAGATAGCGCCAGTGAAAAGAAAACCAAATAGTACATTTAAGGTCAAAGACAATTCATTAGAACTCAGGAGCTTTGACCTAAAACCTTAAATCTGTTTTTCTTCCCACAAATGCTGCCTGGCCAGGTGAGCTCCTAGCATTTGGAGTTTTTATTTCAGATTTCCAGATTATTAATTTTTTCTGTCATACTGTGGCTCCTGTTGACTGGAAATTGATGCTGGCTAATTTCTCTGCTTAGAGTTCTTTAATTTTTAGGTTGTTTTGAACCTGGAAGTCACAACTCTTGACATCCTGGTGGCCAATTCAAATGGCACTCAGGTTATCAAGGGTAGAGCCCAGTTAAAATGGAAGGAAGCTCCTTTGTGGCAGATTGACTTGTGCTTCATATAATCCATATATTTCTTAAAGTCCCTGTCCCATTTAGCGAGCCTTCATGTGTATTCAGCTCCCATTAAGTTCCTTATTTCTCCTGAAGTTCCTGCCATTTACTGAACATATCGTATTAGTGACACCGATGGATAACTACGCAGAGGTGTATAGAATCATGAGGAGTGAAGATAGGGTGAATGCACAAAGTATTTTTCTCAGAGTGGGGGAGTTGAAATCTGGAAGGCATAGGTTTAGGGTTGGGGGAGGGGGAGAGATTTAATAGGAACCTGAGGGGCTATTTTTTTCACTCAGATTGCAGTGGGTGTGTAGAATGAGCTGTCTGGGGAAATAGTTGACCAGGTACAATACTACATTTAAAAGTCACAGAGTGCTGGAGTAACTCTGGATCTGAAGAAGGGTCCCAACCTAAAATGTTACCTATCCTAGTCTTCCAGAGATGCCACATAACCGGTTAAGCTACTACAGCACTTTGTGGTTTTCTACTCATGATTCCAGCATCTGCAATGCCTTGAGTCCAACATTTAAAAGACATTTAGACAAGTACATGGATAGGAAAGGCTTAGAGAGATATGTATGAGTCAAATGAGGGTAAATGGGACTTGCTTGGCTAGGAAACTTGTTCAGCACGGGAGTGGCGATGCTGCAGTCCGTCTGTCTTTTTCTTTTTGTTTTCTTTTGTCTTGTTGGACATGTTTTAGTTTATTTTTAGTTGTGTATGTGTGGGCGCAGGGAAACTTGTTTTAGTCTCTTCCTTCGGGGGGGGATGCGATCTTTTCTTTGTCGTATCCCCCATCTCCTTCTCCGTCTGCGCTGAGGCCTAGTCGCGGAGCTGGCGGCCTCCAACTGGGACCCACCTCGAGGCTCCGGAGGCAGAGCCAGGACTCACCATCGCGAAGCTGGCCGACTTCGGGGCTGTGGTGGCGCTGCGGCGGTGGCCCGACTTCGAAGCCTCTGAGGTTTCGAAGCTTCGAAGCTTCGGCCCAGTGGACGGCAACATCGGGAGCTCGCAGGTCCCAGGTTGGTGACTGATTATCCGGAGCTCCCACACAAACAGCTTCGCCGCTGGACTGGAGGGTGGCAGCTTCATCCGCCCCAGAGACACTCTTTATCTGGCACACTTTTGTCTCCTTGTCACTTACTCACCTATCTGCCCCCCAGCCCCCTTTCTACATGTATCCACCTAACACTTGTGTTGGAAGGAAATGCAGATGCTGGTTTAAACCGAAGATAGACACAAAAAGCTGGAGTAACTCAGCGGGGGCAATCAGCATCTCTGGAGAGAAGGAATAGGTAGGTGATGCTTCAGGTTGAGACCCTTCTTCAGACTGAGAGTCAGGAGAAAGAGAATTGTGAGATATAGACAGTGATGTAGAGAGATATAGAACAAATGAATGAAAGATGCAAGAAAGTAACGATGATAAAGTAACAGGCCATTGTTAGCTGTGGCCTCGGTGAAAACGAGTTGCAACTCATGTAGCTGGTACAAAGAAGTGAGTGAAAGGGGGAGGGAAAGAGCAGGCAAGTGATGGGTGAATACAGGTGGAGAGGGCAATTGGCAAGATGAGCCCTGTGAAAGAGTGAAGGATTAAGATAGCACCCAAGGCTGCAGGTTATGTCGAGAAGACTAAACCACGCCGAAGGTGGAATCTGATTAGAAAAGAAGGTGGGGAATGAAATGTAGAACCAGAGGTAGGGTTAGTGGGTAGAGGTGAATGGTGGGGACAGAGAAAATGGGGGACTTGGAGTATAGAGGGGCGGTAATTAGCGGTGGTAGAAGGGAAAATATGTGGCGACACAGGCAGGCAGAGTGAAAAGTAAGGAGTGAGCATGGGGAAAAACTGGGGAGATGAGAAGTTGGGGGGGGGGGGGGTCGGGGGTTATGTGAAATTGGAGAATTCAAGGTGCATGTAAACCTCTTTCACCTGGTAGTGTTGTTTGCATCCCTGAATGGAGGTGAGGTGGGAGGTCCAAGAACAGGTAGTTGCACCTCTTGCAAGTTCAGGACAAAGTGCCTGGGGAGGAAGAGGGGTGGTGGGAAGGGATGAAGGGACCACACAATTACATAGAGAATGGTCGCTGTGGTAAACAGAGGGGAGTAGGGGGCAGGAAGATGTGACTGGTGGGATTATGATGAAGCATGCAGAAATGTAGGAAAATGAAGTGTTGGATATGGAGGCTGGTGGGGTGAAAGTTGAACCATACTGCGTGGAAACAGGCCCTTCAGCCCAACTTACCCACACCGGCCAACACCCCAACTACACTAGTCCCACCTGCCTGCGTTTGGCCCATATCACTCCACACCTGTCCTATCTATCTACCTGTCTAACTGTTTCTTAAATGTTGGGTTAGTCCCTGCCTCAACTACCTCCTCTGGCAGCTTGTTCCATACATTTTGTGTGAAAAAGTTACCCCTCAGATTCCTATTAAATCTTTTCCCCTTCACATTAAAATTATGTCCTCTGGTCCTCGATTCCCCTACTCTGGGCAAGAGACTCTACCCGATCTATTCCTCTCATGATCTTATACACAAGCTGAAGGCTTCCCGAAAGTGTCCAAGCTACACACCAATAATTCCTGTTTTGTCTGGGGAAATCGGCCACACCAGGGTGAACATGTGTCTGGGGTTGTGGGGAGAAGGCATGAGAATGGGGTTGGAAGGGAGAGGTAGATCAACCATAATTGAATGGCCTAATTCTGCTTCTATGGCTTATGAACTCTCAGGACAGGGTGCAACAGGGCGTGATTTTGTTTGTTTTTTTGCATTTTGTCCAATTATGACCATTTGCAACGCATTAGGAATAATGCAAAAATAACGCATTCACTTTATTTAGATTGATCTAACTTGCTCAATGACAACAACTCAATTAATAAGACAAAGATGGGTTGCTATTGTTGATGTTTTGTTGTGTTGGTCCGTGTGAGGTGGATGGGTGCAGCCAGGTTTGGCTTGATTTGGATTTTGAACCCTCACATTAAGTGCGTTTTCTTCCTGCCCTTCTGGCGACTGTTTCTTCCCGCTCGGAGCCGCTGCGATGCCGGGGAGCTGGCGGTGTGTCACAGTCCGCATACCCGCACAGCTCCTGCTCTCGCCTCAGCTTTTGGATTTCGGTGTTCAACTCCAGCAAGGTTTGGGCCAGTTGCCGATCCTGGCATCGCATCTCCAGCTGCAAAGCAGAAGACGTGAGACAGCCTCCTCCCGTAGACCCGCCGCCGATGCTCTGAAACTGGACGCCAGCCTGTGCCAGAGATACACGGCAAACCCGGGGCAGGTTGACACAACTTGCTGCAGTAACTCAGCGGGACAGGCAGCATCTCTGGAGAAAAGGGACACAGAAGCAACCGGCTCGCTCGTCCCACCGACGTCCCGCCTCCATCCACGCCTCCCACACTGTCTCAACTAGACGCACTGACAGGTCAGAGAAGATATTATTTTATTTTAAACAAAGCACAGATTGGGTATTTCGGAAAACATTTAGAAAGGCAGTTTGTTAGATCCTCCGTCCAGTGTGGACTCCCCTCATTTTCTTTGATCTGCATCTCTTTTTGATCTATATCTTCCTTATCTCTGTGTCTCCCTCTCCCCTGACTCCCAGTCTGAAGAATGGTCTCGACCCGAAATGTCACCCATTCCTTCTCTCCAGAGATGCTGCCTGACTCGCTGAGTTACTCCAGCGCCTTGCTTTTGGACAACATTGTGGCATCGGCAGTTTCTTGTGTTTCCGATCCTAATCCTACCTCAACTGTGAAACACTGTGGCCCACCTCTTCCACTACTACAGGCTCCATTTGCATCTATCTTCGGTGAAAACCAGCATCTGCAGTTCCTTCCTACACCCCTCAAGTACGGTATGGGATATCACCCGGTGGACACATGAGTGGTAATGGTGCTATGTGCAAGGAAAAATTATGGTTAAGATAACACGAGTAACATAGAAAAATAGGTGCAGGAGTTTCCTTCTGTGGCAGAGAATTCCACAGATTCATAACTCTCTGGGTGAAAATGTTTTTCCTCATCTTCCTCTTAAATGGCCTACCCCTTATTCTTAAACAGTGACCCCTGGTACTGGACACCCCCAGCATCGGGAACATTTTTCATGCATCCAGCCTGTCCAATCCTTTAAGAATTTTATATGTTTCCAAAAGATCCCCTCGCATCCTTCTAAATTCCAGTGATACAAGCTCTGTCGACTCATTCTTTCATCATATGTCAGTCCCGCCATCCCGTGAATTAACCTGGTGAGCCTACGCTGCACTACCTCAATAGCAAGAATGTCCTTCCTCAAATTAGGAGACCAAAACACACAATACTCAGGTGCATAGGACCTCCTTGCTCCTAAACTCAAATCCTCTCGCAATGAAGGCCAACATGCCATTAGCTTTCTTCACTGCCTGCTGTACCTGCATGCTTACTTTCAATGACTGATGTACAAGCACACCCAGGTCACGTTGCACCTCCTTTTCCTAATATGACACCATTCAGATAATAATCTGTGCTCCTGTTCTTGCCACCAAAGTGGATAACTTCACGTTTATCCACATTATACTGCATCTGCCATGCATCTGCCTACTCATCCAATCTATCCAGGTCACCCTGCAGCCTCATAGCATCCTCATCCTAGCTCACACTGCCACCCAGCTTTGTGTCATCCGCAAACTTGGAGATGTTACATTTAATTCCCTCATCTAAATCGTTAATATATATTGTAAATAACTGTGGTCCCCACACCGAGTCTTTCGGCACCCCACTAGTCACTGCCTGCCATTCTGGAAAGGACCCGTTAATTCCTACTCCTTGCTTCCTGTCTGCCAGCCAGTTCTCTATCCATGACAATCTCTTGTGTGCGATCTTGTCAAAGGCTTTTTGAAAGTCCAGATACACCACATCCATTGGCTCTCCCTTGTCCATTCTACTTGTTACATCCTCAAAAAATTCCAGAAGATTAGTTAAGCCTGACTTCCCTTTCATAAATCCATGCTGACTTTGACCGATCCTGTCACTGCTTTCCAACTACTCTGCTATAACATAATTAACAATCGACTCAGGCAGCTTCCCCACTACCGATGAAAGATTAACTGGTCTATAATTCCCCGTTTTCTCTCTCCCTCCTTTCCTAAAAAGTGGAGTTACATTAACTACCCTTACTATTGGGTGTAACACCAGTAATATTGAATGTCGAAACACTAAGTATATTTTGCACGGGGTCTTTGTTCTGTCTGTGTTTTTTTAAACTACGAATAAAGTTAATTTTTGAAAATAAAAAACAAATACGGTGGCGCAGCGGTATAGTTGATGCCTTACAGCCACCCGGGTGCTGGTTGTACGGAGTTTGTACGTTCCCCCTTTAACCGCGTGGGTTTTCTCCGGGTGCTCCGGTTTCCGCCCACACTCCAAAGACGTGCAGGCTTGTAGACTGGTTGACTTGGTTAAACAAATTGTCCCTGGTGTGTGTGGGATTGTGTGAATGTGCGGGGATCGCTGGTCGGTGCAGACTCGGTGGGCAGAAGGGTTTGTTTCTGCCCCCTGTCTCTAAACTAAACTGAATCTCGGGCGCTCTTTTGCTCTGCTCCAGACCGGTTGGTAAAAGAAAGACTTGGACGTAAATGAAGACGCAAGGAAGTGCAGATATTGAAACCCTGAGCAAAACACAAAGTAACTCGGCGGCTCAGGCAGCATTTGTTTAGGGCAATGGATAGGAAACGGTCGGGTCGGCACCCTTCTACTTGCATTTAACTAGCGCCGTTGGCGTCCCCCCGCCCGTGTTGTTGCTGTCCAACTGAAGGCAACGCTGCAGCGAGCTAGCGCACTAGGGGAGAGGAAAGCGCCCGGGTCAATGTGTTCCTAGTGACGGGACCGTGTATGACCCGGGGCTGCGAGCTCCCGAAGTGGAAGCGCAGCCTCAGCCCTGCTCGGGACACCTGCAACATCACCCACAATGGCTCACCAATTGCTGGAGTAACTCATTGTCCTGAACACATGCTGCCTGACCCGCTGAGTTACGAGCACCCACTCCTTCTCTTCTCTCCAGAGATGCTGCCTGCCCCGCGGAGCTACTCGAGCATCACATCTGCAGTTCCTTCCCACAGACAGCAAAGGCTCACCAGTTCAGTTCGCACCCAGGTGATGGCCCCGTCGACCTGGACTCTGCGAAGCTCCTCGTCCGCCCCAGCGCTCATGCCCGGGCCGCAAGGCTGGGCGCAGCACGGCACGGCCCCGCTGTCCCGGAAAGCGCTGAGGAGCCGGCGCTTGATGCTGTCCAGCACCATGCTGGACACAGGGTCCTCGCACAAGCCCTCGCCGCTGCTCATGCTTGCATCTAGGCTGAGTGCATCGCTGCTTTCCCCTAACGCCACGCTGGTGGCGTCCCTGCCTTTAACCATCGCTGACCTGCGGTTCGGGCAGGGGGGGTGGGAGTCGAGTAGGGGGTGGGAGAGCCGGGCTACTTTGCTGCCTTCCTCCACGCCCGATGCCCTGCTGCGCTGCTGCAGAGTCGGGACAAAGCCTGGTTATTGTTACTCACGCCAGACGCGAAGCTCGACTGCCCTCGTCGGAGAAAAGAATTGTCCGCTTGAAGCAGAAAGCAGGGAGGGGGAGGGAGAGCGTGAGTGAGAGGGGCCCTCTCGTCGCTCCAGTGGACGCGTCTCCACCAACAGCATCGCCAGCAGCTCAGCCAGTGAGTCCCGATCTCACTCTCCCGGGCCAGCTTGCTCTAGTATCTTTGCTACCAAGCAGAGACTGAGCTGCCTAGCGACGCAAAAGTACCGCCCTTCCACAGAAACATAGAAAACAGGTGCAGAAGTAGGTCATTCAGCCCTTGGGCCTGCACCGCCATTCAATATGATCATGGCTGATCATCCACAATCAGTACCCCGTCCTGCTTTCCCCCCCATATCCCTTGATTCCGTTAGCCCCAAGAGCTAAATCTAACTTGAAAACATCCAGTAAATTGGCCTCCACTGCCTTCTGTGGCAGATAATTCCACAGATTCACAACTCTAGGTCTTCTTCTTCTTATCGAGTCCACACACAAGATTAGAAGTTGTTCAGCCAGAGCTGATCACACTTCTTGGCATCTGCACAATGGTGTCTGTCTTGCGCTTCTTGTGCTTCTTGTGCGTGGTGGTGGAAAGATTGGTTGAAACAGGGCCGCGACGTGAACGCTCTTTCCTTGGCCCCACAACTCTAGGTGAAAAAGTGTTTCCTCATCTTCGTCCTAAATGGCCTACCCCTTAATCTTAAAATGTGACTCCTAGTTCTGGACTCCCCCATCATGGGGAACATTTTTCCTGCATCTAGCCTGTCCCAATCCTTTAATAATTGTATATGTTTCTAGAAGATTCCCTCTCATCCTTCTAAATTCCAGCGAATGCAAGCAGGAGTATTCCAAGTTCGAGCAATCATCGGGAGCGCTAGTCTTGTGGCGACCAGTGAGAGGCGGCTTCGCCCTGTTACTGGGCGGGGGTAGGCTCGTGTTTCACTTCTCTTGCCCTGGAAGCTTCATTCCAGAAGATAGACACAAAATGCGGGAGTAACTCAGCAGACCTGGCAGCATCGCTGGAGAGAAGGAATGGGTGATGTTTCGGGTCAAGACCCTTCTTCTTCCATCTTATGTACATGTATGTATGTGTGCAACTAATGTAAAGTTCATCGCAGTTTGTTTCTGAGGTTGGATCGACCAGTGCGGTTCAAGAACCTGATGGTTGATGGGAAGAAGCTGTTCTTGAACCTTCTTCCTAATGATAGCAGTGAGGTGAGCCAGGGGTGATGGGGATCTTTGATGACTTGGCTGCCTTCTTGCAGCCGTGCCTCCTGTAGGTCCTTTCGGGGAGGTTAGTACCCATGGTGGGCCAGGCAATGTCCACCATTGTCTGCTGCCTCCTGCTTTCTTGTGGCTGTTCAATTTACTGACCACAACCGTAATACAACTAATCAATATGCTCCCTACAGTCCATCTGTAGCAGTTTGATAGCATCCAGCTAGTCTCCAATTGGATAGCTTACAACCCAGCGGTATGAATATTGATTTCTCTAACTTCAAATAAAACCCTTGCATCTCCCCCCCCCCCCCCCCCCACGGGAAATCATGTGAAGACCATAAATCATATCACCAAGTCATCCACATCTTTAAATTTCAGTCTTAACAACCTGTGACATGTGCAAACAATTGGTGATCAACAGTGCCCGCAGTGGAAGGCTGAGCAAAGGAGAATGAACTTAAGTGGAATGGTGAAGTGCAAATCGTGAAATAATTATTTTATTCCAATAAGTCACTGGACATATATATGTTAATATATATATGTTCAGACCATTAAGATATAATTACACTGGTAGCTCAATTAGAGCATACGATGCATTTCCAGGAACAAGAGTATTAACGGAATCACCATATTGTGCATAAAACGGTGTGTTACTGATGGCGCTGCTCCAGCACAATGCCCCACCTGCTCTGTAATTCCGCGCCTGCAACCTGCATGCTGGGACCATGGTTAGATTGCAGCAAGGGCGTGGAGATTGAGAAGCTGCCCGGCAGGGCTCTTGGGGTGTGGACCAGGACAGTCAGCGTGGTCGCTCAGCAGTGAGAGGTGGGTCAGTGCAAGGAACTGGGCAACCCCCTGCTCCCTGTGTCGACAGATCACCCAGGTCGGCGGAACAAGCCCAGAGGCGGTCGCTGGCCTCTCAGTCTCCTTGTGCAGCCAAACAAAGAGAGCGTGAGACTCGGGAAGGTGTTGAGGGCGACCATAGGATTTGGGTGATGCCAACATATGGAGCCGGTGCTGCCTGTGCCCACAATGACCCACACCCACCATGTCTGCCAGGGTGCCACCTTCTAATCAGCATGACTTCGGGAGCACCCAGGGGAAACCCTCACGGTCACAGGGAGAGCTTGTCATCCCGACACAGGTGGCAGTGGAGGTTAGAACTGACTGCAGCTGCTGGAATCTGGAGCAAAATACCTAGAGAGGAGTGGGTCAAGCAGCATCTGCAGAGGCAGTGGCTGTCTCGACCCAGCTGGCTGGAGCTGTGAGGCAGCAGCTCCTCTCCTTGTGCCACTCCGCACTCCTCCCTTTGTAGAAGCTCACTAAATATTGAATGTGCTCAACATACCCCTGTTGCTGTAGATGGGGGTTTTTTTTTTGGGGGGGGGGGGGGGCGATGACCAAGACAACTGATAATGGAGTTGTGACAGAAGAAACTGGTCCATTGCATTAAAACAAAAATAAGCAGCAAAAGAGAAATCGCTAATTTACAATGTCCGTGTCAAGATAATAATCAAAACTAGCAGGAAATTAATTCAAGCAATTAATGTATGGCAAGCTTGCTCCAGTGGAGAATCCTGTAACAAACAGCATGAAAAGCTCTGGAGAGTAGGAATGGGTGACATTTCGGGCCGAGACCCTTCTACATACTTACAGACTGATGGCCACTTGCTTTCCTGCTCAATATTGATGGCCATCATTTATGGCTACTTCAACCATCATTAACTGGTTGTCAGAAGGCCCTGAAATGGAAAGCACTCGAATGCAGGCTCACCAAGAAGTACGGGAGAAAAACCCAAAACCCAGACGCGAATGGAACCTATAGATATATTGTTTCTGTATCTAGAATGGAACCGATAGATAGACCAAGAACCAAAAGAACTCAAAACTGCTATCGAACTGAAATTGAAAATGCAGAACTGAGTAGTTGGCTCCCAATTGGTGATGATCTCAGGTATTTATACCAAGTGATAGATTAGGGGAGCAGATTAAATGCAAGTGTAACTCCTCATAGCTCAGGGGAGTTGTGTGGAAAGTGTCTCAGTATTTGGAATCTCAAGCCTTACATCGATGGAGCAGACAGTTTATTTGGCAGCAGACAAGGCCGAAGTGTTAAACCAGCAGTTTTGTTCGTTTTTTTGGCTTGCCTCCGTCTACGGGTAATACGGAGTATTGTGGGATCCTTACAACAACAACAACAACAAGATCACCCTGGAGAAAGTACAACGCCGAGCAGCCCGCTTTGTATGTAATGATTACAAGCATGAATAATATGCTGACTTCTCTCTGATAGGATACCCTAGAGCTCTGCAGAATCAGGCTAAGACTTATTGCAATTTACAAGGAGATTCACAAAATCACGCCATCAAATCTCCCGTCATCCCAGAGCACCAACTGCCACGAAACAAGACAAGATAACGGTCCCTACATCATCAACTCGCTAAATTTCAATAAACTTTGTGACCAATGTTCCCTTTACCCAAGGACGATAAGGGAATGGATTAGTTTACCACCCAACGCACGAGCTGCTCCCGATGTTAAGTCATTTAAAAAGGGGATTGAGCAACTTGATCTCAACTTGCTCAAAATGGCCCGCGTCAAAATGTAATCACTACTCTACTCACTCCGACCTACACGAGATAACCACTGATGAGGTGTTTGCGCAGTAATCAACCAGAACCAGAATCAAGTGACTGGAGGCGTGACAAGTGTGACGCGGGTAAACAATGCAATCACTGAAGCTGAGATTGTGTGAAACAAGCCTGTCATAGTTATTGACGAAAATCTAGGTGTTTAACATCATTGATAGACACAAAATGCTGGAGTAACTCAGCAGGACAGGCAGCATCTCTGCAGAGAAGGAATGGGTGACGTTTCAGATCAAGACTCTTCTTCAGACCCTTCGTCTTGACCCGAAACATCACCTTCTCTCCGGAGATGCTGCCTGTCCCGCTGAGTTACTCCAGCATTTTGGGTCTACAGAGTAAGCCAGCATCCTTCCTACCAGGCACATCTGGTAAATATCAGTGCCGTTTAGAACTTATTTAAAACAAGAACTCATAGGTACAAATCCCCTCTCAAAGTCTAGAATCATGCTTGTTGACACGCTTATCATTGTCACGTACTGAAGTACAGTGAAAAGCTTTGGTTTGCATGTTAGGAGGAAGTGGATTTGGAGGAAGTGGGAGCAGTCAAAGAAGAAGTTTTAAAGAGTAAGGACCAACTCCATTAGGCGGAGGAGCGTGTTGGTGGAGGGAAATTGGCTGGTTCTGTGATTGAGGGTAAAACGGAGGGCTTTAAGACCTTCCCGGTGGGGGGGGGGGGGTGGAGGTGTAGAGTAATTGAACATCCATAGTAAAGATGAGGGAGAGGAGGCCTGGAAAACTGAAATCATTGAAGAGACAAAGGGCGTGTGAGGTGTCTTGGACATAGCTCGGGAGAGATTGGACCAGGGAGAATAGGATGGAGAGGGGATGCAAGGGTTACTTGAAGTTAGATAAATCAATATTCATACCGCTGGGTTGTAAGCTGCCCAATTGGAGACTAGCTGGACACTGCTAAAGGTGGACAGTACATATTGACTGGTTGCAATCAATATTCATCCTGCTGGGTTGTCTGCATTTATTATGATTTCCCAAGCTTGTTGCACCTCTCCCCCTACATTGAACTTCTCTAGAATGAGGCCTAATTGCCATAACTCACCCTACAGCATTCCTCAGACAAGAAGATATGCAGTGATCTTTATTTCACCCAGTGGTCAAACGTGCAATGTGATCTGCCTTCAAATTTCCCTCCCAACCCATGGGGGGGAAAAAAGGACTCTAATATCAATGGGAAAAATACAGGGAAAGACAAAAGCAATTAATAAAACCAGGACACAGAAGTGTAAGGATTAATGTGTAGGAAGGAACTGCAGATGCTGGTTTACTCCGATGATAGGCATACAATGCTGGAGTAACTCAGCGGGGACAGGCAGCATCTCTGGAGAGAAGGAATGGGTGACATTTTGGGTCGAGTCGGAAGAAGAGTCTCAACCCGCAAGGTCACCCATTCCTTCTCTCCAGAGATGCTGCCTGTCCTGCTCAGTTACTCCAGTTTTTTGTGTCTATCTTCATTGTAAGGATTAAGTTATTCAACTGTAATCAGAGGTGTGAATCATGAATACAGGGATAGGAATTCATATCCCATCCAGTGATGGTATTTACATTAAAGTAATAATACAAATTTGTAACACAAAATATAGTGGCAGTAAACATGAAATCACAGGTTTGATTATTTTAGTTTCATTTAGAGATTCAGCACGGAAACAGGCCCTTCGGCCTATCGAGGCCATATTGACCAGCAATCCCCACACATTAACACTATCCTACACACTAGGGACGATTTACAATTACACCAATTAACCTACAAATCTGTACGTCTTTGGAGTGTGGAAGGAAACCGGAGATCCCGGAGAAAACCCACGCTGGTCACAGGGAGAACGTACAAACTCCGTACAGACAGCACCCGTAGTCAGGATTGAACCCGGGTCTCTAGCACTGTAAGGCAGTAGCTCTACCACTGCCCATTAATTTGATGTACAAAATTATTTTGTTCTTCAGGCTGGTGTCAAGGAAGGCTGTAAAGGGCCTGTCCCACTGTACGAGCTAATTCAAGAGCTCTCCCGAGTTTTAAAAAAAATCAAACTTGTGGTAAGCAGATAGAATGTATGGAACGGGTACGTCAGAGGTTGGGACGTCTCTTAGCGGCTCGTAACGCTAACGGCATGTACTCGGGAAACACGGGAAGCTCGGGAAGACTCGGGAAGAACATGTTGAAAAATGTCCACAATAACACCGAGTACCTACGAGCGGCTATTACCTTAATTCTCCGAGTTCGAATCAGGGGAAACTCGGGTGAACTCTTGAAATAGTTTGTACAGTGGGACAGCCCCATAACTCGTAACCTCAGTATGACTTATATTTGATTCCCGTACCACAAGTGTCGTTGATTTCTACCAGCTCCTCGGTCCAGGAGCAGAGATGGCCAATCATTGCCAGTAATCTTCATACTGAATGATTGGATTAAACAGAAGCTGGAGCCATAGACATCCCAAATTTACTGAGAGGATTTAACTACAGAGGTGACTCCAGCATTAGGGGGGTGGTGTCCTTTAAATGGTATGTATCATGAATTTCCACAATGAAAAGCCATGACAACACAAAGTGTCAAGAAATGCAAATTGAAAAAGAGATTGTGGAGACTTATTTCCGTTTTCGCTCCACTTAAATCCTATGAGAGAAAATTTTACTCCATATCTCAAATTTGTGTGTAGTGAATTGTGAAATTTGCAAGGCGAGCTTTCATAGGCAAAATGGTTGTAATATGTGGGTTGTTTGCAATCCGTTCCATCACTTTTCTACTGATTTTACAGACTAGAAATCCTTGGGTCAGTCCCAGTAATTATCCCGATGTTGAGAATAATTGTCCATTAATGGACAATGGACGGATGAGACAGATTGCAGACAACCCACGTTTTGAGTATAGAAGTTGGGAGGTCATGTTGCAGTTGTATAAGACGCTGGTGAGGCCACATTTAGAGTATTGTGTTCAGTTCTGGGCACGATGTTATAGGAAAGATTTTGTCAAGTGGAAAAGGGTACAGAGAAGATTTATGAGGATGTTGCCAGAACTAGAGGGTCTGAGCTATAGACAGAGGTTGGGTAGGCTGGGACTCTGTTCCTTGGAGCGCAGGAGGATGAGGGGTGATCTTATACACCTCTATAAGAGCGGAATAGTTCAAGTAGATGCACAGAGTCGCTTGCCCAAATTAGGTGAATCAAGGACCAGTGGACATAGATTTATGGTGAAGGGGAAAAGGTTTAATAGGAATCTGAGGGGTAACCTTTTCACACAAAGGGTGGTGAGTGTATGGAACAAGCAGCCAGAGGAGGTAGTTGAGGCAGGGACTATCCCAACATTTAAGAAGCAGTTAGACAGGTGCATGGATAGGACAGGTTTGGAGGGATATAGACCAAATACCGGCAGGTGGGACTAGTGTAGCTTTGGCAAGTTGGGCCAAAGGGCCTGTTTCCACTCTGTCACTTTATGACTCTCTATGACTCTAAAGCTTGGGAAGAGAGAGCTAATGATCTGCAGTGGATGGGCAGAGTCTTCTTCTGTTTCTCCTGGACCAAAAGGAGTGTTTGATAATAATAATAATACATTTTATTTATGGGCGCCTTTCAAGAGTCTCAAGGACACCTAACAAAAAATTAGCAAGTAGAGGAAAAACATGTAAGCGGAATGAAATAAATAGTAGAGACATGACTAGTACACAAATTAAAGACAGAATTCAATTCAAAACACAATATGAGACAATTCAAGCACAGATGAAAAGGGAGGGGGACGTGGGGCTAAGGATAGGCAGAGGTGAAGAGATGGGTCTTGAGGCAGGACTGGAAGATGGTGAGGGAATTGATGAGGCAATGGTGTGCCAAGCTTGCAGCACCTGAGGCCCTCCCATTCCCTGGTGGGCTTCCCAACAATCGACATGAATCCTGAGTCAGTCTTGTACTTTAGGCATGAAATATAGTTTAAATCGTATTCCTACAACACCGAAACAGGCATTCCGACCCAAAATGTCTATGATGAGCATATAGTACCTATACATACTAATCCCATTTACTAATATTTCATCTGTAATCTGTTATGCCTTGACAATTCAGATGTTGGTCCAGATGCTTCTTTAAAGTTGACTGCCTCCACACTCGTCTCACTCTACCCTTACTCACTTTAGTCAGAGTATAGAAGTGAGATTGACCGACTGACCAAATGGTGCCGGCACAACAACCTGACTCTCAACATCAGTAAAACCAAGGAACTGATTGTGGACTTTGGTAGGGGAAGGACGAGGACCCACAATCCAGTTCACATCAATGTGGAGAGAGTCAAAAACTTCAAATTCCTGGGCGTGCATATTTCCGAAATTTTTTCCAGGACCCAGCAAACTGAATCAATTATAAGGAAAGCACATCTATTTCCTGAGAAGATTACGGAGATTCGGTATGTCAAAGAGGATTCTCTTGAACTTCGACAGGTGCACAGTAGAGAGCATGCTGACTGGTTGCATCATTGTCTGGTTCTGCAACTTGAACATCCGGGAGTGGAAAATACTGCAAAATGTTGTGAACACTGCCCAGTCCATCACCGGCTCTGATCTCCCCACCATCGAAGGGATTTATCGGAGTCGCTGCCACAAAAAGGCAGCCAAAATCATCAGAGACCCAAACCATCCTGGCCACACACTCATCTCACCACTGCCATCGGGAAGAAGGTACAGGAGCCTGAGAACTGTAACGTCCAGGTTCAGGAACAGCTTCCTCCCTGCAGCCATAAGGCTATTAAACACAACAAGGAGATGAAGGCAGACACAAAATTCTGGAGTAACTCAGTGGGTGAGGCAGCATTGCTGGAGAGGAATGGGCGATGTTTCGGGTCGGGACCCCCTTCTCTCCAGAGATGCTGTCTCACCTGCGTAGGTACTCCAGCATTTTGTGTCTACCTTCGATTTAAACCAGCAGTTCTTTCTTACATATTCCATGATGAAATTCATTTCCTGGTCGCCTACATGTTTGGAGATCGGTCAGAGTGCCTGTGAGAAAATGGCACATTGACCAGTGTGTCAAAAATCCTGGAAATAAGTTCTGGGTTGTTTCAGCTACCACTGTGTTGGTCCACTGCACCTCATTGATGCAATGATGAGATTGCTGCAATATATTGATATATGGCCGAGAAGAGCCATGCCAGAGATGGCCAAGACTTTTCTAGATATTCCAGCAAGATCTTCCAACATGCCACATATCAAAGATGGTGTCCTAATTGTTCCAGCACAAGGGGATATGTGTCTTGGACTGGCCTGGTAACTCACCTGACCCAAATCTGATTGTGGTCAGTTATAGACATAGACATAGAAAATAGGTGCAGGAGGAGGCCATTCAGCCCTTCGTGCCAGCACCGCCATTCATTGTGAGCATGGCCTATCATCCACAATCAGTAACCCGTGCTTGCCTTCTCCCCATATCCCTTGATTCCGCTAGCCCCAAGAGCACTATCTAACTCTCTTTTAAATGCATCCAGTGAATGGGCCTCTACTGTGGCAGAGAATTCCACAAATTCACAACTCTCTGGGTGAAAACTTTTTTTTCTCATCCCAGTTTTAAATGGCCGTCCCTTTATTGTCAGACTGTGGCCCCTGGTTCTGGACTCCCCCAACATTGGTAACATTTTTCCTGCATCTAGCATGTCCCGTGTCCTCTCATACTTCTAAATTCCAGTGAACACAAGCCCAGTCTTTCCAATCTTTTTTCATATGACAGTCCCGCCAAGCCGGGGATTAACCTCTTGAACCTACGCTGCACTGCCTCAATAGCAAGGATGTCCTTCCTCAAATTAGGAGACCAAAACTGCACACAATACTCCAGATGTGGTCTCACCAGGGCTCTGTACAACTGCAGAAGGATCTCTTTGCTCCTATACATAAATCATTTTGTTATGAAGGCCAACATGCCATTAACTTTCTTCACTGCCTGCTGTACCTGCATGCTTACTTTCAGTGACTGATGTACAAGAACACCCAGGTCTCGTTGCACTTTCCTTTTTCCTAATCTGACACCATTTAGATAATAATCTGCCTCCTTGTTCTTGCCGCCAAAGTGCATAACCTCACATTTATCTACATTATACTGCATCTGCCATGCATCTGCCCACTCACTCAACCTGTCCAAGGCACCCTGTAACCTCCTAACATCCTCTTCGCAGTTCACACTGCCACCCAGCTTTGTGTCATCTGCAAATTTGCTCGTGTTACTTTTAATTTCTAAATCATTAATATATATTGTAAATAGTTGCAGTCCCAGCACTGAGCCTTGCGGCACACCACTTGCCACTGGCTGCCATTCTGACAGGGACCCGTTTATTCCTACTCTTTGTTTCCTGTTTGCCAACTAATTCTCTATCCATGTCAATACCCTACCCCAATACCATGTGCTTTAATTTTGCCCACTAATCTCCTGTGTGGGACCTTATCAAAGGCTTTCTGAAAGTCCAGATTCACTACATCCACTGGCACCTCTTCATCCATTTTACTGTCATATCCTCAAAAAATGCCAGAAGATTAGTCAAGCAGGATTTTCCCTTCATAAATCCATGCTGACTTGGACCAAACCTTTTACTGCTTTCCAAATGCGCCGTTATTACTTCTTTAATAATTGACTCCAGCATCTTCCCCACCACCGATGTCAGGCTATAATTCCTCGTTTTCTTTCACTCCTTTCTTGAAAAGTGGGATAACATTAGCTACCCTCCGATCACAGGAACTGATCCTGAATCTATAGAACATTGGAAAATGATCACCAATGTGTCCACGATTTCTAAAGCCACCTCCTTGAGTACCCTGGGATGCAGCCCATCAGGCCCTGGGGATTTATCAGCCTTCAGTCCCATCAGTCTATCCAATACTATTTCTCGCCTAATGCAAATTTCTTTCAGTTTCTCTGCCTCCCTAGATCCTCTGTCCTCTAGTATATCTGGGAGATTGTGTCTTCCTCAGTGAAGACAGAACCAAAGTACCTGTTCAACTCTTCTGCCATTTCCTTGTTTCCCATAATAATTTCTCCTGTTTCTGCCTTCAAAGGACCCCCATTTGTCTTTATTAATTTTTTATCTTAATATACCTAAAGAAGCTTATACTATTCTTTATATTCTTAGCCAGCTTACCCTCGTACTTCATCTTTTCACCCCGTATTGCCCTTTTTGTTACCTTCTGTTGTCCTTTGAAATGTTTCCCAATCCTCTGGCTTCCCGTTACTCTTTGCTATGTTATACACCATTTCTTTAAGTTTTATTCCATCCCTAACTTCGCTTGTCAGCCACAGTTGCCTCTTACCCCCCCTCCCCCCCCCTTAGAATCTTTGTTCTTCTTTGGAATGAAATGATCCCGCACCTTCTGGATTATGCCCAGAAGTTCCTGCCATTGCTGTTCCATCATCATTCTAGCTAGGATTCTTTTCCAGTCGACCTTGGCCAGCTCCTCTCTCATGCCTTCATAGTCCCCTTTGTTCAACTGCAACACTGACACTTCTGATTTAACCTTCTTGCTCTCAAATTGCAGATTAAAACTTATCATATTATGGTCACTACCTCTGAAATAATCGAGAATCAGGAGAACAAGTTGTATGAATTCACCACGACTTGCACCATAATTCCGACGTTATCAGACAGAGAGAGTAAATATCTTTACCTTGAGTTCCCTTATTAAATCTGGTTCATTATACAACACTAAATCCAGAATTGCCTTCTCTCTGGTAGGCTCCAGTATAAGCTGTTCTAAGAATCCATCTCAGAGGCACTCTACAAACTCCCTTTCTTGGGGTCCAGAACCAACCTGATTTTCCCAGTCTACCTGCACAATGAAAGCTCCCATAACCACAGTGGCATTACCTTTGCTACATGCCAATTTTAACTCCTGCTGCAACTTGCACCCTATATCCAGGCTACTGTTTGGAGGCCTGTAGATAACTCCCATTAGTGTCTTCTTACCTTTACAATTCCTCAATTCTATCCACAGCAACTCTACATCATCAGTCCCTATGTCACCCCTTGCAAGGGACTGAATTTCATCCCTCACCAACAGAGCTGCCCCACCTCCTCTTGATAAAGAACTGTGGTGGACTTCTAATGTACTTAAGACATAATGGTGCGAGGAAAATGAATAAAAGGCAGCCCTGCAACATGTATATTAATTTGTATTATTCATGATTATTATTATTGTACTAGACCAAGTGGGACCCGTTGGGTCCCGTCCCCCAACGCAGGGGGGGGGGGGGGGGGGGGGGGGCGGCATCACATGGGAGGGCTGGTCCCCGAACGCAATATTCCACCACTCACCCATAGCTCCCAATTGCGCAGCCGTGGCTGACGGGTTCACAGCTCATTTATCCTCATCCCCCAGCACTCGCTCCACCTCCCCTTCAGCTTTTTTTTTCGGCCCCGGGCTCGACTCTCACTCCAGCTCGAGCACCAGGCTCAGCTCCAGCCAGGGCCCGAGGCTCCACTCTCGCCACCAGATGTCAGATGTCGGGCCTTGGGCGCTGGCAGCGGCCGCCATGCAAGTGTGCTGGAGTGCCCCTCCCTCCCGGAGAGTCCCGTCCTGCCTTGTCAGTCGATTGTGAAATGGGTGAGTTTTCTGTTTTTTAAAAAACTTTAAATGATTAAAAAGTGCGGAAATATAGATGGGAATGCGACTGGAAGATGTTTATCGCTTCGACAGGAAAAATGTGAGTAGAATGTGTGAAAATGGGAAGGCTGTGGCCTAGCGTTTGGAAGAAAATAGGAAAATAGAAATTGGCACACACACATATACACAGACAGCCACAAACAAGCCGAAGAGTTTTAGTAATATTATAGATATATATAGAAAGATATAGATAGATATAGATATAGATTATTGTCTGAAGAGTCTCGACCCGAAACGTCACCCGTTCCTTCTCTCCAAACATGCTGCCTGTCCCGCTGAGTTGCTCCAGCAATTTGTGTCTACCTTGTGTCTTCCTTGTATCTTTCAAATGTATGCTTGTGCCAAGAGTCAAGAGTCACAAATATGTATACAGCTATCACTGACATTTGAGCAACTGACTTAAAATTACCTTTGTTTACCCCCCCCCCCCCCCCCCCCCCCCACTGCCATTCCTGAATAAAAACACTAAACTTGATGTGTAGGAAGGAACTGCAGATGCTGTTTTAAACTGAAGATAGACACATAAAGCTGGAGTAACTCAGCGGCATCTCTGGAGAAAAGGAATAGGTGATGTTTTGGGTCGAGACCCTTCTTCAGACTTCAGCACCAGACTTGCTGTAGTCGTCATCTGTTACCTCTTTTGTGGTTAACAAATATTTAAATATAATGTTTAATTTAGTGTAATTTAGTTTAGAGACACAGCGCGGAAATAGGCCGATTGGTCCGCCGAGTCCACGCCGACCAGCAATCAGAACGTACACTGGTGCTATCCCACACACTAGGGGCAATTTACAATCCTTACTGAAGCCAATTAATCTACTAAACTGTACCTCTGGAGTGTGGGAGAAAACCAGAGCACCCGGGGAAAAGGCAGTCAGACAGCATACGTAGTCAGAATCTAACCCAGGTCTCTGGCGCCGTGAGGTAGCAATTCTATTGTTGAGTCCGCGTGCCGGAGATTGCAATAGTGTTCAGTTTGGAGCTACAGAGTGGATACAGGCCTTTTGGCCCACCGTGTCCACGCTGACCACCAATCACCCCATATCCTTGTTCTATCTTATTCCATAATAAAATGTAAAGTAATTCTACCCACCACATATTCCCAGTCATTCCCCCACCCACCAAGTATGTCATTGTCTTGCCTGACTTGCATACAGGGGACAGGGTAGCGGCTGTGGTTAGTCTCCCAGCTTGGCCTCTGCTCATCACCCAGACAGGAAAGAGAACAGGAATTTACGAGGCAACAAAAGTTGCATTCTATCACCAGAGGATCAGTGTTTATCTGATAATTCACTAGGAATGGCTGTACTCCATTGAAAAGCAACTTTGACTCCCATGGTTTCGCTATTTACTGATTCATGATGGCATGTCAGATCTACATGGGCATCTTGTAACTGCTTGTAAATAAATCTTAACCACTTGCAGAACAAAGGCATGGAGATAAAGAATTACAACTCCCCACATGAACAATCACAGGTTTTATTACTACTGAAGAATGTGCAGAAATTTCACACCAGCAGCAGGCAGGATTGCCTTTTGATAAACAAAGACATGGTTGTTGTGGGCAACCTTAGTTTTATTGTTCTTAATGAGCTTTGCATGTTACCTTTATTTTTGGCATTCTTACAGAGTTGTTCTTCCACTCATGTAACTTCTAATGTTCAACTTTTTATGTTCAAAAAGCAGAAAACAATTCAGCATTGAGAAAGGGAAAAGGTACACTTTGTGTACGAAGGAACTGCAGATGCTGGTTTAAACTGAAGACACACAAAAAGCTGGAGTAACTCAGCGGGACGGGCAGCATCTCTGGAGAGAAGGGCTGGGTGACATTTCGGGTAGAGGCCCTTCTTCGGTCGTCTTCTGCTGCACTGTAGAAAATATTCTGACAGGTTGCATCATGTCCTCGTTTAGCAATTTCAACGCACCAAAATGCAAGAGGCTGCAGAGAATGTAGGGGAATGGATCACATGCAGGCAGAGGAGATTAGTTTAACTTGGTAACATATGCAGCATGGACATTGTGGGCTGAAGGGCTTTTGTTCCTGTGCTGCACTGCTTCGTGTTCTATGATTTATGTGCATACACACATGGAGCATAACTGGAGGAAATGAAAAATATTAAGATGATAGGCACAAAATGCTGGAGTAACTTACGGGCCAGGCAGCATCTCTGGAGAAGAGGAATAGGTGACATTTCGGGTTGATACTCTTGTTCAGACAGCTTCTTCGATGCTACGTGTCCCGCTGTTACTCCAGCATTTTGTGTCTAACCAGCATTTTTAAGATGTTGGATTGATGATCTGTATTGCTCTAAATAACATCGAGCCACCTGAGTGATGTAGGTGCTGTAGTCATCTAGGCAAATGCTGAGTATTTCAGAATGTTCCTACTTTCTGACTCATAGATGGTGAAAAGGCTTAGGAGAGTTTGGAGATGAGCCTCTGACTGTAGGATGGCCACCTCTCAGATCTTCTCTTCAGGTTGGTCCAGTTGAATATCTAGTCAATGCCAACCTTGTTATACATCAGGAATAAGCTGATATGTTATGCTGTTAGTGCTTTAGTTACTGCCTGCTGGAGCATCAATTGAATACTGTAAGTGACCTCAATGCCTTGCAAGGGAATTCTACGCCCTCTATATTTTACTGCAAGAATACTTTTGCTATTGAGGGAGTGCAGCGTAGGTTCATGAGGTTAATTCCCGGGATGGTGGGACTGTCATAGGTTGAATGAATGGAACGACTGGGTTTGTATACACTGGAATTTAGAAGGATGAGAGGATATCTTATTGAAACAGAAAATATTATTAAGGGATTGGACACGCTAGAAGCAGGAAACATGGTCCCAATGTTGGGTGAGTCCGGAACCAGGGGCCACAGTTTAAGAATAAGGGGTAGGCCATTTAGTACGGAGATGAGGAAAAACGTTTTCACCCAGAGAGTTGTGAATCTGTGGAACTCTCTGCCTCAGAAGGCGGTGGAGGGTAATTCTCTGGATGCTTTCAAGAGGGAGTTAGATAGAGCTCATAACGATAGCAGTCAAGGGACATGGGGAGAAGGCAGGAATGGGGTACTGATTGTGGATGATCAGCCATGATCACAGTGATTGGCGGTGCCAGCTCGAACGGCTGAATGGCCTCCTCCTGCACCTATTGTCTATTGTCTATTACTGCACAAATTCACTTCTTAAACAATATTGCAATGCCACCACTTCTTTACATAATCATTAAGATCTCTTCCCTTAAAAAGAACATAAAAACTGGTGAGAATATGTTACACATGCGCAGCGGCATGTTATAACCTGGATTGCACCATTTTGCCGCATTCATGAATGCACCATGGACATATTTTCCTGATCTCACAATCTATCTCGTTACACCTCTTGCACATAGTTTATGTGTACTTTCCCCGCAGTTGTAACACTATATTTTTGGACCATCTGTATCCATGTACGGTTTGATTGTAATCATGTACAGATTATTTTCCTGGAAAGTTCGCAACGATTTTCACTGTTTCTCAGAACGTGTGTCAAGAAATAAAGCAATACCAGTGCCTTCAGGGGCTATGATCTGTGGGAACAATGTTGGAAGCACGGTGAGCAACAAATGTTAATCCATTGCTCAAAAAGAAAAGGAGGCAAGCCCCAAAACTCCAGCCATTAGTTTACCTTGCACAGAGGGAAAGCATTTGGAAACATTAATCAGAAAAAGGAATTACAAACATTTGAAGAAAAATGGGCAGCCATGGTGGCGCAGTGGTAGAGTCAAGAGTCAAGAGAGTTTATTGTCATGTGTCCCAGATAGGACAATGAAATTCTTGCATTGCTGCAGCACAACAGGATATTGTAGTCATAAATACAGATCAGATCAGTGTGTCCATATACCATAGAATAGCCTGATGGCTGTGGGGAAGAAGCTGTTCCTGAATCTGGATGTTGCAGATTTCAGGATCCTGTATTTTCTACCTGATGGCATCGGAGAGATGAGTGTGTGGCCAGGATGGTGTGGGTCCTTGATGATGCTGGCAGCCTTTTTGAGGCAGCGACTTCGATAGATCCCAACAATGGTAGGGAGGTCAGAGCCGATGATGGACTGGGCAGAGTTTACAACTTTTTGCAGCCTTTTCTGCTCCTGGACGCTCAGGTTGCCATACCAAGCCACGATGCAACCGGTCAGCATGCTCTCTACTGTGCACCTGTAGAAGTTCGAGAGAGTCCTCCTTGACATACCGACTCTCCGTAATCTTCTCAGGAAGTAGAGGCGCTGATGTGCTTTCTTAATAATTGCATCAGTGTTCTCGGACCAGGAAAGATCATCAGAGATATGCACGCCCAGGAATTTGAAGCTCTTGACCCTTTCAACCATCGACCCGTTGATATAAACAAGACTGTAGGCCCCCATCCTACTCCTTCCAAAGTCCACAATCAGTTCCTTGGTTTTGCTGGTGTTAAGGGCCAGGTTATTGTGCTGGCACCATATGGACAGTCGCTCGATCTCTCTTCTATACTCTGACTCACCCCCATCAGTGATACGTCCCACAACAGTGGTGTCGTCAGCGAACTTGATGATGGAGTTCGCAATATGACCGGTTACGCAGTCATGAGTACAGAGTTAGTACAGCAGGGGGCTGAGCACGCAGGCTTGAGGTGCTCCCGTGCTGATTGTTATCGAGGATGACACATTTCCACCAATACGGACAGATTGTAGTCTGTGAATGAGGAAGTCGAGGATCCAATTGTAGAGGGATGCTGCCTCTGAGTTGTTGCCTTTCAGCGCTTACAGTACCGGAGACCCGGGTTCGATCCCGACTATGGGTGCAGTCTGTACGATGTTTGTACGCTCTCCCCGTGACAATGTGGGTTTTCTCTAATATCTTCAGTTTCCTCCCACACTCCAAAGACGTACAAGTTTGTAGGTTAATTGGCTTGTAGTAAGTGTAAATTGTCCCTAGTGTGTGTCGGATAGTGTTAATGTGCGGGGATTGCTGGTTGGCATGGACTTGGTGGGCCAAAGGGCCTGTTTCCGCTCTGTATCTCTAAAACTAAAACTAAAACTAAATGTGGAATTGTTCAGAGCAAGTTACACTGTTGACCAATTTAATTAGGTTTTTGATATAACAGGTGGAGTTGATGAAGATAATGCAGTCAATGTAGTGTAGAGAAACCTCCCGAAGGCTTTTGATAAGATGATATAGTTTACAGACTTATCAGCAAAGCTGAAACATTTGACATAAAAAGGAATATCAGGAGCATCAACATGAAGAACTATCAACTCCAAATCAACCCTGTTAAATCCCAGAAGAATTTTATACATTCTGTGGTATCTACTTAAGGGGCTGTCCCACTGCGGCGACCTAATTGGCGATTTTAGAAGAGTTTCGGAGAGTTTGGAATAATGTCATGTTGAAGACCTCCTTCGACCTCCTTCGACTATGTTGAAGACTAGTTTTGACTAGCTTCGGGAAAATTGGACTCCGAATAGTGGAGAGTGAAGCCAACCTCCTTCGATCTCCATCAACCTCCCTTCGACTATGTTGAAGACTATCTGCGACTACCTTCGACTACCTTTGATTACCTTCGATTACCTACGAATAACATGCCGACCTACTACGACCTACTTCGACTAAACCTACGAGTAAAAAAAGGCGACTGCCACATAAAATGCTATTACTTTTTGTGAAAAGCCAACAGCGATACTGCAGATTACTGTAAAAGCTGAGGAGATTTTGCGAGCATCAAGAAAATGGTTAAATGATGTTGAATTGGTTGTATGGCCGAATTACATGAAATTAAGGCTTGGTTACTTGGTCAGAAGTCTTCATTCTAAACCACAGACCCTTTTTCCTATCCCCAGGGTTCCCAATTCACCTGGACTGTTCCCTCTTGTCCTCAGTAGATGTATTCGCTAATTGCCTAACACATACACGTACATTTCCCCTCTCAAACCTCCTGCACTCTGTCCATTGAGGACCAACAGTAATATTTTCAAGAGACTCGCTGGTTAATTCAGTGCTGTTGTAGTTTGGTGAACTGAGCTCTATCTCAGAGGCCAAACCTCACCTCTGAACCACGAACCCACCAATGAACATTTGCCATTGTCTCACAGACAGTCATGGATCTCATTTTGATGGGAGATCGTCACTCTACCATCTCTACTTTTATCATCTCCACTTCTATAATCTCTAAAGACTTATAACCAACCCCGCACAGCCCACTTCTAATTCCTCTCCAAGACCCACGTGCTGGACATCTGGGCATTCATAATTTCACCGAGCGAGATGTCCGTCGGGGAATGTTGCCGACTGGCCCGCTGCAGACTGCAGGAGTACGTGCTGAGGGACACACTGAAGCTCGGTGCAGCCAATGCAAGGCTCGCAAGGGGGAGGACCACAGTCTAGGGTCCTTCCGCTGCTGGACATGGGGGGCAGGGTGTGGTGGAGACGCCCCTCCAAATAAGGGAAGGGATTCCACACTAGTGGGCCACATGAGTGGCAAGGGTGGGGGGTAAAATTTGGGGAAACTGTATTGAATGTATGTATAGCCTCCGAGAATGTAGGAAGGAGTTTTGTATGGATCGTGTATTGTTTATATTTATTTCTCCAATAAAGTCTATTTTGATATATTTAAAAAATCCTTTCCAATTTCTGCCAATCAACAAACCTCCACACCAGACACATCTTCCCCATCTCAAGTCAAGAGAGTTTATTGTAATGTGTCCCAGATAGGACAATGAAATTCAGAATTCCTCAGGGGTATTTCTTTTGCGACTCCGTGGTCTGCTCTTCAATCTGCACCAACCACTCCCTCTCTTATTGCACTTTTCCATATGGCAACAGGAGATGCAACACCTGCTTTTTCACCCGTTCATTCCCCATCAGGGGACCCCAGTCTTTGCAGGTAACTTGTACTTCTTTTGATCTTGTGTACTACTTTTGATGCTCACAATGTGGTCTCTCATACATTGGATCAATCAAACACGGATTGGGCAACATTGTTGTGGAGCACCCATGTTCGGCTTCCAGGAATAACCTTGAGTTTCCAGTACCCCGTCACTTCAATCCTCCATTCACATAGATACATAGAAAATAGGTGCAGGAGTAGGCCATTCGGCCCTTCGAGCCTGCACCACCATTCAATATGATCATGGCTGATCATCCAACTCAGTATCCCGTACCTGCCTTCTCTCCATACCCCCTGATCCCTTTAGCCACAAGGGCCACATCTAACTCCCTCTTAAATATAGCCAATGAACTGGCCTCAACTACCCTCTGTGGCAGAGAGTTCCAGAGATTCACCACTCTGTGTGAAAAAAAAAATTCTCTTCTCGGTCTTAAAGGATTTCCCCCTTATCCTTCACCTCCCACTCTGGCCTATCATGCACAATTCTGACAAAACTGAATATAAACATAAAGGCTCCTCAACATAGCAGCCTTTTGGACTGTCAAATTCAGCAATTTCAAGTACTGTAGCTCACTTTCACTGTTTGTATCAGAACTGATTATTAACTACATTTTTCTCACTCCATTTCTCCTTCTTCTTCTTGCGTATGGTGTGCACAGCCTAAAGTTGTAGACACCAAAACTATCTATTTGTTTGTGCACGTCGGATTGATTGCATTAGTCGAAACAGGGTGGACCATGTGAAGGTTGCAATTTCCCACCCCATCTCCACTGGTACTGCCTGATTTACTCAGCATTTTGTACAGCTCTGACCTGCACTTCACACCTCTTCCATGTCCTTCTGTTGGCTGTCTTGGATCTCTCAAACAGACTTCTCTCAAGTCAACTGCCTATTACCAAGGCAACACTTCTTCTTCTTGCGTATGGCGTGCACAGCCTAAAGTTGTTAGACAACTTGTTCTATTTGATTGTGCACGCTGGGTTGATTGCATTCGTCAAAACAGGGCGGACCACGTGAAGGTTGCAATCTTCCACCCCAAGGCAACACTGTCCTCACCCTTTGTCCTATCCATCCAAGATCCCCACCAGCCCTCTCTGCAAATTACAATACATTTGTCTTCTTCCTTTCCCAGTTCTGATGGTCTTTGACCTGAAACATTAACTCAGTTTCACTTTCTAGAAATGCTGCTCAAGCTGCCAAATGCTTCCAACATTTTCAAGTTTTATTTCAGATCACCAGTGAAGATTTGCTGGGCACTTGAGAATAGTTTTAATAACTGTTCATTTGTTCAAACTGAAAACTCATTTAATCTCACTATTGTCCACCAATAATACAAAACTACATTTAAGTTATATCATTCAGTTAATGAAACAGGAAGCATTTTCATATACAGATTAATACTGCAACAAATTATTTGTGAACAATATTAAAAATCATTCCAAAGTACGATACGATAGAACTTTATTTATCCCAGGAGGGAAATTGATCTGCCAACAGTCATAAAACAACAATATACATGAAATTAAAGTGACGAGTGGAAAGGATTGGGGATATGCAAAGATTTGGGGAGGGGAGTCATCTACCCCATGACAGAAGGGGGAGGAGTTGTACAGTTTGATAGCCTCCTGTGGCGTTCTGCACTGCATGTTGGTGGAACCAGTCTGTTGTTGAAGGTGCTCCTCAGGTTGACTAGTGTGTCATGGAGGGGGCGAGCTGTATTGTCCAAGATGCTCTGCAGATTTGAGGAGCATCCTCCCCTCCAAGACCACCTCCAGTTAATCCAACTCCGCCCCTAGGACGGAGTCAGCCTTCCTGATGAGTTTGTTAATCCCGTTGGTGTCCGCGGCTTTCGCCCAGCTGCCCCAGCACACGGCAGCGAAGGAGATGGCACTGGCTACCACCGATTGGTAGAACATCTGCAGCATTATGCTGCAGATGTTGAAAGTGCGGAGCTTTCTCAAAAAGTACAGCAGGCTCTGTCCCTTCTTGTATAGAGCCACTGAGTTAACAAAATAATTTAATGCAAATGTTATTCAATCTTCTACATCAGTTTTGTTTCTTCAATAAAATCTGCTTGTATTTTTATTGGAGTTACTCTCAACTTTTATTGTTTAAGCTACAGTAAGTTAACAGTTGAAATTTGTTTTAACAAATTTGGAACTGTTAACAAATGTTAAGTATACACCTAAATTTCCATTGTTACAACCACTCCTGCACCAATGACATTATCCGATTATATGCTCACTGTTCAGTTAAACAATGTGCTATATATAACAAAATATTATCTGTACATTAATATACAATCAGATTCTAAAATACAATTGTTCATCCTTATTCAATGTCAACCTACCGAAACTCATAAAAATATATTTTCCTGCAAAATAATGCCCAGTCTGAAGAAGGGTCTCGACCCGAAACATCACCCATTCCTTCTCTCCAGAGATGCTGCCTGACCCGTTGAGTTACTCCAGTCCACTCTCTTCGGTGTAAACCAGTATCTGCAGTTCCTTCCTGCACATCACAGGAAGCAGGATCCAAAATGTGCGGTATTTTATTGCCATCTGGTGGTAAAAATCACTCATTGTGCTTCAGGGTCACAACACTTAAATACATAGCAACAAAACACTGCCAGTCTGGTAGCACCCAAGGCAAGAAATAGACAGATGGCGCTATGGGCTGGGACCCTTCTCTTGTGTCTTTACTTAAATAATGTGTCAAATCACCAGAAATTCAAGTAAAAATTGGTCTTTCACTTGGAAAATAGAGTAACTTATACCTATACAAGACAGCAGGTTGGCTTGTTGAATGCACCCAGATGTTAATGTCACCATAATCTGCATTCTATTCAAATTAAGTAAGTGAGAGCAACACATTGTGCTACTTTTTTTATTAAATATTTATTTAAAAAAAAGAACATGGCAGCAATTCTCAGATTTTCAAGAGGATGGGCTGATCCAATTGTACCTGGATACTGTACCCTCGATCCAGCACCGCCATTCAATATGATGATGGCTGATCATCCAGAATCAGTACCTGATTTTTCCCCATATCCCTTGATTCCGTTAGCCCTAAGAGCTATATCTAACTCTCTCTTGAAAACATCCAGTGGATTGACCTCCAGTGTCTTGTATGGCAGAGAATTCCACAGATTCATATATCTCTGGCTGAAAAGGTTGTTCTTCATCTCAGTCCTGAAGTTTAGAGATGCAGTGTGGAAACAGGCCCTTCAGTTCCCGAGTCCACGCCAACCAGCGATCAGCTGAGGTAATGATCGCAGAGTTGAATTTTCCAGTGGCTAGAATTGTACATAGAAAAGGTTTCTAATCCGGATATTGATCTACACATAACTATATTTAACTGCTTCAACAATGAATTTCTCTCCACAATATTCAAGTACACCACTGGTGACGAGTGTTGACGTCAATGTGCAATTTATCAAATAAAGTACTCCAGCTATAAAATAAAGTACCCCAGTATGAATTGCACATTTTCTTCCATTTATGTTTATAACTATATTTATAAGATATCGGAGCAGAATTAAACCCATAGAGTCTGCTCTGATGGGCCGGATTTTATCTGAATCTCTTGACAAAACACTGTAGCGGCTTGCTCAGATACATGGTATGAAAGTTGATTATTATTTAAATACCAGGGAGCATCTGCCTCCACTAAAACAGAGCAAATTACCTCTCCATGAAATCAAGGTAACCATTCCAGTGATCCCCACATCCAAAAACCCAATGGTTCATAAAACTGCAAAAACATAGGCAAGTTCCTGTGTTTTATAAATCAGTAGAATTAATACAAAAGTAAAACTGTACATATTATTGGTTAATGACCAATTTAAGTTTTATATCTGGCTTTGTCTGAAACTTTGAAAATTAAATAGGCATTGGAGAGAATACAAAAAAGAATCAGTGCTAAACTGATAACATATCAATGGGAAAGTTTAGTTATAAAGACAAATGACAAATATCCATATTTGTTCAGTTTTACAGTCAAACTAAAGAGATCTGACAGTAAATTAAAACTAATACAAATCATAAAGCACTATAAAATAGAAAGGAAAAATACCGATATTCAGTGATGTACCAACCCAAGAAGGAAGGGCATAAATTAAAAAAATATCAAAATAAAAGGGGAAACAGAATCAAATGCTCTGAAGACTGTTCATTGGAATTTTTCATAACTGCATACTGTATAAAAGTCTTGAGTAGGAAGAACAGGAGGAAAGGTAAGTAGCAAGCACTGATACATGGTGGAGGTGCAATGGACCAAATAGCTTGGTTTTGCAGAATTCAACAAATTATAATCGTCTCGTTTCAATGATTTAACAGTCATAAAATGGTCAATTACACAAAAACCAGTAGAAAATATTTTTCTGCAATACCATTCTATGGTAAACAAATGAGTACAAACAGATTTCACTGTAATCAAATAACAGTTGTACAATTTTAGATAACAATCACCATGAACAGAACTTTGTTATTCTCACTAGATTATTCATAGATAAAGGTTTCAATTTCTTCCTTGATGGGTACCTCAGGTCTCTCACAATGTGCATGGATATCACATTTTAAACCCATCTCACATTCACAGTTTCTAAACTTTGATATTTCTGCTTTGGCTTTTCGCCACTGCTTATTAATGTCCATTATTTTTTCCCCAATATATCGATTTACTTTATTTAGTCGCTTATGGATCTCATTGTCATCTTTGGCATCTTGTCGTATTCTATTCAGTAATTGTTCTGTAGAAGAAATAGAATATTACTAAATTTGCTTAATAAAATAACCAAAATATCAATCCAGAGTTCCAAATTGTAGTAATTGATTTGTTTTTGCAAACAGAAATACAGTTCGTCACGTTAGCTCAGTGACACCATTGTTGTCACCGACTCACACCTTCATGCAGTGGCACCATTCTTGCCATGGACTCAATGCAAACACTGCCCAGTCCATCATCGGCTCTGACCTCCCTGCCATCGAGGGGATCAATCGTAGTCGCTGCATCAAAAAGGCTGGCAGCATCATCAAGGACCCACACCATCTTGGCCACACACTCATCCCCCCGCTACCTTCAGGTAGATGGTACAGGAGCCTGAAGACTGCAACTTCCAGGTTCAGAAATAGCTGCTTCCCCACAGCCATCAGGCTGTTAAACTCAACTGAAACAAATCTCTGAACATTAATAGACCATTATCTGTTTATTTGCACTTTATCTGCTTATTTATTGAGGTGTGTATATATTTATATAATGGTATATGGACACACTGATCTGTTCTGTATTCATGCCTACTATATTCTGTTGTGCTGAAGCAAAGCAAGAATTTCATTGTCCTATCTGGGACACAATACCACCAAACTGATTAAAAAGGCACAGCAGCGCCTCTACTTTCTGAGGAGGCTTAAGAAATTTCACCTGTCCCCCCAGATCCTGTCCAACTTCTACCGCTGTACCATTGAAAGCATCCTGACCACCTGCTTCACGGTATGGTACAGCAGCTGCACCACAGCTGACAGGAAGGCACTGCAACGGGTGGTGAAAACTGCTCATCACATCATCGGTGCCCCGCTCCCTGCCATGGATGCCCTCCACCGCACACGGTGTGTGAGACGGGCCGGGAAAATCATTAAGGACCCCTCACACCCCAACCATGGCGGTACAGGAGCCTTAGGTCTCGCACCAGCAGGCTGAGGAACAGCTTCTTCCAAAATACCATTACCCTGCTGAACTCAGAGGCCCGACGCTAGCTATCTTTTATACCCTTTTATCTGTATATATTTATTTGCCTATGTACTAGTTCAATTCATCCACATTGTACATATTGTTTTAACCAGTATTTTTACTACTTTGCACTCTGATTAGATGCTAAACTGCATTTCGTTGTACCTGTACTCGTATTTGTGCAATGACAATAAAGTTGAATCTAATCTAATCTAATGACAATAAAGTTGAATCTAATCTAATCTAATCTAATGACAATAAACTCTCTTGACTTGGCTTGACTGATGAGTGACGGTCGAGAATGAGAAGGTGAAATAACGCATAAAAGGAAAACCAGAAAAAACATAATACAGCACATGGGAGTAATACAAGGCTAAATTGTATCGACTTTAATGGAAGGAGTCTGACTAATGGGGCAGATGGAATAAGAGAACCAATCCGAATGTAGGAATATGACATTATTGCTATCACAGGGGCACGTTTAAAAGAAAGGCAGGAGAGAAAATTAAAAATTCCAGGGAATAGAATCTTAAGACGTGGCAGGGAACATAAAAGAAGTGGTGGCATTGCAATATTGTTTAAGAAGTGAATTTGTGCAGTAATAGACAATAGACAATAGGTGCAGGAGTAGGCCATTCAGCCCTTCGAGCCAGCACCGCCATTCACTGTGATCATGGCTGATCATCCACAATCAGTACCCCGTTCCTGCCTTCTCCCCATATCCCCTGACTCCGCAATCTTTAAGAGCTACATCTAACTCCCTCTTGAAAGCATCCAGAAAATTGGACTTCACTGCCTTCTGAGGCAGCAAATTCCATAGATTCACAACTCTGGGTTCATATTGCAGAGAGCATTATAAACAGTGGAGCGATTAACCCTGGAAAGTGGGGAGACTTCTCTCCGAGTTGGACCCAGGAAACTGAAGCAGGCTCACGTAGACTTAATATTTTCTTGAGGTTATTAACGACAGATAAATGGACGGGAAGGGTTTAGAGGGCTATGGGCTACATGCAGGCAAATAGGACTACTCCAAGACGCTAACTTGGGCGGCACGGCCAAGCTGGGCCGAAGGACCTGTTTCTGTGTTGTACAGCACCATGACTAAGGCCTATCCAGTGGGATTGACATGTAAGTAAGTAAATTTTATTTATATAGCACGTTTAAATCAACTCGCGTTGAAACCAAAGTGCTATACATAAAAGAAATAATTAAATTTCCGTACATCCATAGAAAAAAATTAAAAATAAGAAAAAATTACACAACACATTATAGAATTCAACATGAACGTCCCCCCACAACAGAATCAAAAATATTCCACTGTAGGGAAAGGCATCAAAAAGTTAAGTCCTCTTCCTCTGTGAATCACCCGAGGTCGGGGCCTATTTGTGGCCTCCGCAGCCAGTCCGATGTTTTCAGGCCCTCTTGCCGGAAAGCTGGAACTCCGGCGTCGGGTGAACACTCCTTGTTTTGTATTTTTGTATTTTTCCTTTCTAAAGATGCTGTGTATTTTGGTAACTATTGCACACTGCAGACCAGAAGCGCCTTCAATACCCATATACCAGATCCACACAAAATCTTTTTTTGCGGCAACTGTTTATAATGCTCTCTGCATTATGAAGTCCTCGACAGTGAACCCCATGGGCAATCACTACCAAAGTGTCTGCCCACACAGTCAGTACACTTGTCCTATACTTGTCTCCCGTACTAAGTCACCCCAACCCCCCACCCTCCCCTCCCCTTCCCCCTCCCCCCCCCCTTTCCCTCCCAACTCCAGTCCCGTCCCGACCCCCTGGGAAACTGAAGGGAGCGACAATCAACTGCCACGGATACAAATAATGTCATACACAAGAAAGGGCAGATGCTGGTTGACAAAAAGTGAACACACAGTGCTGTAGTAACACAAAGACGCAGCAGAATTGTGGAAACGTCATCCCGTCACCCATTCCTTCTCTCCAGAGATGCTGCCTGTCCCGCTGAGTTAAAGAATGCCCACGGTAGACTCACGAGTCACTACGGTAAACTCATGGGCTAATATGTTCTTACAACGAGTTTAAAAGTTTAAAATTTTTACTTCATGAGTAAATTTGACTCGTGGAAATCTTTCATCATGTTGAAAGATATTCACGAGTTAACAAGTTTCCCGAGTACCTGCCGTTAGCGTTACGAGTCGCTAAGTTACGTCCACGAGTTCCGCTAGGTTAATTCTACGTGATTTTAAACTCGGGATCACCCGTGGGTGGACTCGCACCGTGAGACAGGGCCATTACGGAACTGAAGTTGCAGCTCGGGGAGTGAGTGTTCCGGGAGTGAGTGTCATAGAGAGGAGTTACAGTGAGGTGGTCACACCTAAGGTGCAGGCAGGACATAGCTGGGTGACCACCAGGAAAGGGAGTAGGCAAAAAGATCAGGAATACCATGGGGTAATTCCCCTGCAGAACACTTCTGCTCCTTTGGATACTGTTGCGGGGAAGGATCGGTCATGGGAGAGTAGCAGCAGCAGCCGCAGCAGTGATCCAGAGTGTGGTGTTGGGCCTGGTTCTGAGGTACAGCTGGGAAGGGAAAAGTCAGCAGAGCCATTGGGAAACGGAGGCCAGACGAGTGATTCTGTGGCAGCAAACAAGACTCCAGGATGGTGTGTCTCCTCCTGGTGCCAGAGTCCAGGATGTCTCCAAGGGTTTGCAGAACATTCTCAAGGGGAAGAGCAAGCAGCTGAAAATCATTGTGCACATTGGTACAAATTACATAGGTAGGATAAAGGGCGAGATACACATTTTTAGACCATTGGGATCTCTTCTGGGGCAGAGGTGACCTGTACAAAAGGGATGATTTACACTTGAACTGGTGAGGGACCAATATTCCTGCAAGGAGTTTGCTAGTCCTACTCCGGAGGGTTCAAACCCGGAGAAGCAGGGGGGTGGGAACTAATGAAGGAGACTGTCACAGCGGCACTCAAGAGGACATACTGGTAGGTTGAGGCGATATGGGTATGGCTTAGAAACAAGAAAGGTGCAAGCACTCGAATGGGATTGTACTATAGGCTCCCTAATAGCAAGCGGGAGATAGAGGAACAGATATTCAGAACGATTACCGGGATCCCAAAGCAACACTGTTGTCTCAATGGGTGACTTTAACTTCCTCAATATTGTCCAAAACCTGGTCAGTGCTAAAAGCTTAGATGGGGCAGAATTTGTGAGGTGCAACCAAGAGGGATACTTAAACAGTATATATAGATTGTTATATATAGATTCTTAACCCAAAGAAGGGTCTCTACCCGAAACGTCACCCATTCCTTCTCTCCAGAGATGCTGCCTGTCCCACTGAGTTATTCCAGCATTTTGTGTCTGTCTTCGGTTTAAACCAGCATCTGCAGTTACTTCCTACACAAATTGTCCTTTGGCTTACCTTTAATAATCTGTACTTTGTAGGGGGAAAGAGGTGGTTTAGGAGATGACTTTGTTGAATTGCATGCAATTCCAGTGACACTTCTGTCCTTCAAAGTATCCACTCCCCACACGGCTACAGCCAAACACTTTGTGAACCTTGAATCACTTGGCTGACGTTTCACTGTTTCCCACTTGTCCTCATCAATCCATATATTAGCTCCAATGTGAACCTATAACCAAATAACGATAGAATCTGTAAATTTTGCTTGCACATACAATGCATAAAGAATTTCCACCACCTAAATCTATTACCTTTCCATCCTGAACAGAGTAGACACTGGGTTGAGCCAGAGCAATGGCTTGTGTAGCAGCCCATGGACACGATACCATATTGTTCCCATTTTCGGTCTGGTTATCCAGATGGTCAGAAGTAGTTGGAGCTGGAAGAAGAGGATGTGGACTTTTCTTGCAGGGATAAATTCTTTGTTGCATATTCAAATGATCCTGCAGAATTGAAGATACTGGAGGGCTAGAAATTAGCTGATGAGCAGATGGGTTGTCAATTAACTCCTCCTCGGGATTGGAACCATGGTATTGCTCTGGTACTGAAAATATAAAACACGGAAATAAATGTTAATGGCTAATTTGAAATTAATTAAAGAACGAGGCATGAACTAGACATGGATAAAGCAAATGACAATAGAACAATCTGTGCGAGGTGCCAATAAAAACAAAAATAAATCTGAAAAACAACAGGCTCAATGATAAATAGCAACTTACACAGGCGAAGACTGTGGAACAAAGGATGGAACTAAATGACCATAAAACTGTTAAAGGCCACAGCATACAAAACACAACACTATTCATAACTCAAAATTTTACCAAATGGAAGCCAGTGTGTAAAAATTAGTCACCAAAAAGAAAATGCCCATAATATCATAGGTTTTCTCAGAGTTTAGTCAGAAAATCAACCAGACATATTTTCAGAAGCCAATTTCATAAAAAACAAATACTACATCAGATAGTTGCCCATTTACGAAATAAAATCCCAATATATTAGCATTTATGTCAGGAAAAATCAACATGGCCGATTTACTCAAAGTATAAATGTTTAACAGCAAGCTTATTCACCCAGAATTATGTTGGATTCAGACATTCGATTCCTACTATGGGTAGATCATAACTTCATTCCACGAGATACCACCATTTAAATTTTGCATTTAAACATAATAGTTCAAAAAGGCTGGATTAATAAGGTTTCAAGGTCAGGTCAGCATCTTGTCACGTGTAACAATTAAGGTACAGTGAAATTCGAATTACCATACAGCCATACTAAAAAAAGCACCAAGACACACAACCACATAAAAGATAACATAAACATCCACTACAGCGGATTCCCCACATTCCTCACTGTGATGGAAGGCAATAAGATCCAATCTCCTTGCTATTTATTCTCCCGCGGTTGGGGAAGTCGAACCATCTGCAGTTGGGATGATCGAAGCTCCCACAGCCAGCGGTCGAAGTTCCCGCGTCGGGGCGGTCGAAACTCCCGCGTCGGGGCGGTCGAAACTCCCGCGTCGGGGCGGTCGAAACTCCCGCGTCGGGGCAGTCGAAACTCCCGCGTCGGGGCGGTCGAAACACCCGCGTCGGGGCGGTCGAAACTCCCGCGTCGGGGCGGTCGAAACTCCCGCGTCGGGGGGATCAAAACTCCTGTGTCGGGGGGATCAAAACTCCTGTGTCGGGGGGGATCAAAACTCCCGTGTCGGGGCGGTCGAAACTCCCGCGTCGGGGCGGTCGAAACTCCCGCGTCGGGGGGGATCAAAACTCCTGTGTCGGGGCGGTCGAAACTCCTGCGGCTTGGAGTCCCCAATGTCGGTCTCCAACCAGAGACTGTGGGCTCCGCAATGTTAAAGTCTCGCAAGCTTCCACGGTTGGAGTCCCAAAGCGACTCCCGACAGGGACCGCGAACCCTGTGATGGTAAGTCCGCAGACACCCCCATTGGAGCTCCCAGTCGATCTCCAGCAAAGGCCGCCAACTCCTCGATGTTAGGCCGCAGTGCGGACGGAGATACAATATGGAAAAAAATCGCAACTCCGTCGAGGTTAGAGATTAGAAAAAGTTTCTCCCAACTCCCCCCCCCCACCCCCCGCATAAAACAAGCTAATAAACACTAAAAAAACGTACATTTAAGACATACGAAACAGACACAAAGGAAAGGACTGACAGACGTTTGCGAGGCAGCCATTGCTGGTGCCACCCGGTGGATAATTAATAAGCAGGAGATACAAAGAACTACTGCAGATGTTGGAATCTTGAGCAGAACAAAAAATATTGGAGAAACTCGGCCTTTTCTATCGCATTCTATTACATGGCCTGAGCCAGTCATCCCTGCACCAAAATGATTTTGTAGTGTGGCCCAACTTGTTACTCCATGTTATAACACGTTACTATATCAATACTAACTCGCAAATTTCAAATAACAGTCCCATTTAAGACGTTTAACCCGGCTATTTTTTTAATTGCGAAGTCTTTCTCCATTGTAAGGAGAACGAGTTAGAAACAAAATAGTACAATGGAATTCAAGAATCAGTGGTTATGGCATGGTTTTTTTTTTTTAAATGGAGTGTTTGGCAAGTGGCAAGAATGAAATTGAAAGACTGAGAAACCGATGGATTTTTAATAAATTCTTAGGATCAGAGTTTTAACAACACATAACTGATAGGATTTAAGTGCTGAAGTGAGTAAAAGGCAGATTCACAAATAATGTATCTGGAACAAAGAAGTACAAAAATGATAGAATTGTAAAATTGATCACAAGTGATTGATGGAGGTATTGCACATTATTAAGGGATAAAGTTGCAGATATTTTCATAATCTCAATTAAGTGCACCTCATCTTAACCTGTTTAAAATACCCCAAATAGTACATCCTAACATAAACAGGATTGCAGTTCCAGAACACTATAAATTACCCCAATAATTACTTAGCCGACGAGTTTGTGAAGAGGGCTGAAGAGTTAGCAGTATGTAATAATTTTAAAAGTATATTCTGCAGAAACAAATTACTCTTCACTAGTTAACTGGAGTTTGTTAGACCAGTATGCAAAGTAGCAAAGCAACAGGCTACATTAAAAAAAATACACAATTACATCTTAAAATGTACGTCATTCAATTTGATGGTGAATTTTATTCTGTTGCCAAGGGTTATAAAGGATGTATGAAGATCAAGACAATTTGATACTGAAATTAATTTACAAGTTTACCATTCCAAATATTAATAACTTGCTTCAGTTTTAACTAGCATTATATTTATAGACAAGACTTACATCTAAATAACTTCAAAAGTAGTGCATTTTGAAGATCCATATTGAGGTCTCTCAGCCTTTGTAGCTCAGAAGCCATATGTTCATAATCTTTTTGCTTTTCTTCAACATACCGAAGTTTTGTTGTAACTTTTTTAAGTTCCCGAGTCAGCGTTTTATTGTGAGCTTTGGCCCGAGAATATTTGTGTTTTAGTTCATCAAAAATCTTCAGTGTTTGGTCGTCGTCGTCATCATCATCACTGCTATCTTCAAAGCAGGAGATGCTTTGAGACACTTGTTCCTGAGAGAAATAACATAAATTATTTTCAGTATTCGTTCAATTCAGGAAACACCAGATTCTCTACAGGAGGAGTAACAGGTATCTTCCAGGTATAAATTGTGAGGAATAATTTAAGATGTCTAACACATTTGACCATCGTTTCATTGCTAAATTTCACAACACAAAGAGTATTGCATCCGAATTTCGGAGTAATGAGCCTGTCCCACTTAGGCGAATACAGGAGACAATTTCGGTCGCCACATGTTTGCGGGTGGTTGCCGGGGAGTCGCCTTCATGGCCATGAGTAGTTCCTGCATTCTGGGAACTAGTCGGGGCAACCAGAATGAAGCCGCCGTTGAGAGTAGCGAGGATTCTCGTGCCGTAGGTGCAGTGGTAGTGGGTCGTAGGGTGTGTGTGTGTGTGTGTGTGTGTGTGTGTGTGCGCATATCAACCGGCTATGACTTGACAGTCGCCTGAAAATCGCCTAAGTGGGACAGGCCCATAAGTGTATGAAATATAACACAAAATAAACATTTTAAGACTTCCTAGCACACAATGCAATATTGGTGCTTTTGTTTTCATCTTCTCATTTGAAGTGTGATTGGATTGGCCATATTGTCTGTATGTATGACTGGCTGCTATTAAAATCCCACTACAGTCAACACTAAAAGTAATATGTTTTTTATAGCAAAATGCTTTTTATCACCTTGAATGTTAACACAATTTCTGCAACCTGGCTTAGAAACTAATAGAACAAATGACTGTATATGCTGTACAAGAGATTCTAGTATACTTGAAATGTTTGTGTGGAAGACATTCTTCTTTGTCTTTATTATATTCTGATGCTTTTTACAGGAAACAAAAGGAGAGAAAGGCAATAAAAAAGGAATCTTAAAAATGATAAGATTACCTCCCAATGGTTGATAAAATAATTAAATCGCATGAACAGGTCAACACACCCTCAATTTGCTTCCTATTCTTACTATTAAGTCTGTCACAGGAAAGAGATGCGCTCACTTAAACTCTCGCAAAATATAGAGGGGATACATTTTTGATATTTTCCATTTCTTTTTGTTTGCAATGATCTCTTAAAAAGGTGGCGCAGCTGTAGAGTTGCTGCCTTACAGCGAATGCAGCGCCAGGAGACCCGGGTTCAATCTCGACTACGGGTGCTGTCTGTACGGAGTTTGTACTTTCTCCCCGTGACCTGCGTACGTTTTCTCCGAGATCTTCGGTTTCCTCCCACACTCCAACGACGTACAGGTTTGTAGGTTAATTGGTTTGGTAAATGTAAAAGTTGTCCCTAGTGGGATAGTGTTAATAAGCGGGAATCGCTGGTCGGCACGAACCCGGTGGACCGAAGGGCCTGTTTCCACGCTGTATTTCTAACCTAAACGGTGCACCAAACGTTGAATAGCTGTTGGATACTTATCAACCCAAAATAAACTTTCATGATCTCTGGGCGTCCTTCAGTCCATGAGGCTTCATTGAAATGTAATCACTGCTGTATTGTACATATTTACAAAGAATAGGCAAGTACTAGAGGAACTAGAAGAAAATAGAACATGTGAAAAAAAACTGTGATGTGTGAATATTTAAATAATTTGAGGCTACAACTTGTCTGGGAATGGGAAAACATCAGCCAGAAGTCGTTGTGCACGTTGGCACAAAAAAGTAGGTAGGAAAAGAGATGAAGACTGTCAAAGTGAATATTGCGGGTTAGGTAAATGGTTAAAAAGCAGGACCTCAAGGGTAGTGATTTCTGGATAATTCCTGCTGTTACGTATGAGTGACGGTAGGAACAGGAAAATAGGACAGGTAAATGCATGGCTTAGGAGTTGGTGCAGGTGGCAGTGATTCAAATTTTTGGATCATTGGAATCATTTCTGGGGCAGAGTAGACCTGTACAAGAGGGATGGGTTGCACCCCAACTGGAGGGGATCCAATCTCTTGAGCAGACAGGTTTGCTTGTGCTACCCAGGAGGTTTTAAACTAGACTGGCTTGTCTCGATGGGATCCAAAGCAGTAGCGAGGCAGGTGGAAGGTTGGAAGTTGGTACAGAAGTCAATGAAAGTGGGTTTAGAAGACAGGATAGCAGGGTACGGCAGGGAACGAGAAAAGATGATTGAATTAAATTGCATTTATTTCAATGCTAGAGGCCCGAGAGGTAATGCTGATAAGCTCAGCTCATGGATAGGTATGTGCGACAGGGATATTGTAGCCCTTACAGAAACCTGAGTACGGGAGGGAAAGAACTGGCAGCTTAAATGGTCCAGGGTACAAGTGCCCCAGGTGAGATACAGGTGAAGGTAAAAGAGGAAGGGGAGTTGCTTTATTGATGAAAGAGAACATCACGGCAGTAGTCTGAAATGACAGCACTGAACGGTCATCCACAGGGTGGGGTATAGGGCTATTTGGGTGGAGTTGAGAAATAAAAAGGGGATAATCATATTGTTGGGATTGTACTGTCGGTCCCCGAGTAGTCAACTGGAATTAGAAGAATAAATATACTGGGCGATTGCAAGTAACTGCAAGAGTAATAGGATGGTAGTGGCAGTGGATTTTAATTTTCACAATATAGACCAGGAGGGCCATAATGCCAAGGGCTTAGTTGGGTGGAATTTGTCAAGTTTGTTCAGGAAAGTTTCCTGATTATGGTGTCAGTGACTGAGCATTTTAGGATCAGCTATCACAGTTATGTTAGCTTTAAAATAGTTATGGATAAGGGCAGGACTGGTCTACAAGTGGCAAGGTCAACTTTGATGGTATTAGACAAAAACTAGCAAAAGGTTTTTGCGAGGAAAAGGACATCTGGAAAGTGGAATGCTTTTAAAAATTTGATAATGAAAGTTCAAGGAATGCATTTTCCTGTTAGAGTGAAGAGCGTGGCAAGTGGGAGTAAGGAACTCTGATGAGTAAAACTGAAACTCTGGTCAAGAAAAACGAGCCCTGGATCAGGTGGGTTCATCTGTATCCCTGGAGGAGAACAGAAATTAAGGAGCATACTTAAGGAAATCAGGAGAGCAAAAAGATGGCACGAGTTAGATCCGCCCTGTTTAAACGAATGCAATCAATCTGGTGTGCGCAATCAAATAAGATCAAATAGAACAAGTTGTCCTACAACTTGAGGCTGTGCACACCATACGCAAGAAGAAGAAGGCAGATTAAGGAGAATACAACGAGATAACAGGAAATTATATTAAGGGGAAAGGTTGACTAGAGAGGATAGTTCAAGTTCAAGTTACATTTATTGTCACATGCACCAATTGGTACAGTGAGATGTGAGTTACCATACAGCCATACAAATAAAAAAAGAACACAATACACAATAGAGTTTACCATGAACTTGTATTCACTGGAGTTTAGAAGGATGAGGGGATATCTTATAGAAACATATAAAACTATAAAGGGACTGGACAAGCTAGATGCAGGAAAAATGTTCCCAATGTTGGGCGAGTCCAGTTGATAAGGTGCCACATGGCAGGTTGCTAAGGAAGATGAGAGGTATCAAAGGGTAGCTACTAACATGGATAGCAGGTTGCCTGGATGGCAGAAGGCAAAAAGTGGCAATAAAGGTGGCTTTTTCTGCTTGGCTGCCGGTGATGGGGCCGCTGCTCTTCACATTGTATATCAATGATTTGGATGAGGGGCTTGAACACTTTGCAGCCAAGTTTGTAGATGATATGATCATAGATGGAGGGGCAGATAATGTAGAGAACGCCAGGATTCTGCAGAAGAACTTGAACAGTTTGGAAGAGTGGGCAGAGAAGTGGCAGATGGAATATAGTGTAGCAAAGTGTGGAGTCATGCATCTTGGTAGTAGGAATAAATGCATAGACTATTTTCTAAATGGGGAGAGAATCCAGAAATCGGAGGCGCGAAGGGACTTGGGAGTGCTGGTGCAGGAATCCCAAAAAGTTAATCTGCAAGTCGAATCAGTAGTAAAGAAGGCAAGCGCATCTATTTCAAGAGGGCTAGAATACAAAAACAGGGATGTAATGCTGAGGATCTATAAGGTGCTGGTCAGGTTGCATTTGGAGTATTGTGAGCAATTTTTAGCACCATATCTGAGGAAGGATGTGCTGGCTCTGGAGAGGGTCCAGAGGAGGTTCACAAGAATTATCCCAGGAATGAGTGGGTAACATTTGATGAGCGTTTGACGGTGCTAGACCTGTACTCGCTGGAGTTTAGGATGAGGGGGGCACCTCATTGAAACATACAGAATAGTGAAAGGCTTGAATAGAGTGGATGTGGAGAGGATGTTTCCACTAATGAGAGGCTAGGGCTAGAGGTCATAGCCTCAGAATTAAAGGACGTTCTTTTCGGAAGGAGATGAGGAGGAATTTCTTTAGTCAGAAGTTGAAGAATCTGTGGAATTCATCACCACAGAAGGCTGTGGAGGCCAAGTCAATGGATATTTTTAAGGCAGAGATAGACAGATTCATTATTAGTATAGGTGTCAGATGTTTTGCGGAGAAGGTAGGAGAATGAGGTTAGGAGGGAGAGATGATCAGCCATGATTGATTGGCGGAGCAGACTTGGTGAGCCGATTGCCCTAATTCTGCTCATCACATGACCTAACATGGATATGGGCTAGTTGTGATTAAATCGTCATAGTTTAGATGGGGTATCTTGGTCGGCATGGTCTAGTTGAGCAGAAGGTCCTGTTTCTAGTCAGGGGTCTATCATATGCTGGGTGGTGCAACGGAATATAGAATGATAATCAGCTTCATTTCATCTTTACGTTTTCCTTATTTGTGTTTTCGGTTTGATATCAATCTAGGGAATAACTGATATACTAGCAGTGGACAAAACATCAACTCTTGTTCACTGGCCTTAAACAAGGAGGTAATTAGTCTACTGATGCTATTCTGATCAATGATACACAATGAAATGGCATCAACGACATTAGTATACAAACTAACCAAAGCATTTATTTCAATTGCAATGTCTACACAATGTACTGTAAAGCTTATCAAATAGAAAAACATTCATTTGGCTTTGATATGATTTATAGTATACTCATCTGGTAAGAGGAGAAATATATTTAACAACCCTAAAGGGGGCTAACAATTTTTTTTCTCACAAATATAATAATCCCGAGACCTTACAATTTCAGTGATTAAATTCATAACTTGTTATATGTCACACATTAAAGATTCCAGATTTGAATAACTCAGAATTGATCTTTGGTTTTACTAAAATACAAATCCTCAGTCTAGATAAAATATATTAGGTTTATTGTAAAATTAAGAGTACCGTCTATCTTACTTCGTTGTTGAATAATTTCTTTAGAAATCATTGAAGCATGAAAAGTAGGAAATAGTATGAAAATAGGATGCATTTCAACACTTTTCAATGTAATCAACAATGGATTAAAAAAAAAATTATTTAATCCTTTTGAAAATGGAAATTACATGCAGGATGTTTAGGCTCAGCAAGACAAACTTCATGAAAATGAATAAACTGTCAAATACAAGATTAGAAAATAGTAATGCACCTTCCTTCTACACCATCAAATGATCCCAAATTTATCCCATTGCTTCAAGGAGTCAATGGAAGTAAAGTCAAAATAAACTGGCTTGAAGACACATTTATCCAGAAATAGAATCTCCTTCTAATTCAGTTAATAAATACAGTGCCCTCCATAATGTTTGGGACAAAGACCCATCATTTATTTATTTGCCTCTGTACGCCACAATTTGAGATTTGTAATAGAAACAATCATATGTGATTAAAGTGCACATTGGCAGATTTTAATAAAGGCCAATTTTACACATTTTGATTTCATCATGTAGAAATTACTATGTTTATACATAGTTCCCTCATTTCAGGGCACCATAGTGTTTGGGACACAGCAATGTCATGTAAATGAAAGTAGTCATGTTCAGTATTTTGTTGCATATCTTTTGCATGCAATGACTGCTTGAAGTCTGCGATTTATGGACATCACCAGTTGCTGGGTGTCTTCTCTGGTGATGCTCTGCCAGGCCTGTATTGCAGCGATCTTTAGCTTATGCTTGTTTTGGAGGCTAGTCACCTTCAGTTTTCTCTTCAACATATAAAAGGCATGCTTAATTGGGTTCAGATCGGGCGATTGACTTGGCCACTCAAGAATTGAAATTTTTTAGCTTTGAAAAACTCCTTTGTCGCTTTAACAGTATGTTTGAGATCATTGGCTTGCTGTAGAATGAACCGCCGGCCAATGAGTTTTGAGGCATTTGTTTGAACTCGAGCAGATAGGATGTGTCTAAACACTTCAGAATTAATTATGCTACTACCATCAGCAGTTGTATCATCAATAAAGATAAGTGAGTCAGTACCTTCGGCAGCCATGCATGCCCAGGCCATAACATCCCCACCACCGTGTTTCACAGATGAGGTGGAATACTTTGGACGTTGGGCAGTTCCTTCCCTCCTCCATACTTTGCTCTTGCCATCACTCTGATATAAGTTAATCTTCATCTCATCTGTCCACAAGACCTTTTTATCCAGAACTGTGGTTGCTCTTTTAAGTATTTCTTGGCAAACTGTAACCTGGCCATCCTATTTTTGTGGCTAACCAGCAGTTTGCATCTTGCAGTGTAGCTTATGTATTTCTGTTCATGAAGTCTTCTGCGGACAGTGGTCATTGACAAATCCTCACCTGACTCCTGAAGAGTGTTTCTGATCTGTCAGACAGGTGTTTGGGGATTTTTCTTTATTATAGAGAGAATTCTTCTGTCATCAGCTGTGATGGTCTTCCTTGGCCTGCCAGTCCCTTTGCGATTAATAAGCTCACCAGTGCTCTCTTTCTTCTTAATGATGTTCCAAACAGTTGATTTTGGTAAGCCTAAGGTTTGGCTGATGTCTCTAACAGTTTTATTCTTGTTTCTCAGTCTCATAAAGGCTTCTTTGACTTTCATTGGCACAACTTTGGTCCTCATGTTGATAAACAACAATAAAAGTTTCCAAAGGTGATGGAAAGACTGGAGGAAAGACTAGATGCCGAGAGCTCTCTTATACCTGCATTAAGGGGGCATTTAAACACACTTGAGCAATTACAAACACCTGTGAAGCAATGTGTCCCAAACATTATGGTGCCCATTAATTTAGATTCTATATTCACTTACTGAAACTTAACTCTGGAGTCTGAATCTGTGGTATTCGCCTCTTGATATTAGTCTAGTAACTTAACCTACTTTACTTACTTACAGTGCCCTCCATAATGTTTGGGACAAAGACCCATCATTTATTTATTTGCCTCTGTACTTGAGATTTGTAATAGAAAAAAACACATTTGGTTAAACTGCACATCTGACAATGTGCAGTTTAACCAAATGTGTTTTTTTCTATTACAAATCTCAAGTACAGAGGCAAATAAATAAATGATGGGTCTTTGTCCCAAACATTATGGAGGGCACTGTAAGTAAGTAAAGTAGGTTAAGTTACTAGACTAATATCATGAGGCGAATACCACAGATTCAGACTCCAGAGTTAAGTTTCAGTAAGTGAATATAGAATCTAAATTAATATAACATAAATAAATTGTGCACGTAATGCCAGTATCAATAACTGTTGAAAACAAAGCTCAAGAACAATTATACAAACTAAGCTGATTCACCAATGTCCATCCTTACCCGGTCTGTCCTACATGTGACTCCAGACCCACCAATGTGGTTGACTCAAATTGCCCTCTGAAACCACTCAGTTTAAGGGGCAAATAGGCATGGACAATAAATGCTGACCTTGCCAGCAATGTCCACATCCTGTGAATGAATGAAAATAAAAGAAACTTTAGCTATTTATTCACATTGCACTTGTAAATATATGTTATGGTGGCTCGACAACATGTTAAAGTACCCGCACAAAAACACTAAAAGTGAATAATGCCGCGTTTCCAAACATTGCATGGACTCTACAACTGCTACCAACATCACCATAAGGGAATTTTTGACGGTCGGTATCATTACATTAGCCTTCTCAATCCTTAAGGATACGCAGACTTACTGTATGTTGTACAAAATTAAATTACAAATCTCCCATACATTGGGCACAACTTATTCTAACCAATAAGGTGAAAGAAGATCAACATACCATTTACCTTCTTTACTGCTTGCTGTACCTACACATTAGCTTTCAGTGATTGGAGTGCAGGAAACACCCAAGTTCTGAACACCAAGTTCAATCTCTCATATTTTACTGTTTAGTTTTAAGTTACCAAAATGGATAGTTTAACATTTTTTCCATATATGCTGCTATGTCCACACCCATTCAATTAGTCTGCCTATATTCCCTTGCAGCCTCTCAGCATTTCCCTCACCTCCTATATCACCATCTAGCTTTGTATCAGTAGGTAACTTGGATGTACCAAAATCACTCATAGGACCCTTCTTCAGACTGATTGTGGTGGGAAAGGTGAAAACTGGAAAAAATAATTGGGGTGGGACAAAGCCTTGGCGAGTTTAGTTTAGTGCGATCCCCGCACATTAACACTGTCCTGCACATACTAGGGACAATTTACACTTATACCAAGTATACAAACCCAAGCTAATTAACCTACAGACATGTACGTCTTTGGAGTGTGGAAGGAAACCGAAGATCTCAGAAAAACCCCCAGTCACGGGGAGAACATACAAACTCCGTACAGACAACACCCGTAGTCTGGATCAAACCTGCATCTCTGGCGCTGCAAGCTCTGTAAGGCAGCAACTCCAGTGCTGTGCCACTGTGCCGCACAGTATTTAGGTGGATACTAAACATCATCTATCTATATTTGCCAGTAATGCTGCCTGACCCGCTGAGTTATTCCAGTGGTTTGGGTCTTTTTTCCCCTCAATCAAATGTTTGTTATGGATTATGAACACCTGAAGATTAAACAATTCTGCCTTTGGCACCCTAAACTACCAAGCAAAAAATTACCAGTTTATTCCTATTGTTTTCCTTCTTTTAAACCAGGTTGAATCCAAACCAGTATATTATCCCCAATCTTACATTTTAATTTAAGCAAAGCACAGGTAGGTACCCAGGGTGTACATGGTAGCATTATTAATGGAACAAAATTAAAACACAGTGCAAGGCATGGACGCAGGAGGGAAGATGAAAAGCTATAAAGTACCTGAAAACAGAAAAGTTGAAATCAATACATAAAATAGAGCCAAATGTCTGATAGGAGACGTGGCCTGAACAAACATCCTTTGTATGAATGTTTATACAATCTCGAAGCACAGAGAACAAAATGAATGAATTGCAGGCATATATTTAGCTAGGAAGACATGGTAGCCATTATTGAAACATTAATGGAACAGTCATGGTAGCGCAGCGGTAGAGTTGTTGCCTTACAGTAAAATGCAGCGCCGGCCACCCGGGTTCGATCCCGACTACGGGTGCTGTCTATAACGAACGATTTGGCCATTTTGAGGTTAATGAGTAAAAAGACAGATTTAGCTAATACCCTTAAGATCTGTGAACATTAATATACAAATAGAGATTATAATACAATTATTATTTTTATGTCTTTTAAGTGTATTTTAATTTTTATAAATTATAGTTTGGTTTTTTTCCTCGTTTCGTTTCTCTTCTCATTTTTCCTCATTTCGTCCAAAATGTCTACGATCAAGTTTGGAAATCATGCAAAGCCATCCAAAATCAAAAGAGACAGAAAGCTATTGAGGTAGTCTATATGAAGAATCTCAGTTTGAACATCTAAGGTGGCTTCCAATGCCAGCCTTGCAGCCAGACTGCATGGCCCCCAGGGTTATTGGGATCCGAGCACAGCCACAATACTAGTGATGGAAGCCATCACAAGGATTGGGCCAGCCCCAGTGCAATATGATCAAATGAATCAGAAACCATCCACAGTAAAATTAGAAAATCTGAGTTCTGTCAAAAGGTCCTGGGGCTGAAGTGCAACCTCAATTTCTCTTTCCATGGATGTTGTCTGACCAGTTGAACGTTTCACAAAACTTTACCCAGGGAAAATCTGTTAATGGGTGAAGCAATAGATCATCATTGGAAGATATTGAAAAAGTTAACCAATGTGATACTGGCTTATTCTCTTTGGTGACAATTACTTTATTTTCACCTCCCTACCTATCAAAAAAAGGATAAATAAAAACACGAGCAGCAACACAAGATGCAAAGAAAAGAAAATGCAAAAGACTACCACAATTCTGTGAGGATGAACACGAGAAAACAAAACATATGCAGAGAACATATGCAGCGACAACTCTATTAAACAATGTTACAATCAGTCTTTAGTATTTTTAGCTTGCAGTAACAAAAATAGGTTCAGCAGGTTATGTCTTTGGAAGAGGAGATGCAGTTAACGTTTAAGGTCGATATCCTTTCAAACGGAACTCTGGCAAGCAGCTGGCCGTGGGAATCCCAATTAGAGCTGGACAGGGTTTCTTCACACCACCATCCCTCAGATATCCCATTTTGCTCCCAATCTCCAAATCTGGGGATCAGCAATAGGGGCAGGGATTATTGCTCTTCGGTGACTATCGACCAGTGGCACTAACGTCTGTGGTGATGAAGTGCTTTGAGAGGTTGATAATGGCACAAATCAACTCCTACCTCGACAAAAACCTTGACCCACTGCAGTTCGCTTACCGCCACAACAGATCAACGGTGGATGCGATCTCGCTGGCTCTCCACTCCGCTCTGGACCACTTGGACAACAAAAACTCATATGTCAGGCTGTTATTCATTGATTACAGCTCGGCATTTAATACAATCATCCCCTCCAAGCTGGTTACCAAACTCGTAGGACTGGGTCTCTGCGCATCCCTCTGCAATTGGATCCTCGACTTCCTCATTCACAGACCACAGTCTGTTCCTATTGGTGGAAATGGGTCAGACTCGATAACAATCAGCACGGGAGCACCTCAAGGCTGCGTGCTCAGCCCCCTGCTGTACTCACTCTATACTCATGACTGCGTAGCCGGTCATAGTGCGAACTCCATCATCAAGTTCGCTGACGACACCACTGTTGTGGGACGTATCACTGATGGGGATGAGTCAGAGTATAGAAGAGAGGTCGAGCGACTGTCCATATGGTGCCAGCACAATAACCTGGCCCTCAACACCAGCAAAACCAAGGAACTGATTGTGGACTTTGGAAGGAGTAGGATGGGGACCCACAGTCCCGTTTATATCAACGGGTCGATGGTTGAAAGGGTCAAGAGCTTCAAATTCCTGGGCGTGCATATCTCTGATGATCTTTCCTGGTCCGAGAACACTGATGCAATTATTAAGAAAGCACATCAGCTCCACTACTTCCTGAGAAGATTACGGAGAGTCGGTTTGTCAAGGAGGACTCTCTCTAACTTCTACAGGTGCACAGCAGAGAGCATGCTGACCGGTTGCATCGTGGCTTGGTTCGGCAACTTGAGCGCCCAGGACAGGAAAGGACTATAAAAAGTAGTAAACACTGCCCAGTCCATCATCGGCTCTGACATCCCTTCCATCGAGGGGATCTATCGCAGTCGCTTCCTCAAAAAGGCTGGCAGTATCATCAAGGACCCACACCATCCTGGCCACACACTCATCTCCCCGCTACCTTCAGGTAGAAGGTACAGGAGCCTGAAGACTGCAACGTCCAGGTTCAGGCATAGCTACTTCCCCACAGCAATCTGGCTATTAAACTTGGCACGGACAAAACTCTGAACATTAATAGCCCATTATCTGTTTATTTGCACTTTATCAGTTTATTTATTCATGTGTGTATAGATTTATATAATGGTATAGGGACACACTGATCTGTTCTATAGTCATTGCCTACTATGTTCTGTTGTGCTGATGCAAAGCAAGAATTTCATTGTCCTATCAGGGAAACATGACAATAAACTCTCTTGAATCTTGAAACTTGTTCTCTAGCTATGCTGGTCAATGTGGTGCCGGGCGACCAATGTGCTCAGGTCGCTGCACTCCGTGTGGTGAGGGAGGTCCCACTGGGCTCTCAGTGATGGGGCTCCGGGAATTCGACCCGGTGCCTGGGCAGTGATGTCACCTTTTACTTGGTGAAAGCGGACAATCTGCAATAACGGGCACCATTTGCCCCCCCCCCCCCCTCCTTTGCCCTCCCATGATACGTTATAACGAGGGATTACTGTACATACATTAATGATAAAACAATGACCAGTGCAAAATAGCAGAATAGTGCAAGATTATAGCGCAACTCAGTTGTGAAAAAAATATTAAAGAACAGTAACAGAATAGCCGAATGAGGTTGAGTTGAGAATAAGTGGTAGCATCGCCAAAATGAGATTGTTGTGAACGAGGTTGTTGTTTCTGGAGTCCGAGACCAATGGGGAAGAAGCTGTACGTAAGCCTGGACATCCGAGCTTTCAAGCTCCTTTATCTTCTCGTTGAAAAAATGAGAAGGGAATGGCAGGGTGTCATGCATCGTTGACAATACTTGCAGCCTTTCTGATGCAAACATCGTACATATGGACTGGATGGAATGAAGCAATGAGCCTTTAATGGACTGTGCCATGTTCATCACTCTCTGCACATTTAGCCAATTAAGAGCAGAGAAGCTGCAACACCAGACTGAGGTGCATCCCATCAGAAACCTTTCATCGCGCAGCTGTAGAAGTTCGAGAATACTCATGGACATGATGAATCTCCTCACATGCCAAAGTTCATACACATACAAAGTACAAAGCTTTCCTGATCGTTGCATCCACGCAAAAGATCTTTGTTATGTCGTTGGTGATAGGAATGTCCAGAAATCCGAAGCTGTTGACCATCTCTACAAAGAACTCCATCAACGAGGACAGGTTTGTGATCATCCTTCGCTTCGCAAGGCCAACCACCAGGGCGGTACGGTGGCGCAGCGGTAGAGTTGCCGCTTAACAGCGCCAGAGACACAGGTTCGCTCCTGACCTCAGGTGATGTCTGTACGGAGTTTGTAAGCTCTCCCCGTGACCATTTGAGTTTTCTCCGCGATCTTTGGCTTCCTCCCACATTCCAAAGATGTCCAGGTTTTTGTAGGTTAATTGGCTTGGTACAAATGTAAATTGCTCCTAGCGTACGTAGGATCGTGTTAATGTGCAGGGATCGCTGGTCGGTGCGGACTTGGTGGGCCGAAGGGACTGTTTCCGTGCTGTATCTCTAAACTAAACTAAAAAACTAAAAACAATTATTTCATCTTGCTGACAAGGGCTTTCATCACCAAACCGCTGATCAAAAAGATGTCAACAACGCAGGCAATCCCAAATCTGCAATGCGTTTGCCTCCCTCAAAGCAATTTAAGGTTATAGTGCATCAACATGCAACAAACCACCCCTGTCCCCAGCTTTCCATGACAAATGATATCGGTCATGTTTCTGCCCGTTTCATTTGTCTTTCTATGTGCTTATTTACCAAGTTGACACATGTATCTACAAACTTTCAAAGTATCCTCCCTATAACCAATTTTAAGTCAATCACAATATAACAAAACAAGCAATTGGTTGAATACAGGCGACCACCGCAAAATTTCAACATGTTGAACATTTTTCGGCAACAGCGGCGACCATTTTAGCTGTCGTAGGTTGTCGTAGGTGCTGTTGTAAGTTGTCGCCAGGTGTCATGGGTGAATTCCATTAAAACTAGTCCCTGGCAGTCGCCTAAAGAGTCGCCTAAGGGGGACAGGCCCATAACTGTGCACCATTCCTTCCTTCCATTTATCCAGTCTTTTGCAAATTAACATTACATAGTGTTTACACAAAATGCAGATTAAATTTAGTCTGACGAATTACTAGTCCTTCAGTTTACCCCAAATCATAACAAAGTGAAGCAAAAGTAAAATACTGCAAATGTTGTAAATCTGAACTAACAGAAAGCACCATGAGTGCACACAGGTCAGATTTTGATGACAATCCATAGACCTAAAACTAACTAACGAGATATAATCAATAGTACATCACTGTAGCACATATTTATCAGTAACCTACTCTCCAAAACCATGTCATGGTTCAATCGACAGCTCAACTCTGAACCACTTTACAGCCTTCAAATAAATTTGAACAAAAATAGAAGGAAAGTCAAGGGTGTTTGACAGAATGGCATCCTTTTGATCAATCGTTGCAACAAGGCACCCAAGTTAAAATTAAGTTAATAGGAAGAGTTCAAAACATAGGCTGTGGTTACATTTAGTACAAATAGAAATTATTTTAGTAATAGTTGGAGGCCAATTACCTCCACCATTACTGCAGGAGTTTAAGGCAGCTTCTAAAGCTGCTTCATCAGTTCCATCTTCCAAACTCAGTATAGAAATGAATGCTTTACTAATAATTTGATGTTTATTAATTCTTTTCCCCTTCACTTTAAGCCTATGTCCTCCCGTCCTCGATTCACCTACTCTGGGCAAGAGACTGTGCATCTATTCCTCTCTTGATTTTATACACTTCTATAAGATCACCGTTGTTTAAGAAGGAACTGCAGATGCTGGAAAATCAAAGGTAGACAAAAATGCTGGAGAAACTCAGCGGGTGAGGCAGCATCTATGGAGCGAAGGAAACAGGCAACTTTTCAGGTCGAGACCCTTTCGTCAGACTGATAACAACATAACAAGACCCTTCATCAGTCTGAAGAAGGGTCTCGACCCGAAATGTTGCCTATTTCCTTCGCTCCATAGATGCTGTCTCACCCGCTGAGTTTCTCCAGCATTTTTGTCTACCTTCTATAAGATCATCCCTCATCCTCCTGTGCTCTACTGGAAGAACTGTGGTTCAAGCATCGTATCTGGAGGCAAAGGGATTGTCGATATTTCTGGTCGGGACCATGCATTAGAAAATGGTGTATGGGGAAGATAGCTGAAATATAGAAGGTAGAGGGAGGTGTGAGACAGAGGTCGGTAGGCAAAAGGGGGCACCAGAGTCTACGCAATGAGCAGAGAAGGTATGGAAAAGGCGAACAGAATTGTGCATGGACCGTTGGGAATACGAGAGGAATACAAGGAGAGAGGTAACCCAAAATTCTCACCAACATAGATGAGCACAGGATGCAATCAGCCGAGCGGACTACACGAGCACCTGCACTCTATCCGCAATGCAACATTGATATTGAGCTTATGGTTGCATGTCATTTCAACTCGCCTTCCTATTTTCATACTGACCTGTCAGTCCTTCACCTTATTCACTGCCACAAAGAGACTAAGTACAAAGCACAACAGCACCTCATGTTCCACACAAAGTAGTGTGCAGCTCAATGGCATGAATATTGAATTTTCTAATTTCCACCCAGACTTCATCTGGGATTTTTTTCCCCCCTCAATCATCCACTTATTACCTGCCAGCCTAACTGAATATTCTGCCACCCCCTCCTGGCTCTATTTGCCCATCACCCTCTCCTTCATCTGGTTCCACCTGTCGCCTACCAACCTGTGTCAGCTCTCTTTCATTTCTATATACTATTTAATCTCCTCTCAACTATTCCAGTGTTCTCCAGGCAAGTTCACCTAAACCTCTACTATTACAGAGTAACAACTGGCGTGTCCTATTTTTGCATCATGCCTGTGTTGGTTGAATTAACCAAGCTCATTGTCACTACCACCCTAATTTTACATTGTAACTTGGTCTCTATATGCTCAAACAAGCAAAGCTAAGAAAACTATTGTACATAAAAGGAACCAGTTTGAAATCAGCTCCAAATAGGCACAGCGTACGCACGGCGCTCCGAGGGGAATAACCATGATCAGAAACCCAGCAGGTTGAATGAAATTCTGCAGTGATACGAACAAATGTGAGACAGCACCCCAATGTTAAGTAGCCCCCTTAGAAAGGAGAAAAGAGAAGGAAATAGCAGTGTAATATTTTGTTTCCAAATTAAAGGTAAAAAAATATACAATTTAATACCTGAATGTTGTTGAATTGATGTGGTTCATCTTCAACACTTTCACCCTCTTCTGATTCAGACAGTTCAATGAAACTATCAATTACTTTAGGCATTTTGCACTTTGTCAGTTTCACAATTTTTTCCAGTTCTTGGCTGCTGTCTAAAAATAAAATAGAAATGAATTATTTTGCAGTTTTTGATCCACAAGACATAAGCTGCAACTCGGAAAAAAAGTGCAGCTAGTACTTTCACAACATAATTCATTTACAAAATTATAGACCAATGTCGAATTCCAACCCCATGAAGTACAACAACATTATGATATTTGGTTTGAACACATTCACTAACGGGTGCCTAAACCTCAGTGAACACCTCAAATTACTTTGTTCAAATTACTTGAGAGTCACAATGGTAAATGAAAACTCATTGGTACTTCTAAAAACGAGGAATTTTGAAACGTATCAAGCAAATTTCTTTAGACAACTGCAGTGGGAGGGTGCAGAGTAGAGACAAGTGCAGAAAAGGCCTTGAAAAATGCAAAATATTTTTTTTGCTCCAGGTATGATTCTGAGGTGCAGACAGGAAACAACCACACAGAAAGTGACCATGGTACAGTTGTCTCTTTCACAGCCAAGTCTGGAGATAATAAAGTGGGTCAGCTCGAATCCAGAAGCTGGAAAGTTGGGAGTTAAAAGGAAGGAGGCCTTGCCTCAGATGTTATGGTTGTTAGCCAGCTTCTGGTTGGCTGTGGAAATATCTGGAAAACATCACGATGTTAAAGGGCAAAATTATGGAGTACAGCTTTACACATGCCCAAAACTATGGGGGGGGGGGGGGGGGGGGATGTCCCAAAGTAAAATTGTATTTTAAGTCTAGAAATATAAATAACTATTCACGTATCAAGTAAACAACGCAAAGTACAAGAGTGGTTATATGAAATACATTGGGAGTTTGAATGGGGAGAATGAAGACAGGATGTGTAAGAAGGAACTGCAGATGCTGGTTTAAACCGAAGATAGACACAAAATGCTGGAGTAACTCAGCGGGACAGGCAGCATCTCTGGAGAGAAGGAATGGGTGACGTTGCAGGTCGAGACCCTTCTTCAGACAAGACAGGTGGGGTCAAGGATAGAGCGTTCACGTCGCCGCCGCGGCCCTGTTTCCACCAATCTTTCCACCACCATGCACAAGAACCACAAGAAGCGCAAGACAGACACCATTGTGTGCAGATGCCGAGAAATGTGTTCAGCTCTGGCTGAACAACTTCTAATCTTGTGTATGGACTCGATAAGAAAAGTAAGTAACTAAGTAAGTAAGTTTATTGGCCAAGTATTCACATACAAGGAATTTGCCTTGGTGCTCCGCCCACAAGTAACAACATGACATACAGTGACAGTTACGAATGACTCAGAAAACACTAAACATTAATAATAATAAAACATTAATGATAAAACACCATTGATCAAGCATGTGAACCAACAAAATACCAGGTCAAAGGGAGGTTACAGATTTTTGGCTGTTGAGCAGAGCAACTACTGGTGGATATAACTGATTGTATGTCTGGCTGTGGCAGCTTTGACAGTCCGGAGTCAATTTATTTTACATGCTGAACAGTAAAGAAATAGAAAGTCTATTTTCAAAATTTTCGTCATCTGAGGGTGAAACTGAATGGCTGTAGTGTGGGATAAGAAAGTTCAAAGCGCACTGAAGGAGGTGCCGCCTAGAATAACAACAACCATCAGCTGTTACTCCACAGAAAGACGGGTGGAAGAGGAAACGAGAGGGGATTGTGTTGCCACGTGTTGTTTCAGCCGATCGTGGTGATTGAGGAGGGGTGGGGGGTTTGTCTGCAAATGCTTTTCATTGCTAACGCCGGCATTAGGCATCGCACCTGCTGCTGCTGCTGCCAGAGGCCCGAGTGATTACCTACCTCCCAGAGCCAGGATCTGGGCCTTGCGGCTGTGACTCCCCTTGGCCGCGGCCCCTAGCTCCAACTCTCCCGGCCCGCTGCCGCTCCCTGGGCACATCGGCGGCAGCATCAACCGGTACACTTGCTTCTTGTTGAAGTCGCTCTTGGAGGCTGGCTGGAAATTCCTGATCTGAGACACGGGCACGATGTGATGCACTTGTGTCTGGAGGAAGCGGACGCAGGCGAACATGGCGGCCTCGCTGCCAAAGATCTTGCTCGCTGCTGTCCGGCTGAAGGCAGCGAGGTGTGAGGCGCCACTCCGCCAGTAGCCCGAGTACACACGGGGCCAGTAGTCGCCAGCAGCAGTAGCCCGAGTACACACGGGGCCAGTAGTCGCCAGTAGCCCGAGTACCCACGGGGCCAGCGGTCGCCAGCAGCAGTAGCCCGAGTACACACGGGGCCAGTAGTCGCCAGCAGCAGTAGCCCGAGTACACACGGGGCCAGTAGTCGCCAGTAGCCCGAGTACCCACGGGGCCAGCGGTCGCCAGCAGCAGTAGCCCGAGTACACACGGGGCCAGCGGCCGCCGCCAGCGCCCCCGAGTCGACGTCAGCGTCGGCCCGCCCAAGCAAGCAAGCAGGCGCTGCCTGCAGCAAAAGCCCACTTCAGCCAACTTGCAAGCTGGGAAACCTCACGACCTCAAACAGAATCACACGAGCAAAGTGTCGGGAGGAACTGCAGATGTTAGTTCAAACAGAAGGCAGACACAACAATGCTGGAGTAACTCAGCGGGACAAGGCAACGTCTCTGGAGAGAAAGAATGGGTGGTGACATTTCAGGATCGAGATCCTTCTTCAGACTGATAGTGATAGTCACTCGAGGGAGACACAGAGATAAGGAAGGTGTGAAAACGAGACATCAAAAGATGATATATGCTGGTACACAAAAATGCTGGAGAAACTCAGCGGGTGCAGCAGCATCTATGGAGCGAAGGAAATATGCGACGTTTCGCGCCGAAACCCTTCTTCAGACTGATGGGGGTTTTGGGGGGGGGGGTAGGAAGGAAAAAGGGAGGAGGAGGAGGAGCCCGAGGGCGGGGGGATGGGAGGAGACAGCTCGAGGGTTAAGGAAGGGGAGGAGACAGCAAGGGCTAGCAAAACCAAAGATTATAGAGCAGGGCAAGATAGACCACGCCTCCAAAATCCAATGGACTGACGTGTAGTACGTAACGGAACGTCACGGCCACCATTTGTTTATGCTAAACGCGACATCTTTGGTAGCGGGGATGTTCTACAATCTTCTCTTATATCAGGTCGCAGGGAAAAGCAAATATACTAGAGGCTCCTCTAGTATCTTTGGGGGAAGAGGACGTTTCCTCCACTCCTGAGTTGATCCAGGACTGATTCCCGGTCCCCCTGCTGCCAGATAAAGGCGACCGGCGGGAGAGCCTCAAGTGTCTGCCCGCGGGCAATGCTCCTCTAGTATCTTTGGTGTAATCCGTTCCAAAGATTGATCATCTTTGGTGTAATCAGTGTTGTAGGGAACAGTGTTTTATATAGCATCGATCATTTCACATATTTAGTTAAGATTATTGTAAATTTTATTCATGTTATTGTAAATTACAGCTCACTAAAATGGCGTCATGTCATACCCATGTCATACTACGCTTTTTTCGCAGAGTGGCGCATCTTGCTCTGCTCTATAATCTTTGAGCAAAACTGGGAGAATTCAACGCTAGCTAGGAGATATGCTAGCTAGGAGAAAGTGACAACAAAAAGCTTGCCTCCCAGCGGTATGAATATTGACCTCTAACTTCAAGTAACCCTTGCTTTCCCTCTCTCTCTCCATCCCACCCCTTCCCAGTTCTCCGACCAATCGGACTGGTCCCCCTGATTACATTTTATCTACTTTATTCCTTTGTACCTCAGGAGAGGGTGGTTTGGGTGGGCAGGGATGAGTCAACCAGGGAGTTGGAGATGGAACTGTCTCTGCAGAAGGCAGAAAGGGGTGGAGATGGGAAGTTGTGACTAGTGGTGGGATCCCGTTGGAGATGGCGAAAATGTCAGAAGATTATGTGTTGTATGGATGGCTGATGAGGTGAAAGTTAAGGATTATCTCCCTGTTGCGACTGGGGAGGAGAGGGGAGGGGGGAGCAAAAGCGGAGCTGCGGGGTACCAAGGAGACACGTGTGAGGGCCTCGTCTATGGTGGAAGTGGGGAACCCCCATTCCCTAAAGAATAAGGACATCTTGATGTCCTTGCATGGAACACCTCAACTTGGGCACAGATGTGGCGTAGATGTAGGAATTGGGACTAGAGGATAGTCTTTGCAGCAAGCAGGGTGGGGAGAACTATAGTCCAGATAGTTGTGGGAGTCAGTAGGTTTATAATAGATGTCAGTCGATAGTCTATCTTGAAAGTGAGATCAAGAAAGGGGAGGGAGCTATCGGAGATGATCCAAGTGAATTTGACTGCGGGATGTAAATTGGTGGAGAAGTTAATGAAGTCCATGAGATCTCCATGGGTGCAGGAGGTAGCACTGATGCAGTCATCAAGTTTGGGGATAGGGCCCAAACCGTTCCCTGCAACCGCAGGTGTCCAGGGACCCCGACAGTCCTTTCAGGTTAGGCAGAGGTTCACTTGCACCTCCTCTAACCTCATCAACTGTATCCATTGTTCAAGGTGTGGATTATTATACATCAGACCAAACGTAGACTGGGTGATCGTTTTGCTGAACGCCTTCGCTCAGTCCATCTGAACCTACCTGATCTCGTTTGCCGAACCCATTAATTCCCCTTCCCATTCCTACACTGACCTTTCTGTCCTAGGCCTCCTCCATTGTCAGAATGAGGGCAAACGAAAATTTGAGGAACAGCATCTTATATTTCGCTTGGGAGGCTTACAGCCCAGTGGTATGAATATTGATTTATCTAACTTCAAGTAACCCCGGCATTCCCTCTCTACCCCTCGCCCACCCACACCGGCTTCTCAATTTCACCCAACAATCAGCTACAAATGACCTGCTTCCTTAATCATTGTTACTTTTTTGCATATCTTTCATTCATTGTTTTTTCTCTCCCCACATCACCGTCTATATCTTTTGTTTCCCTTCTCCCTGACAAGTCTGAAGAAGGATCTCGACCCGAAACGTCATCCATTCCTTCTCGCTCCACTGCAACGTCATCTGTTCCTTTTCTCCAGAGATGCTGTCTGATCCACTGAGTTACTCCAGCTTTTTGTGTCTATCTGCACGAACAATGGCTTGGCGGCGAATTATGTTGCAAACATTTCAGTCAGTTGTCATAGTGTATTAATTGGTGCAGTGGAGTATGGGATAATCTGGCATGCAACGCAAAGCGTTTCTGACAAGACAAATAATCAGACAAAGAACGTTAAGAGCAATAAGCAAAATGTCTTAACAAATCAAACTTTAGTTGACACAAAACTCATGATGCAGCAGATAGCCTGTTGAGAGAGCATCATACAAAGAAAACAGGCACTGATCTTTTTCCTGTGCTCATGGAAGCAAAATGTGTTCACATCGAGTTGTTCAGTTTGACTCTCACCCGGGTTTATGCATGTTCTCTTGTTTTTAGTAAGACAAATGCATCCATATGACTTCCTGCAAATTATGTCGCACAGACAAGCTGTTCCATGTGTGTGTTCATGTCCTGATCCTTAAGGGCAAGCTTGAAGTGGTGAGATTTAGTGGGACAGCTGGGGCACGTTTCTCTGAAATTGCATTTGGAAATATGGAAAATAATATTCAGTTTTAAATTGTTATGGAACTGTCAAAACTAAATATAGTTAAACGGTAGAAAGGCAACTAGACATTTAAGAATCTAGCTTGATTTTATTAAAATCAAAAATTGGTAAACAAAAAGTAGGATAGTAAAATAAATATTTCAAATATAGACAGTAGCACAAAGTGGACAGGTGCAACAATGAAAACTAGAGCTTCCTGGTTAAGACAGACTACTAGGGTTGCCAACTATCCCGTTTTAGCCGGAACATCCCGTATATTGGGCTAAATTGGCTTGTCCCATATGGGACCACCCTTGTCCCGCATTTGACTGCTACTACCAGGTGCTCCTCAACTTACTATAGAAATAAGTGCAGAAGTAGGCCATACGGCTCTTCAAGCCAGCACCGCCATTCAATGTGATCATGGCTGATCATCCACAATCAGTACCCCGTTCCTGCCTTCTCCCCATATCCCCTGACTCCACTATCTGCAAGAGCCCTATCTAGCTCTTTCTTAAGTCTCCAAAGAACCGGCCTCCACCGCCCGCTGACACAGAGAAGTCTGCATCCTGGTGGCATGAACATTGAATTCTCCCAATTTTGTTAGCCCTTGCTGTCTCCTCCCCTTCCTATCTCTCCCTCAGCCCTCGGGCTCCTCCTCCTTTTTCCTTTCTTCTCCCTGCCCCATCCCACCCCCCATCAGTCTGAAGAAGGGGTTCGGCCCGAAACGTTGCCTATTTCCTTCGCTCCATAGATGCTGCTGCACCTGCTGAGTTTCTCCAGCATTTTTGTGTACCATCGATTTTCCAGCATCTGCAGTTCCTTCTTAAAGACGCAGAGAATTCCAGACTCGCAACTGTGTGAAAAAGTGTTTCCTCATCTCCGTTCTAAATGGCTCACCCCTTATTCTTAAACTGTGGCCCCTGGTTCTGGACTCCCCCAACATCGGTAACATTACGATGAGGTTACTTTAAATCGAAAATATAGTAAGTCGAAAATGCATTTAATACACCTAACCTACCAGCACCAGAGTGTTCAGGTTTGGACCGCCAGATGCTTGTGGGGTTTCATTCTCTGGGTGCGTTTTCCTCCTCCCCCTCCCTCTCTCTCCTCTTCAGTCCTCTGCCTCTGGGAGTATTTTTAATTTCCACGTTTCAATTATGAAATCTCTTTGGCGTCTCTCAACCCCCCAACCCCACTATCGCCCGTTTGGTCGGAGCGCTCACTAATTCCCTGAACACCGACGCCCCTTAAATCTCCCAAGCGCCAGCCCCCGCAGGAGCGAACAGATGGCGAACTGTCACAGCAGGTAGCAGCTCTGAGATTTTATCAACCGGCTCATCAGATCTGTTGCCGTTCAATGTCCATCTCGCCTCCTGCAAGATTCCTCACAAGTCCCTCCCTCGTTGCTTCCTCTCACGGAAAGGGTAACAGTTCTCTTCATCCCGGGTCTACACCATACCCACACCACGGTGGCACGCCACCTTTTGTCCCTTATTTGGTCACCTTTTGCCCCTTATTTGGTCACCTTTTGCCCCTTACTTGGGAGTGAGAAAATTGGCAACCCTACCAACTAATATCAGATACAATCACTCCATTCTTCTAAATCCCTTTTCTATTGTACCCGAGTTTGAACTGTATGTATAGAATATCAGATCTGTTTGGATCGTATGCAAAACAACGCTTTTTACTGTACCTTGGTACATGTGACGATAATAAACTTAAACCCAAATAGATGAAGATAAAAAAAGCTTATCACTTATTAGATGGGTAAAGTAGATGACAAAATCAAAATCTATCCCAGTGTAAATGTAAACATACACATTTCAAAATGGAATATTGAAATCCTCTCCGTCCTGCCCCTCTCCTAAACCCCTCCTCTCCCAATCTTCCTCCCTCTCCCCTGCTCTCTCCAGCCCCCATCTCTCCCAATCACCTGCTCTCCCCCATCTGTCCCCTCTCCGCACCCTCCCCCCTCTCTCAACCTTCCTCTCTCCGGTCCCTGCCCCCCTCTCCCCATCTCTCCCTCCACCACACCCTTCCTTCCCAACCCCTCTTCTCTCTGCTGTCCCCACCTCTTCCCCATCCCAATGCCCTCTCCCAACCCCATCCTCTTCTCTGACCCCTCCCCTCATCTCTCCCAAATTTCTCATCCATCTCTCACAAATCCCTCCTCTCCCCTGTCCGTCCCTTCTCCCCCTCGCAACCCCCTCCTCTCCCCCCCATCCATATCCCCTTTCCCCATCCCTCCCCTCTAGCAACCCCCTCCTCTCCCCGGCCCACTCTCTCAATCCATCCTCTCCGTCAAATCTTTTCTCTCCTGTTCATCTTCTCTCCTCCCTATCTCTCAAATCTCTCCTTTCCCCTGTCCGTCCCCTCTCCTCTCCCCATCTCTCCCAAATATTCCCTCTCCTAATTGCCTCCTCTCCCGTCCCTCCTCCCAGTCCATCCCCGCTCTCTCTCTCTCGCAATCCCCACCCCCGTTCTGCCCCCTGCTCCCCATCCCACCCCTCTCCACGTTCCGACCATCACCTACTCCCTCTTTCTTTCTCATTCCCTGCCCCAGTTTGTGTCACCCCTCAGGTACCCCCTCCTGCTCACTAACTGTTTCCCTCTGCAGCGAGTGAACATTTAACCCTTCCCTTCCACTCATGGTTCCCCTCCCACAATTCCCTTTATGTCCCTACTCCTCCCTCAGTAAACATCATTTACACTCTCCTGTTCTTCCAATTCTCTCCTTTAAAAAAAAATCCTGTTCCATTCCTCCTCCCCCTGCCCCCAACCTCTCTTTTCCATCCCATCCACCCTCCTCTTCCCCCCGCCTCCCATTTTGCACAAAGGAAATCCTAGTCAATATTGGGGATGCAGGGCTGCCAACTCTCACGCTTTCGGCGTGAGACTCACGCCCTGGAGCAATTTCTCACGCCCTCACGCTCACGACCGAGTTCTCACGCTGAGTTCAGTCCCTGCGCAATTTGTCCATTAGCGCCGCGTGCCAGGGATCTGTGCGGTCCGGGGAAGCGCGTCAGTTGGCGGCTGTGAGTGACGTTGCGCCTCTTCTCTTTCTTGGTTGGATGTGCAGCCGCCGACAACATGAAGCAGCCGGAGATGGAACTAACCAGGTGAATTGGTTGTAAAACATGGGGGGGGGGGAGGGGAGGAGGGGGGTGTTTCGGAATGGCCATGGATTATTAATTAAGTATAAATACGAGGAGTCCTCAGTAGTGTGCTTAGATCTTTTACAAACTGTTCCCAATATGCAATATACGGGTTTTCGGCCTGTAACCCGAAAAACCACAGGGTTTTTTTTCAATTCGCTTTTGCGGGGTCGGGGCAGGCGAGCCGACCTGAGAACTGCGGCCAGTCCCTGGGACGCAAGCTGAACTGGGAATGGCAGCCAGCCACTGGGCACGCAGAATGCCAACTTAATCATCATGGACAAATTGTGCCAGCCATGTACATGTTGCATAACTGACTCTATACAGATCTGAATGGGTTTAAAATTACCATTTAAGCCAAATTGCTCCCACTTTCCACATTTCGAATCTTGTATTTGCGCGGCTAGCGAGTCGCTCGCCGCAGCTTCGGCCATGGAGCACTCCGGACAGTGCGAGTGTCCCGGGCCGTCGGAAGCGCCGCTGCCGCGAGAGTCTCTGTGCCGAAGGGACAGACTCTCAAAGGGAGGTGGAGAGAGAGAGAGAGAGGGGAAGGAGACAGGGGGGAGAGAGAGAAGGGGGGTGAGAGGAGAGACAGAGGGAGTGAATGGAGAGAGAGAAGAGGGAGAGGGGAAAGAGGTAGGGGAGAAATGGGGGGGAGAGTGAGGTGGGAGGGGGGGGGGACGAAAGAGGGAAGAGACGCGGTGGAGAGGGTAGGAGATAATTGGAGAGAGGGAGAAGAGAGAGGGGTGGTAAAAGAGGGGGAAAGAGGGAGAGGGGGAAGGAGAGAAACGGGGAAAGAGCGATGGGGGGGCAAAGAGAAAGAGGAGATAGAGACAGGAGAAAGAGAGGGGAGAGAGTGAGGTGGGAGGGAGATATGGGAGAGAGAGAGGAGGGATGAGAGAGAGAGAGAGGGGGGGAGGGTGAGAGGAGAGACAGAGAGATGGGAGAGTGTGGAGAGGGAGAAAGAGAGGGGCGGGGGGGAGAGTGAGGTGGGACGGGGGAGAGAGGTGGGATGGAGAGAGGGGGAAGAGAGAGGGGGAGAGAGGGAGGAGAAGGAGAGAGAAGAGAGGGAAGGGGAGAGAAGAGGGAAGGGGAGAGAGTGAGAGGGGGGTGCAGGGGAGAGAGGGGTGAGAGGAGAACAGGGATAGAGGAGAGAGAGAGGGGAAAGAGATGGAGGGGAGAGAGAGTGCATCCTGGAGGACAACCAGTGGCTGCTGGAAGTAAGTACCAAGCACTGGGTAGAAACGGTGGAAGATTGTGGACTTCAAATGGGGGTGGTTGGAGAAAGCATCCTGCTTGCCTGCTAGATTTTCACTTACTGTAACTGCAGGAAAAATTTTCCCGATGTTGGGGGCGTTTAGAACCATGGGTCACAGTTTAAGAATAAAGGGGGGGCCAGTTAGGACTGAGATGAGAACAAACTTTCTTCACGCAGAGAGTTGTGAATCTGTGGAATGATCTGCCACAGAAGGCAGTGCAGGCCATTTTTCCCATCGATGAAAAATAAGAGTTATTAGTGTTTAAAAAATGTTGAGATTCTCTCTCCTGGAGGCCACACCCCTTTCAGATGGACTATAAAACCCGGAGGTGTGGAGGTGCCTCAGTTCCCTGCAAGATGGGGGAGCGAGAGGTCACCATTCTCAGTCCGAGCTGTGAATAACACTGAACACATGTCTACTAAACTGTGAGTGGTTTTACTGACTTGTCAGTGCACTTAATGTGGTTTGAAAATGTAGTTTGTAAATGCAAAAGTGTGTTTTGGTTTGAAAGCTGTGTTGCCTTTGGTTTGAAAGTGCTAAAGCTGTGTTGCCTTTGGTTTGATAGTGCTAAAGCTGCGTTGCCTTTGGTTTGAAAGTGCTAAAACTGCGTTTCCTTTGGTTTGAAAGTGCTAAAGCTGCATTGCCTTTGGTTTGAAAGTGCTAAAGCTGCGTTTCCTTTGGTTTGAAAGTGCTAAAGCTGCATTGCCTTTGGTTTGAAAGTGCTAAAGTTGTGTTGCCTTTGGTTTGAAAGTGCTAAAGCTGCGTTTCCTTTGGTTTGAAAGTGCTAAAGCTGCCTTGCCTAATTAAAGCTGCCTTGCCTAATTAAAGCTGCCTTGCCTAATTAAGGCTGCCTTCTATATAATTAAAAGTCTAATCTTGACCACTGTTTGTGCTTTATATTGATTTTAGAAATACCGCTACCACGTACGGCTGTGATTTTAGGCCATCTTACTCAGTCCCCCTCCGCTCATCAGGTGTCGAGGATTTTTCCCATCAATGAAAAATAAAAGAGTTATTAGTGTTTAAAGAATGTTGAGATTCTCTCTCCTGTCAGTCACGCCATGAAGGCCACGCCCCTATTGGTGGGAGGGGAGGGACTATAAAACTCGGAAGTGTGGGCGTGGCTCAGTCTCTGCAAGATGGGGGAGGGAGAGGTCACGACTCGCTGTCTTTAGTGGCCTTGCACCCTGCTTGAAATGGTATGAAACTGCACTTGAATTTGGTGGCCTTGCACCCGGCTTGAAATGGAATTTCAAGGAATAGCCGTGAGTCAACTGTGAGCCCACCAGCCGTGAATGAGTGAGCTGCCAGCACAACCGGCTTGAGTGACTGAGCCTCCAGCCCAAGAATCCATTTGGCCCACAATGTCCATACTAGCCCTCTGGAAACCAGTCCCTTCTGCACACAACAACCGTACTAGCACTCCAGGAATTGGTGGAGAGGTGGAATATTGCGTTGGGGGACCAGTCCTCTCGTGTGATGCTGGGACCCAACGGGTATAACTTAGTCTAGTATTTTATAAAAACTTAGAGTAACTCAGGCAGCATGCCTGGCGAACATGGATAAGCAGCTTTTCAGGTTGGGAGCCTTATAGAGACTGGTTGGGGGGGTGGGGTTGATAGGCAGATGTTTGGAGAAAAAACATTTGGCACCACTCCTGCCTCCTTTTTCTCACTCACTCTCACCCCCTCCCTCACTCTCGCCATCCCCCCTCTTTCACGCTCACTCGCCCGCTCTTCCTTACTCACTCTCGCCCCCTCTTCCTCCCTCCCTCACCCACTCTCGCCCCTCTTCTGCACTCACTCCCCCTCTTACTCACCCCCTCTGCCCCTCTTCCTTGCTGTCACTCGCCCTCTCCCTCATCCACTCTTCCTCTCTCACTTGCCCCCTATCCCTCATTCACCCTCTGCTCCACTTCCTCACTCCCTCTGCTCTTTACGCACTCACTCCCCCTCTTCCCCACTCCCCTTCTGCTCCTCTTCACTCACTCCCCCTCTTGGCTCCTCTTCACTCAATCACTCCCCCTCTGCTCCTCTTCACTCAATCACTCCCCCTCTGCTCCTCTTCACTCATTCACTCCCCCTCTGCTCCTCTTCACTCATTCACTCCCCCTCTGCTCCTCTTCACTCATTCACTCCCCCTCTGCTCCTCTTCACTCATTCACTCCCCCTCTGCTCCTCTTCACTCATTCACTCCCCCTCTGCTCCTCTTCACTCACTCCCCCTCTTCACCCACTCATTCACTCACTCCCCCTCTTCACCCACTCATTCCCTCACTCCCCCTGTGCCCCTCTTCCTTCCCTCACTCTGCCCCTCTTCACTCACTCACTCTCGCCTCCTCTGGCGGGTTGAACCGTAAACATCCGCTCGGTTTGAATGTCTTTGGGCGGGAAGCGGCCGCGCCGCCGCCATCTTGTGAAGCGCCGCTGTGTTTGTGCGCTCCGAGCGGGCTCTCGGCTGGTCGGGCGGGCGGGCGGTCGGTCGGTCGGTCGGGCCGCGGAGGCGAAGTCAGCCGCACGCCGGGGGCTGCGGTTCGTGCTCTTACTTTCAACCGTAAGTGACGGCGCAAGTATCCGAGCTGTAGTTCGCAGCTGCCGGCCGTACGGGTTCTATTTATGGTTGATGTTCGCGGACGTCAGCGCTTGTGGGCAGGCCCGGCCCTGGGCCTCGGGGTCTGTTTGCAGCCTGGCTGCCAGGACTCGGCGTAAGCCCGGAGAGAAGCTGAACAAACCCACGGGAGAGGATCGCGCCTCTTTCAGCTCGGCCAGAAACCCGGCGAATGCGCGTAAAATGGCGACAGTGGACGAGCCGCGGCCCTTGTCCCGACCTCGAGTTACCAGAGTGCCCGTTCTTCCTTCTTCTGAGAGGCGGCCGGGCCCGGAAGAAAGTGGCCGCTGTTTCATTGCGGCCTGGCCTGTGTGTTAACTTATTTTAGACCTGTCCCCTCCACTCGATGTCGGTTGTTACCCAGGTCGGTGTGAACGCCCGCTCCATTTCACGCCCAGTTTTCCAATAATTGCGGCGCTGCCATCATATGCGCCGTGATGCCCACATTTTGCGCGGCTCGCAGGCTGCGTCTTTAACCCCAAGCCCTATCCAGGCCAGTTTCAGTTTTTAAACATTGTTCCTTGTCCTATTAACAAGACTGAACTAGTTAGCATCTGGGGATCACTACTTTGACCTCACGTCCACGAGGTTCCCATTCTCGCTTTAAATTATTTTCGACATGACAACGTTAAAAAAAGATAATCCCTTGTCCTGATCTGTTACCCCATGGTAGCGCAGTTAAAGCAAACTCATTTAAAATTGCCAACTCCTTTTATGTAGGCAATGTCACGGAAGCACCTTTGTTCACGAAATGAGCAAGTAGCCAGCATGGAAATGTTTACATTTTTGCGTTGTTTACACTGACAGGATGGACATGATTTTCCGTAAGGCTTAAGTGAAAACCGTTTGTTTATGGTGTTAGTCTAAATTACTTTTGTCTTCTTAAAATAGGATTGACTATACTATATACATCCTTGTATGGAAAATCCGTTTATCAGGTCATCATAACCTTTAAACATGAAGGATTTGGTCAATAGCATGATTTATAGACGAGAATATTTTCTCTCAAATTTATTGCTCAAAACAATTCAAATATGAATTGTACTATTCGTGTGGGGGAAAGGGGGTTGGTAAAAGTGCTGTTGGTCCAGAGGGATTGAAGAAGGCTTGCTTTTCATCATAGTTTGGTAAATTCTGAGCAAGCTAATGATGCCAATATCACACTCTTTTGTAAATTTGGTAGAAGGTGTCTCGTGGGTGGGTGGTTGATGGATTTATTCTTTCCTTCACTTATCCAGGGGTTCAGTGTGTTCCCGATGCACACATGTAAGGTTATCAATACCATCCTGAACATTCCTTCTACAATTTGGATGGTCGTGGATGAATGATTCCAAAAAGTTAACTGGAACATTGAATTTCTTCAGAGATTCTGTATGACTCCTTTCCAGGACAGATTAGCATTGTGCAGGTGCTTATGCTTTGTGTGTTGAAGAAACGTTGACGTGACGAGTATTGTATAAGTGAGAAACCATTAGTATTTTTCTCATCAAAGTATTGGGTTTAAAAAAAATGTTTATCTCTTGGATTACTACTGCATTATGACTGGTTAAATAAATGGTTGTTGTGTAAACACTGGATACCTAAGGATGACTGTTTCTCAGATAATTTAATGTGCACACAAATTAATGGCAAGACTTAACAGCATTTATGTACAGAAAAATCTTGAGGTCCAATTCCATACCTTCTTAAAAGTAGCAGACTAGTAGATAACACTTTGAGGCATTGAATGTAACTCAGGATGTCATGTTGCAGCTATACAAATCTTAATAAAGGCTGCATTTGTAAATATATGTGGAGTTCGAATTGCCCCATTACAGGAAGGATGTGGGGGCAATGGAGAGAGTATAGAAGAGGCTAGCTGGATTAGGGGGTATTAGTATAAGGAGAGCTTCTGCCCAGGAAGGAAATGTCACAGACTAGAGGGAAGAGGGGAATGTTTAAAGAAGATATGCAGGGCAAGTTTTTTTCCCCACACAAGTGGAAGTAGACTTGAGAGTGGTGTTTAAGAAGCTTTTATGTAGGTACCTCAATATGGAGGTAAATGGATTGTGTGTAAACAAAAGGAATTGGTTTAATTTAACGATATGTTTCTCATAATTATGTTTTTGTCTAACTTTGTCAGTTACTTTGGGTGTTATTTACTTTACTTTAGACTTTAGAGATACAATGTGGAAACAGGTTCTTTTGTTCACTGAGTCTGCGCCGACCAGCGATCAACCCATACATTAGCACTATCTTACACACTAAGGGCGATTTACAGAAGCCAATTAACTTACAGACATGTACGTCTCTGGAGTGTGGTGGGAAACTGGAGCACCCAGAGAATATCCACGTGGTCAGGGAGAGAACGTCCAAACTCCGTACATTCAGCACCCATAGTCAGGATCGAACCCGGATCTCTGGAGCTGTAAGCGCAACTTTACCGCAGCGCCACTGTGCCATCCTTTTTGTTAAAACTATCCTGAGATTGAAAGGAATGCTCAATTCATCAGTTTTTTTCTAAAAGGAAAATAATATTGTGTTAGGGGTGGCGCAGTCGCGCAGCGGTAGAGTTGCTGCTTCACAGCGCCAGAGACTCGAGTTCTATTCTGACTATGGGTGCTTTCTGTAGGGAATTTATACGTTCTTCCAGTGACTGCATGGATTTTCTCCAGGTGTTTGGATTTCCTCCCACATTCTAAAGATGTGCAGGTTTGTTGGTTAATTGGCTTCTGTAAATTGCCCCTAGTGTGTAGGATAGGGTGGTCAATGTGGACTTGGTGGGCCGAAAGGCCTGGTTCTACGCTATTACCTCTAAGCTCAACTTAAACACATTTTTAAGTTAAGAACTAGACCAAGTGCAGACCCGTTGGGTCTGTTCCTCCAACCCCTGGTTGCGGTGGAAGGGCTGGGGGGGCGGCATGTGGCGTCACACGCACTAACCACCCCCACACACACGCTAACTACCCCCCCCCCCTGATATTATATTAATATTATTAAGAGAAGAAGGGGGGGTAGAGAGTGAGGGCAGAGAGAGAATGGGGAGAGACAGAGAGAGAGGCAGAGACAGAATGGCAAGAGACAGAGAGAGAGAGGGGGGTGGAGGGAAGGAGGAGAGGGAGGGTGGGGAGAGAGAGGGGAGGAGGGGGTAGGGGAGGGGAGAAGGGGGTTTAGGGGAGGGCAGGGGGGTGGGGGAGCGGGAGGGTGGAGAGAGAGAGAGGGGGGGGGAAGAAGGGAGGGAGGAGAGGGGGAGGGCCGTCCAGCAGCCGTCGGCCTCAGAGTGAGCCTCAGCTCCATGGCCTCGCATCCTCGGCACATCCTCTCTGTGCCCCTGGAGCCAGCCGGTTATCTCCGGGTCGTCACAGAGGACCGATTCCCGAACGCTTCAGACCTCGAGTACGGGGAGGGGGGGGGGGGGGGTTGGAGTGGGTGGGCGTGGTCCTGAGTGAGCCAGCGAGGCACGGAGCGATCTGAGGACGGTGAAAAGCAGCCGGGGGACCAGCCGATCATGGCTTCCGCCAGCGTGACAGAGCCGGGCCGGGGTGGGGGGGGAGTGGAGGAGAGCAGGGGGGGAGGGGGAGGGGGAGGGGGGTGGGGGGGGTTGTTGCTTCCGAACTGAACTCACTGTGGAATGAATGCATTAACGGAGCCATTCTGCTGCTGGATCCGAAGTTGCCCCTGCCGCTGACGGTAAAGTCTGTGAAAGCGGCTCCATCAGAGACTGTGAGGCCTTGCATCCTCGGCGCTTCTGACACTCCGGCTCTGTCACGCTGGCTGTTCCCCCGCTGCTTTTGAGTGAGTGGGGGGGGAAGGATTTTATTTTAAAAAGTACATTAAAATGTCCAAATGTTTTGAGGAGTGCATGAGTGAATGTAAAAGTGAATTCGCTAGCGAAATGGGAAAAATCACGGAGTTTCAGCGTGTGGTTTTGGCGGACCAAGGAATCAAATGCCGAATCTGACATACACCCACAAACACACACAGTTTTAATAGTATAATATAGATATGATATGATATGATGATTACAAATATAAAGCACAGTATAGATTAATATGTGTAATATTAGTGCACAAACGTGATTCTGATGGCCCAGTTACATTACTGTATTGCATCATCTTCATCTGCTAAACGTCTTGTTTTTCTCATCACAGTTCTTATATCCCCAGAGTAGCTACTATGTTCAGTAAATAGAAGGGTAGTGAATAAATGCGCGTCAAAGTATCTTGTTTCTTTTCCTTTTTAGTGGTGCAATTTCAATTACAGTACATCTGTTCTTTTCAAATCTGTGTTCTTGAGAACAGAAATTATTCAGTAAGTGGAATCATCAACAGAACACTCAGACAGTAAATTGACTCGGGTCATATTGCAATTTATCTTAATGTTCTGATTTGTGTTCGTGGTGCACAATCTTATTAAATAATGAAGTGCTGGTAAATCTTCTGATTATAAACTTATTTGTGTTGTGTAGGAGCTTGAGTGTATGCAAATTGAATATCACAGTGACTACTGATTCGGGTGACATTATTATTCTCACTTGGAATGCAAATACTGATTAATTTGTCAATCGAAGCCAGTGACAGAACTTCTTTTGGAAACTAGGGTTGACTTTACAGTGTCTTTGTAGCTATTCCCCACTCAATGCTTTCTGTTGCAATTATAATCAATTGGTGCCACTTTGGAATAAATATGCTTTTATCAGGTAAACCATATTATTAAATAGTCTCACTGGAATGTTTACTTGTAATGTTTTGTTTAAATAGACACTGTTTGCTGAATAATTTGATTGGATGTATTATCAGTGAACACACGGTATACTACAACTGTGTTTCAGAAATAATTAATTGGCTGTGTAATGCTTTGAGGTGTTACAAGGGGAGTTGAAATGAACTATTCTTTCTAAACGTATTCCCTTGCAGTAAATTAATGAACAAGGTAGCCAGCGTAGATTGAATAGAAATAGACCACAGTATTAAAAGATTCTTTTTTTAATATATTTTTTTATTAAAGGTAATCAATTACAATGCTTCAAACAACTTTATATCAAATTAATTCAATTTGCATTAAGTAAAACACTAGTAATACTTATCTACTATTTTTTTAGAAATAATGATAGAGAAAGAATAGAACAGTTATAAATCATTAAGAGAGTGATTAAATAATAATTTGATTATATATAAGAAAGAAAAGAGAAACGAAAAAAAAAAAAATTTTTAGTAACCACAATATGTATTATTAATAACACTACTACAAGTGATAGTATCAATAAAGACATATATGTAATTCCAATATAAAAATGAATTATTCTCACCAAATCCCGCAGGGTGCACGTCGAGCTGTGTTGCCAAGAACAGCTACTTCTCTAAATACTGTATATATGGAGACCATATCTGTTCAAAAGAATTATACTTGTCCAATAGGACAAATCTAATTCTTTCCAGATGTAACGTCTCCATCATCTCTGTTGCCCACATTTTGGTTGTGGGGGATAATGTTCCCTTCCAAAATTTCAATATGATTTTTTTTCCAATTATTAAACAGTAATCAAAGAAATTTCTTTGATTTACTGTAAGTGATAGATGTAAATCCGGAATTCCAAATATTATTAGCTTTGGGTTAGGGTCCAATTTAACTTTGATAACTTCAGAAATAACTTTAAAGATTTCTGTCCAGTAATAATTCAATTTAGGACATGTAACGAAACTATGTATTAAATTTGCCTCTGCTTTCTTGCACTTATCACAAATAGCGGAGAGATTCGGAAAAATACTATTTAATTTAGTTTTCGAATAATGTAACCTATATAATACTTTAAATTGTATCAGTATATGTCTGGCGTTTAATGAACACCGGTGTATTCGTTGTAGACTTTCTTCCCAGTTTTCTTTTGTTATAGCCAATCCCATTTCATTTTCCCATGCTTGACGATATACTTCCGTTATTGGATTCTCCTTATCCAAAATGATGTTATATATATAAGCTATTAATTTTTCTGTATTTGGATATAAATTAAACAGTTCATCTAACAATCCTGCTTCTTTATTTTTATAATCTTGTGTATTGGATTTAATATAATCTCTAATTTGTAAATACCTAAATAAATGTTGTGGAGACAATCCATAAATATCTTGTAACTCCTGGAATAAAAGAAATTTTCCTTTTCTATACAGGTGTTCTATCCTTGTAATTCCTAAATCATCCCATTGTTTAAACCCCCCATCTAATATAGCAGGTTTAAACGATGGATTATTCATAATTGGTAATCTAAATGAGAGATTATCCAAGTGTAGAGTCTTAACTATTTGTTTCCAAATACGTCTATTATTATATATTATTAGGTTGTCTTTATAATATTTTTTTTGTACTTCCGTTGGTGCAAAAATTATCGAACCTACATTGAAAGGTAGGCAGTCCTCCTTTTCTATATTTAACCATGTCGGTTCATGATCCATATTTACCCACCAGAAATTCATATTCTTAATCTGAACAGCCCAAAAATAATATAAAAAGTTTGGAAGTGCTAATCCTCCATTTATCTTAGCTTTGCATAGATGTTTTTTATTTATTCTGTGATTTTTATAATCCCAAATAAAGCTATTGACAATATTATCAATTTTTTTAAAAAAAGTTTTCGGAAGAAAAAAAGGAATAGCCTGAAACAAATATAACAACTGCGGTAGAAATACCATCTTTATGGCACTTATTCTACCAATCATGGATATAGGCAGTGTTTTCCAATATAAAATATTTTTTCTAAGTTTATCTAATAGTTGAGGATAGTTGGATTTTATTAATGAGTTATGAGTTTTAGTTACGTTAATCCCTAAATATTTAAGTTTGTCTGTAACTACTTTTAATGGGTATTGTTGTAATGTATTAAGATTTATTCCTGTTATTGGCATAATCTCGCTTTTATCCCAATTAATCCTATACCCAGAAAATGCACCAAACTTAGTTATAATGTTTAGCAGGTTGGGAATACTAATTTCCGGTTTTGTAATATAAATCAAAACATCATCTGCATATAAAGAAATTTTATTAATTGTTGTGTCAGTATTATAGCCATATATTTCAGGTTCAGATCTAATTTTTTCCGCCAATGGTTCTATCACCAATGCGAACAATAAGGGTGATAACGGACATCCCTGTCTGCATCCCCTAGAGAGTTTGAATTTGGCTGATAAAATTTGGTTAGTCAAAATTCTTGCCATAGGATTCGAGTATAAAATTCTTACCCATTTACAAAATCTATCCCCCAATTGAAACTTTTCCATTATATTAAATAAATACATCCATTCCACCTGATCAAACGCTTTTTCTGCATCTAGTGATATAACCGCTAGTTCCGTATCTCGTATTCTTTTTGAATATATAATATTAAACAAACGTCTGAGATTATGGGATGAGTAACGTTTTGGGATAAAACCTGTTTGATCATAATGTATTAATTTAGAGATCACTAAACTTAATCTCCTAGATAAGACCTTAGTTAATATTTTTTGGTCTGTATTTAAAAGGGCAATCGCTCTATATGATCCAGGATCTTCCAAATCCTTATCTACTTTAGGGATGAGTGTAATTGTGGATTCATTTAAAGATTCTGGTAATTTTCCTTGGTCATATGCATATCTATACATTATTTGTAATCTTGGGGAAATCAGATCTTGAAATTTTTTATAAAATTCTGCACTCAGGCCATCTGGGCCCGCTGCTTTTCCGTTCTTTAGCGAACTAATTGATTCTATAATATCTTTTACTGTTATTTCAGCATTTAACAATTCTCTACCTTCCTGATCTAAGCTATTGATTTGACATTCTTGTAAAAATATTTCCATACTATCTGTTTGTCCTGTTAGTTTTGACGAATAAAGATTTTTATAATATTGTAAAAATCTATCATTAATATCTTTTGGAGTAATTAATATATTTCCATACTCAGATCTAATTCCGTGTATCATCTTCTCATCTTCTAATTTTCTAAGCTGTCGTGCTAGTAATTTTTGTGTCTTATCTCCAAATTCAAAATACACTTGCTTAGTTTGTTGAAAAAGTTTAATCACTTGATTAGAATATATTTTATTTAATCTATATTTTACTGATGCAATTTTATTACTTAACTCTTTGGAAGGCTGTTTTATATTTTCATTATCTAGACGTTTTATCTCATTTTCTAAATTTTGTTCTATTTTTCGATTTTCTTTATTGAGATGTGCTTGTGCGGATATTATTGCGCCACGCATGAATGCCTTAAATGTGTCCCAAAATAGTGATGGAGAAGTTTCAGGATTATCATTAGTTTCAAAAAATAATTTAATCTGATCCATCACATATTTACAACAGTCATTGTCCTTTAATATCTGAGGGTTAAATCTCCAGGTAGTAGTTTTATTAGATATATCTTTTAATTTTATCTTAAATGTTAATGGCGCATGATCCGAGATGATAATATTATGATATTTTGCATCATACGTAAAAGGAAGTAATTTAGAATCTATTAAAAAATAATCTATCCTCGAATAGGTTCCATGTACGGGCGAGAAAAAAGAATATTCTCGTCCGGATGGATTATCTAACCTCCAGATGTCTTTAATATTAGATGTATTGATAAAAGCATTTATGAATTTACTTGATTTCGAGGCAGCTTTCCTTTTTGCGGATGATCTATCTAGATAATTATCTAAAGTACAATTTAAATCACCTCCAATTATTAAATTGTGTTGAGTGGATATAGGAATATTATTAAATATTTTCTTAAAAAATAATGGATTATCAAAATTAGGGGCATATATATTCATTAAAATTACCTTTTTTGAATATAATTCCCCTGTAATTATTACATATCTGCCTTCTTTATCCTCTATAATAGAACTTTGTATGAAAGGTATACCTTTGCGAATAATTATTGCAACTCCTCTAGATTTATGAATAAATGTAGAATGATACACCTTAGAAATCCATTTAGCTGTTAATCTATGTTGAGCATCTTTTTTAAGATGAGTCTCTTGAAGGAAAATGACATCTGTCTTCAATCTGTTCAACTGAGCTAACACCTTTCCCCTTTTAATTGGTTCATTAATTCCTTTTACATTCCAACTGCAGAAGGTTACTCCATCACCCCCAGTCTTCACCTTTATATCATGCATTTTACTATTAGGGCGGCTTATTTTGGAGTAGCCTTCTTGACTCACCTAGCTCCCCGTTGCACCCGGACATCAATCCAATGAGAATTTCTTTCCACCTTAATCCACATCTATGTCTTCTTAAACTAAATACACAATATCCTTCACATCTACATTCAAATAATATATAATATAATATCAATAAAAAACAAAAACAATAAGAAATATCAATAATAAAAAAAAAGTAAAGGGTGTTAATAGGGTGCTCAGAAAAAAAAGAAACTACACTTGTATAGTGTGTAGTATGTGAAAGTGAAAGCCACACTAACGTGGCCATTAATCTAAAGACTTCCGTTTTTTTAATAAAAAAAAGATGTTGATTATACCAGCTCCTATCTCAAATGCTATATATATTGGGGTGGGGTACTAACTTTATATACTTAGTACTTAGTAATTATTTCTATTATTCATATTACTATTTGCTAATTACTAATATCAATTGTATTTAATACTATAATATGTAATACTATTATCATGGAATAATTAAATATTTTCTAATAATTAATACAGAACTACTACTAAATGCCCATTATTCCACTTCCTTCTAAGTGAGTATTTCATAACCACAGGTCGATGATAAAAGTTCAGTCCTCTCCTTCTCCCTCGGGTTCTTCCTCCGCATCTTCTCTCTCTTCATCTTCTGGCTTCTGCTGTATGCCTCGGGCGAATTTCAATGCTTCAGTATGCTTAACGAAACGATATTCCTTGTCATCATAAGTTACTCTCAGTATTGCTGGGTACATCAAGCCATATCTCAGATTCTTAGTATTCTGTACATTCCTCAGGATACCTTTTGTTTCTTTAAATAGTGCTCTTTTCTTGGCCACTTCTGCTGGGAAGTCTCTAAAAATACTGATGTTGTCTCCCTCGTATTTCAGGTTTCTCTTTTTTATTATAATCTTCATCATGTCTTCGAAGACATGGTCAAAGGCCACTTTTACAATCACCTTAGTATTCACTTCAGCAATTTTAGTTAGCTCTTTAATTGCTTCGCCTTGTTGGTCTAGCGAAATTATAGTAGGATCTATCTTGTCATCCAGCTTTCTTTCCATCCCAGCAGCTATTTCCTTTACATCCTCAATTTGAGTTTGTAACTCGGCATTAGCCTTTTCCTTCCACTCATCCATCATACTTTTTACCGTCGTTATAACTTGTTTTATTAAGTCTTCTTTATCTTCTTTATTTTTCTCGTGAGACACCAGCATATCCGCTTTTAAACTTTTTATCTCCTCCATATACTCCTTCCTCTGCTTCTTTATCTCCTCCATATACTCCTTCCTCTGCTTCTTTATCTCACCTAGAATGGTAGTCTTAAGTTCCTCCATTTCAGCTTTCCTCTGTGAGATATCTTCTTGAGAAGCAGCAGTTGCACCCGAGCTGAGGCCAGTTTCTTTTCTCGTAGCTTTTTTTCCAGCGGTGGGGGTGGGGGAGCGCTGGGTCATAATTTCTTCTTAAATCGCGCGCCTGATGACGTCACGCACCTTTTAAACGCTGCCGGAGCCGTTCACAATCGATCTCCTGTGGTAAGTGCGTTTGTTTGACCCTTTTACCCCCGTTTTAAATACAGTTTTTTTCGGAGCTGTAATGGCGCGATTCCACTCACATCGTGGCGCCAACCGGGCCGGTTCAAACTCCGCAGCTCCGAGGCCTGGTCGGGTCTCCGCTGCCGTCGCCACAGTTCAGGGGCCGAGTCGGGCCTCGGTTGCCGCTGCCGCCGCCGCCACAGCTCTGAGGCCGAGTCGGGTCTCCGCTGCTGCCGCCGCCACAGCTCCTGGGCCGAGTCGGGTCTCCGCTGCCGCTTCCGCTACAGCTCTGGGGCCGAGTCGGGTCTCCGCTGCGGCCGCCACTACAGCTCCTGGGCTGAGTCGGGTCTCCGCTGCCGCCGCCGCTACAGCTCCGGGGCCGAGTCTGGTCGCCGCTGCCGCCACCACTACAGCATCGGGGCCGAGTCGGGTCTCCACTGCCACTGCCGCCGCCACAGCTCCGGGGCCGAGTCGGGTCTCCGCTGCCGCCGCTACAGCTCCGGGGCAGAGTCGGGGCTCCACTGCCGCCGCCACAGCTCCGCCATTAGGCCTCGGCGCAGACGGGGACGGGGAATACGACAGAAAAAAAAGTTGCATCCCCCGAAGGAAGAGACCAAAACATGTTTCTCCCACCCCACCCACACACATACACAACTTAATAAAACAAAATTAACTAAAACATGACAAAGGAACAAAAAGAAAGAAAAAAACAGACGGACGATAGACGATAGAAACAAATTGACTAGTATTATGAGGATATGTAAGAAAGATTATTATAATAAAATATTAAACGATAATAAAAATAATATCAAGGGCATATGGAATGTGTTAAATAATATTATCAGGAATGGATCAATGAATATAAACTACCCTCAGTATTTTGAAGACAATGATACAACTGTAAGCGATATGAATGATGTGGTTAATGGGTTTAACACATTTTTTGTAAGTGTGGGACCAAAACTGGCAGAAGAAATCGATAATCCACAGTCAGAAGAAGGAGAGGGGAAGGTTGTGGATTTGTTAGATAGCAACCCAAACTCAATATTTTTGAAAGCAGCTGATGAAAAGGAGATTATTCACATTGTTTGTAATTGTAAGAATAAAAGGTCTACAGACTGGAATGATATTGATATGGCTTTAATCAAGGTAGTCATTGGTGTAATTGTAAAACCCTTAACTTATATTTGCAATTTATCTTTCAAAACTGGTGTATTTCCATGTAAAATGAAAACTGCCAAAGTCATCCCACTATACAAAGCTGGAGACAGAAATCAATTTACAAATTACAGGCCGGTGTCGTTACTCTCTCAGTTCTCAAAAATATTAGAAAAACTGTATGTAAGTAGATTAGATAACTTTATCGAGAAGCACGAATTGCTAGTTGATAGTCAATATGGATTCAGGTCAAACAGATCGACATCCATGGCATTAATGGAGTTAATTGAAGACATTACCAGTTCTATAGATAACAAGAAATATGCAATGGGTGTATTTATAGATTTGGAAAAAAGCATTTGATACAATTGATCATCATTTGCTAATCAAAAAACTGGAAAAGTATGGAATCAGAGGGGTCGTACTAGAGTGGATGAGAAGCTACATAAGTAAAATACATCAGTTTGTGCAAATAGGGGACTGCAAATCAACATGCTTAGAAATAACTTGTGGAGTCCCACATGGGTCGGTTTTGGGCCCCAAATTATTTATTTTGTATATTAATGATATATGTAGGGTGTCAAACCTCTTGAAATTTGTGTTATTTGCAGATGACACTAATATTTTCTGTGATGGGGACAATTTGCAGCAGCTTTTGGAGGTGGTCACAACAGAAATGAGTAAACTAAAAACATGGTTTGATTTGAATAAATTATCATTAAATTTAAACAAAACCAAACTTATGCTGTTTGGAAAACGCAAAATAAATACACAAGTAAAAGTAATGATAAATAATGTTGAAATAGAAAGAGTGTATGAAAATAAATTTCTGGGTGTGATTCTTGGTCACAAAATCTGCTGGAAACCCCATATAAAACATGTGAGAGCAAAAGTAGCACGGAGTATTGGAGTGATGGGGAAAGCAAGGCATGTTTTGAAAGAGAGCACTGTATATTCTGTACAGCTCACTTGTGTTACCGTATTTAAATTACTGTGTGGAAGTATGGGGCAACACCTACAAAACTACCTTACAATCACTAAGCACACTACAAAAAAGAGCTATTCGTATAGTAAACAATGTAGGATATCATGAACACACCAATATACTGTATTTAAAATTACACACCTTAAAGATTAAGGATCTGGTAGAATTTAAGACTGCACAGATAATTTATAAAGCAAAAAATAAACTGCTACCTGTAAATTGAATTGAATTGAATTTACAAAACTGTTCAAAGACAGAGAGGGGGGTTATAACTTTAGAGGGAAACTAAACTTGAAACAGCATTATGCTCGGACCAATTTAAAAAGTATGTGTATTTCTATTTGTGGGGTGGTTTTGTGGAATGGTCTTGACAAAACGATTAAACAAAGTATGAATATAATGCAATATAAAAAAATGTACAAAAGATATATCTTTGAAAAGTACAGTAATGAGGAAGGAGAATGTAAATCTCACAGATGTTAATGGTGCTTGTACTTTTTGTTCTTTTCTTTTTTTGTTCTTTTTTTCTTAATAGCTTGATTGGAGTAGTTTTATTTGAATTGTCTGTTTATTTTATTTTATTGAATTTTGCATTTGTTAATGGTGAAGAATGGGGGTAGGACTTGACAAGCATAGGCTTCTTCCTATCCCTTTTCGAACGAGTCTAATGTGTATTATGTTGAAATTGGCTTTTGATTTTTTAATTTATGTATGTACATATATGTTATGTATATGTATGTATGTGTGTGTATGTATATATGTATATGTATGTGTGTGTATGTATTTATGTATATATATGTATATATATAATTTTCCTTTCATTTATTCATTTTCATCTTTTCTTTTCTTCTTTTTTTTTTAAATCGTTTGAAATAAAAGATATCATAAGCATAAGTATTAGAGAATAAATGAGGAAGATAAGTTTCAACCAAACACCTGGAGCTCAATGAAAGGATAGTAGATGCAGAAACACCTGTCAGGTTTATATGAAATACTTGGATGTTCACTTGAAATGCCATGACCTTGTGCTGGAAAATGGTTTTAGGCTGGGTGGCTCTTTTTATGGTCAGTGATGGACCAAATGGCCTTGTGAGTTGTTAATTTTCAGCGTATTATCTTAATATCTGATTACTCAAATCATATGACACATTCAGTGGACCAGCTTGCTGACGGTGAAAAAACCAAAGTGTAGTGCAATTGCTTCTTAGTTGTGATAGCTCGATGGCATGCTTTGTATTTCTCGAACATGATTTCCATTGTATAATGCGAGATGTGTATTTTATAATCGATAGTTTTGTAACTCACAGTGGCTGTCCGTATGAATCTTCGGCATCCTATTCATTATTATTTTGTGCTTGTTGTCGAGTCAATCAACCTGGCTGATTCCTAGTGGTTTAGGTACAGTGTGATATTTCTGATACAATTTTAAATTCAAAGGAGAGTATTAACTGCTATTTCAGGGACAATGTATTGGAAAAGAGGTAACAAAGAATGAAATTCCCCAGTACCCTACTCTCTTGCCTTTTCCTTTTGAATTCGAAGCAATATCAAATTTGAAGTAAAGTAAATTATTTTTCAATTACTTTGCACAGTTTTGTGGCCAATAGAGAAGCAACAGTGCGCACCAGTGACCTTAAAGAATGTTGCCACAATAATTTTCCAGCACGAATGGTGGAAACCAGTGAACTGATGAGAAATCCAGGCTTTTAAGAACTTTCTAACTGAAAAAACACCCTTAAACTCTTCTCTCAACATTGTGTTCTCTTGCACTCTTCCATGTCGACAACGCTTGCTCCCTTTTTCACGCAGCCACTGCGGATGCAACACCTTCCCTATTACATCTTGCCACCCACCATCTCGTGAAATGGCGATTCACCTGGACTACTTTCAGTTTAGCGTATTGCATTTGCTCCTCAGCACGTGCTCTACATTAGAAAAAACAACTGCGAATTAAATGACCATTGTATGCCATGTTTTATGTCAACCAGCATTTGATTAGACCACTTTTGAATCACTATATTTCTTTTTTCTCCATGTTAATATTAATGAGATATTACAGGAAATAACAGGGAATAGCTATAATTATCAGTTAAATCATGGAAAATTGTGACCTCTGCTGAGATTAAGATTGAGGTCCTGTATTAAAGATTTCAAACTGATTAAAGGTTTTGAGGTTAAAGAGTGCAGGAGCAGTACTGATTGGGAGCAAATATTTAGGATTATTACTAACACTTGGAAGATACTGAGACAGATCTACAAGTTAGCAACTGCCTTTTCTGCATCTGCTCTTTCTTCCAGTATAGAACGCCAATACAGCAGCATGTGCTTTCTCCCTTCTGGTGAGCATGTCTTTGGCAGATTCAGACTGTGGTTGTGAAAGTTTGTGAACATCTTTGACACAAACATTAGGAATCGCATCAAATCTGTTAAATGTTTTTCAATAACTAAGTTTAATGCAAAATGGAAATCTATTTCCTTGTTGCAGCTAATTTACCCCTTTCATTTTAATGGCACTGCTCTACTTGCCCAGGATTTTAAGTGAACCGATTAATAGGTTTAAGAGTTGGAAAATCTGAAGCTGTGTCGGTTGAATAACAAAATGCAGATCCATGTTGGTGGAAGATCGGCCTGAGTTTTTCCACGTTTTGCAGTATGGCCATTAAGGTATAAAATATGATCATAAAAAAAAGAATATTTTTAAAGAAAGAATATGGATTAGCGAGATAATAAAATTGGATTGAATATATTGCTGCTATGAAGAGCTAGTGCATTATTTCTTTGGCCACACAAGAAACAGCAGATGCTAGAATTGTGAACAAAATCAAAGAGCTGCATCCAGCATCTATGGAGGGTATGCACAAGACGGTGTTGTTGGTAGGGAGTCTGAAGAAGGGTACTGACCCAAAGTGTCTCGTGTCCATGTCCTCCACAGATGCTGCCTGATACGCTGAATTCTATTAGCACTTTGTTTTTTGCATTAATTATTTGGATGTCTTTAATTGGTTGTAATTTCAATTTCAATATGCTAATTGATCATTTTAAATGTGATCACTTGCTTCATGTATGTGGGACTGAGTTACTTGTTTACAAATAATTCCATACAATTGAAAGAATCCTACTTGATTTCTATATCTCTATGATCATTATTCAGGATGGACACAAATCATTATTCAGAAAATGTGTTAAGAGGTATTGATTTAAAATAATAATTTCACATCGATTATGGGTAAAAAAGATGACATCACTAAATTCCCAATTGACAATACTAGTGGGTTCCAAATTAATTGTCACTTGTACAAATATAAGAATCACAGTGCCCTCCATAATGTTTGGGACAAAGACCCGTCATTTATTTATTTGCCTCTGTACTCCTCAATTTGATTTTTGTAATAGAAAAAATCGCATGTGGTTAAAGTGCACATTGTCAGATTTTAATAAAGGCCATTTTTATACATTTTGGTTTCAACATGTAGAAATAACAGCAGTGTTTATAGTCATCCCCATTTCAGGGCACCATAATGTTTGGGACACAGCAATGTCATGTAAATGAAAGTAGTCATGTTTAGTATTTTGTTGCATATCCTTTGCATGCAATGACTGCTTGAAGTCTGCGATTCATGGACATCAACAGTTGCTGGGCGTCTTCTCTGGTGACGCTCTGCCAGGCCTGTATTGCAGCCATCTTTAGCTTATGCTTGTTTTGGAGGCTGGTACCCTTCAGTTTTCTCTTCAGCATATATAAGGCATGCTCAATTGACTTGGCTACTCAAGAATTGGCCATTTTTTTGTTTTAAAAACCTCCTTTGTCACTTTAGCAGTATGGTTGCGATCATTGTCTTGCTGTAGAATAAATCGCTGGCCATTGAGTTTTGAGGCATATGTTTGAACGAGCAGATATGATGTGTCTATACACTTCAGAATTAATTATGCTACTACCATCAGTAGTTGTATCAATAAAGATAAGTGAGCCAGTACCTTCAGCGGCCATACATGCCCAGGACATAACACTCCCACCACCATGTTTCACAGATGAGGTGGTATGCTTTGGATCTTGCGCAGTTCCTTCACTCCTCCATACCTTGCTCTTGTCATCACTCTGATATAAGTTAATCTTCTTCTCATCTGTCCACAAGACCTTTTCCAGAATGTGGTTGCTCTTTTAGGTACTTCTTGGCAAACTAACCAAGCCATCCTATTTTTGTGGTGAACCAGTGGTTTGTATCTTGCAGTGTAGCCTCTGTATTTCTGTTCATGAAGTCTTCTGCGGGCAGTGGTCATTGACAAATAAACACCTGACTCCTGAAGAGTGTTTCTGATCTGTCGGACAGGTGTTTGGGGATTTTTCTTTATTATAGAGAGAATTCTTCTGTCATCAGCTGTGAATGTCATCAACTTGGCCTGCCAGTCCCTTTGAGATTAGTAAGCTCACCAGTGCTCTCTGGCACAACTTTGGTCCTCATGTTGATAAACAGCAATAAAAGTTTCCAAAGTTGATGGAAAGACTGGAGGAAAGACTAGGTGCTGAGAGCTCTCTTACACCTGCATTAAGGAGGCAATTAAACACACCTGAGTAATTACAAACGCCTGTGAAGCTTTTGTCTCAAACATTATGGTGCCCTGAAATGCGGGTACTGTGTATAAACACTGCTGTCATTTCTACACGGTGAAACCAAAATGTCTAAAAATGGCATTTAATAAAATCTGACAATGTGCAATTTCACCACATGTGATTTTTTTTTTTCCTATTACAAATCTCAAATTGTGGAGTACAGAGGCAAATAAATAAATGATAAATTATGGGTCTTTGTCCCAAACATTACAGAGGGCACTGTAAAAGCAGGTGTAGATCACCAGGCTCCCTTTTAGCCGCGTTCACATTCCTGGCTATCTACAGTAACCTCTTTGTTTTCAAGTATCCATCTATCTATGTTTTTAAAATGTTTAAAGACTGCTTACAAAACCTGTGCAAGAGCAATCAAAAGTCCCTCAAGACAGACAATAAAATCTCTCATCTTTGTTAAATTGGCAATTCATTTTTAAACAGTGGACCTTAGTTCTAGATCCTTTCACAAGAGGAAACATGCCATGAGATTAAATCCTTCAGATGTGGATTTATTAGTTCACAACTCTTGCTAGTTATTCTGCTACTTCTCTGGTGATGCTAATTTTCCTGATTTCATCCCTCTGCACCAATTCCTGATTTAGAACTATAATGAAGACTGGTGTGCAATATCTCTTTAATTCATTTGCCACGTTCTTGTCACTATTACTAATTCCCAAGGCACTCTTATATAGAACCAGAGCACGGTTAAAATTTAAAAAAAAATATGTTTAGAAACTCCTATCTTCCTGGCTAGCCTTTGCTCCTTCTAATTTGTTTGAAACCCCATTCTAATTAATCTACATTATTTGCTGTATTTTTTGTATAATTATATATTTTATTTAAATATGATGCTATCTTTAACTTGGATATCTTTAGATCACTTATCTTTAACTTAGATAACCAGATAAATTGGGTTGTTCCATTAGAATTTTTCTTTCTTGTGATGTTTTTATTTGGAATACAAACCTTTGATGTCTGCTTCTGGATCTTGACTGACCAATACTCTTAACCACAGTCACCAGTTCTTTTAAGCTGGCTCTGCTTTCATGCCCTCGCTCTTGATTGGTGCTTGGGGGGTACCATAATAAGAGTCATTAATTAATTATCTGGCCTCACAGTACCAGGATTAGTATAGACTCCTGTCTGGTTGTCTTCAAAGTATGGTGTTCTTAAAACCTACCCCCCAAACTCAATGAATTCCCATCCTGGCTAAATTGCCATCTTATTTTTCATATATGTATCATATATATTGTCATCATTCTGACAAGCCCTATTATTTCTTCTGCAATACTGTAGTAATGTAATTAGGAGGTTTGCACTAACACGGGGTGGCATCTTGAATTAAGTAATTTGTAATAGATTTGGGTTATGCTGGCATGACATTTGCAGATATTTTTATTCCATATACTTCTGTATGCAAAAGGTACTTCCAACAGTATTGTTGTTGTTCAACGTATAAATTGTGCTCTTGTCATTCTGGATATTCCTATCACAACAACACTGTTTTTAGTATCCTATTTGAATTTTTTCATGCTCTATCACTTGAGTTAAGATAATTAATGGATAAACTTTACTTCATAAATGTTTACTTTTGTTATTTATCCAAATATTATTAACTCTTCATATCCTGCTTAAATCCTCTAAGAATAGAAGAAATAACCTCAACCCATTTGTCTTTAAAACATTTCTGTTATGGCACCACCCCACCAAAATTTCCCGACTGTTCCAACTGTGTATTAGTTTAATTTAATTTATTGTTACATGTACTGATGTACAGTGAAAAGCTTTTGTTGCGCGCTAGCCAGTCAGCGGAAAAACAGTACACAATTACATTAGTCATCCACAATGTACAGATACACGATAAAGGGAATAACGTGAATAATGTTTAGTACAAGATAAAGTCCAGTAAAGTCGGATCAAAGTTAGTCCGAGGGTCTCTAATGAAGAGGAGAGTAGTTCAACACTGCTCTCTGGTTGTGGTAGGATGGTTCCGTTGCCTGATAATGGCTGGGAAGAATCTGTCCCTGAATCTGGAGGTGTGCGTTTTCATACTTTGAAACCTTTTGCCCGATGGGGGAGAAGAGAGGGAGTGGCCAGAGTATCAACACTGCAGTTTTCTCATACATCCCTCATAACAAAATCGAGTTAACTTGTAAATTAGGTTTTCTTCTTTTGCTAGTTCAGTTTCTAAAATTAAACTTGATATAGCTTTATAAGGATCATTGGCAAATCTGAAATTGTGGACAATTTGCCACATTAGAGGACTCTTCCTAAATCCTTTTTTTACACTTTTACTGGCTGGTAGTAACAAATTTTGCATCGCGTGTGAAAGTGCATTCTTGTTTTAATCAGAGTGAAAAAAATCATTTGAACAGAATTTAAAGCTACTTACTGGTTTGTCTCTGGTGACATCCTTGTTCATACCATTTAGTGCCATACACTGTCAAAACATTGCATGAAGACTATAATCTTAATCTAATTCTAACAACAAATATTCTGATTTTTTTTTAATCTGCCTTTCTACAAATAATATCTTGTCTTAATTCCAAATCAGCTTGTACTTCACACATCGTATGAACATTATGATACTTTTCATTCTCTGGTGCTGGACTGACTGATTTGCCTGACTACTGGATGTTACTACATTACTAACATTCTATTCAAGTTTTCCATTCAATTTTATTGAGATGTTGCACAATTCAATAAATTTGCCAATTAAGGTTTATAGTATGGTCAGAGGGATTATGATGGTGTAGTGCATGAATTAAAAAAAAAAACAATTAGCAAACCAAAAGTCCAAAAAGTAGATTAAAAAGTCAAAGGCATGATGGCCTTTATTGTGAAAGAGTTTCACAATAGTGAGGCTTTGTTACAGTAATATTGAGTGTTGGTGAGGTGATGACTGGAAAATAATATAGGAGCTTTGGAGGCAGTCCAAAGGAAATTAGCCAGGCTAATTTCTGGGACGAGAGTTATCTTGCCAAGAGAGAAGTGGCAGTTTAGATGTGTGCTCCTTGACGTTTAGAAGAATGAAGCGTGACCTTATTCATTCACAAAGATCCCAAGGCTGCTTGACAGGGCAGACATTGAGATATTTTCACCAATAGGAGTATCGCAAACAATAGGATGTAGCTACAGAATAAGGGTCTATCTGAGTTGCTTGGAGATTTATTCTCTCAGAGGGCAGTGAATCTCTGGGATTCTTTGCCACCAAGGGTGGTCTGGGCCAGGCATTAAATATATTTAAGGTGGAGATAGATTAATATTCTTTCAAATATTTAAAAGATGGCCAAAGGCCAGAGATGAAAAGACAGGTGTGAGGCAAAAGGATTGAAGTTATGAATTGCAGAGCTAAAGGAAGGAATGTAGCAGGAGTGGCGAGGGGAGAAATAGGTGTAAGCCCAGGAGGGGGAAGAAGGAAGGGGCGGGGGGTAGTTCTGCTCTCAATCCACTCCCCTCAGGCGGAATAAAAATAGAGATCCTCTGGTCCTAACCTTTCGCCTCACCAGCCTCCGCATCCAACACATCATCCTTTGACATTTCCGTCACCTTCATTGTGATCCCACAACGTCACATCTTCCCATTCCCAGACCTTTCTGCCTTCCACAGATAGGGCTCCCTCTGCAACTCCCATTCATCCCATGGGGGAAACAACATCTCATATGCCGCTTGGGTAGCTTACAACCCATCGGCATGAACACTAAAGTCTCAAATTCTGGGTAACTGCAATATCCCCACCTCCACTGCCCTACCTGGACTCGTACCTATTTCTCACCTCCCCGTCCACCTACATTCCTTCCTCTAGCTACAATTTACCGCTCTTCGATCTTTGGGTCACACCATCTGCCTTTTTGTCTCAAGTCTTTGTCCAACCATTTCCCTATCAACCTCCCTCCACCACCTCCACTCCGGTCAGGACCAGGCTTTGTCCTGCCCCATCTCCATTCCAACTTTCTTTCACACTCCCCTCCCAGTCAGTCTGAAAAGGGTACAAACCCAAAACATTACCTATCCATATTCTCCAAAGGTGCCACCTGACCCAGTTACTCCAGCACTGTCTTCTTTTAGAAACCAGCACCTGCAGTTCCTTGCCTTAGTAGGTCAAAGAGTGCTAGTGGAGAAAACGATGAAGTTGTGCTCTGCGGTTGACATTTCAACAACCGTATTTCCCTCACTTTATACCCTGTGGCCATTTCAACAGGATTAACAGCTTTTAACCATTGTGATGTCATCAAACTTTTTTATTTGTATGTACTAAATACATTCAGGGAAGTGCACACATGATAATTTTTTGAGGACAATGTCTAGATGTATGTGGAAGTTAGATGATACCTGGTTGTAATGAGCTTGATAGATCTCATTTCTCTTTTTGCATTTCCAAAACTCCTGGGCCAGCTTCCAGCCTTCTTGCTCCCATCTGTACAGTTGAATGGGTTCAAAGGAAATTTGAGTTTTGTGGTGTTCAAGATTTTAAAAATAATTTGCTTACCCTAAGTTTGGAGTATGAGAAATAGGAACGGTGACAGCAGGATTTTAAACTGGTACCTTCAAGTACAATTGTGCACTTCAGGGGCAGTTTTTCTATCTTAATGTGTGCCAAAATAGAAGACATTTGTGATTATGTAGGAAAGAACTGCAGATGTTGGTTTAAATTGAAGGTAGGCACAAAATGCTGGAGCAACTCAGGCAGCATCTCTGGAGAGAAGGAATGGGTGACGTTTCGGGTCGAGACCCTTCTTCTGACTGTCCCGAAATGCCACCCATTTCTTCGCTCCAGAGATGCTGCCGGTCCCAGCTGAGTTACTCCAGCATTTTGTGCCTACATTTGTTGCTATTTGCAGTTTACAAATTTGAAATTACTTCCCTGTGATATGAATCTGTGTAATTATTTCATAAGGTAATGTATTGTAAATCCTTATGTCATTATCTACCAATGATAGTTTTAAGTTGAATGTTTAATGCTTTTTCTTTATGCCTATTCACTAATGTATATTCAGGCATGATATTCTTCCGATTTAAATCGGAATTCCGATTTTTTTGTTTTCCTATTTTTCTTTTTTTTTTGTGCCCGATTATTTGGCGGCCAATCAACCGCTGTCTCTAAGGGGGTTGCATCCAATCACCGACCAGCTTCCCTTAAAATTCCCGTCCAATCAACAAATCGATCTCCTGCCGTCCAATCGGCCGGTGTCTCCAAGGGCGTGTGTCCAATCACATAATGAGCCGGTCATTCGGTGGCCAATCAGACGTAGTCTCCGAAGGGCGTTGCGGCCATTCACCGGCCAGCTTCCCTTACTGAAGCAGAAGATGGCTGCAGCCAAAATCACATTTTCTGTGCTGTTTGCACACACAGTGCTAGGCAAAGAGACATTTCTTGGGAATCATTTTCAATTGGTGGGGGGGGGGGGGGCTTACCGGCTTCCTGGACCCCGGCCATTACTTCCTACTTTTTTTGGAGGTGAATATCATGCCTGTCTATTACTCTATTAAATACTCTTCTCATAAACATTGTCTCTTTTTATTTGTGACAATTTGAATATCTTATTCTGGATTACTTTTGGTGTTTATTATCAATGTTGGCACTATTGGGTTTAGGATGAGAAAATGGGAAATAAATATTACCAATGTAACATGGAGTAAATCTGTATTTTTGTTATTAATATTATTGTTAAGTTATTGATGATTTTTCTTTATCTAGATTTATGGTCTGGTGCTGAAAGCAAAAACACAAGATGTTCTACGCTCACTTTGTGTTGAGTAAACGTGGGCCGCTTGCCAAAATTTGGCTTGCAGCCCACTGGGACAAGAAGCTCACGAAAGCCCATGTATTTGAATGTAATCTGGAGAGCAGCGTGGAAAGCATAATTTCCCCCAAGGTAAATCTTAACGTTAACCTATTTAACAAATATATTTCCAAATAAATATTAAAATGCATTTTGTAAGTGCCAATCTCAGAAGTCGTACATTATAGCACAGTGTATATGCACAGTGACCAAGTTATCTTTATTCTTCGCCTGCCACAATGTACATGTACTAAATACTTCAATGCATGACTTTTAAAGTCAACATTTTTCATGGTTAATTACTTTCAGCAATACAGTAAAGCCTCGTTATAACAGACCATGGGGTGGGGGGTGGAGGAAGAATAATGGTGTCTGCTATTGCTGATTGTCCACTATAACCACAGTAAGGTGTTATCTTTGTATGCAGTAGAAACAAAGAGTAGAAGCTGCTGGTTAATAGACAATGTAATGGAGTAACTGGTCAGGCAACATCTCCAGAGAACATTAGGCTGGTGCAAGACAATAGGTGCAGGAGCAGGCCATTCGGCCCTTCGAGCCAGCACCGCCATTCAATGTGATCATGGCTGATTATGCACAATCAGTACCCCGTTCCTGCCTTCTCCCCATATCCCTTGATTCCGCTATCTTCAAGACCCCTAATCTAGCTCTCTTGAAAATATCCAGAGAACCGGCCTCCACCAGTCTCTGAGGCAGAGAATTCCACAGACTTACAACTCTCTGTGTGAAAAAGTGTTTCCTCATCTCCGTTCTAAATGGCTTACCCTTTATTCTTAAACTGTGGCCTCTGGTTCTGGACTCCTCCAACACCGGAAACATGTTTCCTGCCTCTCGCGTGTCCAAACCCTTAATAATCTTATGTGTTTCAATAAGATGCCCTCTCATCCTTTTAAATGCCAGAGTATACATGCCCAGCCGCTCCATTCTCTCAGCATATGACAGTCCCTCCATCCCGGAATTAACCTTGTGATCCTACGCTGCATTCCTTCAATAGCAAGAATGTCCTTAAATTTGGAGACCAAAACTGCACACAATACTCCAGGTGTGGTCTCACTAGGGTACTGTACAACTGCAGAATGACCTCTTTGCTCCTCTACCCAACATGCCATTCGCTTTCTTCACTGCCTGCTGTACCTGCATGCTTACTTTGATTGACTGATGAACAAGGACCCCCAGATCCCGTTGTATTTCCCCTTTTCCCAACTTAACACCATTTAGATAGTAATCTGCCTTCCTGTTTTTGCTACCAAAGTGGATAACCTCACATTTATCCACATTAAACTTCACCTGCCATGCATCTGCCCACTCACCCAACCTGTCCAAGTCCCCCAGCATTCTCAAAGCATCCTCCTCACAGTTCACGCTGCCACCCAGCTTTGTGTCATCTGCAAATTTGCTCATGTTACTGGTAATCCCTTCATCTAAATTATTAATATATATTGTAAATAACTGAGGTCCCATCACCGAGCCTTTCGGTACCCCACGTTACTGCCTGCCATTCTGAAAGGGACCCGTTAATCCCTACTCTTTGTTTCCTGTCTGCCAACCAATTTTCTATCCATGTCAGCACTCTACCCCTAATACCATGTGCCCTAATTTTGCCCACTAATCTCCTATGTGGGACCTTATCAAATGCTTTCTGAAAGTCCAGATGCACTTACATCCACTGGCTCTCCCTTGTCCATTTAGCTAATCACATCCTCAAAAAATTCCAGAAGATTAGCCAAGCATGATTTCCCCTTCGTAAATCCAAGCTGACTCGGACCAATCCTGTTACTGCTGTTGAAATGTGTTGCTATTTCATCTTTTATGATTGATTCCAGCATCTTCCCCACCACCGATGTCAGGCTAACTGATCTATAAGTCCCTGTTTTCTCTCTCCCGCTTTTCTTAAAAAGTGGGATAACATTAGCTACCCTCCAATCCACAGGAACTGATCATGAACCTATAGAACATTGGAAAATGCGTCCACGATTTCTAGAGCCACTTCCTTAAGTACCCTGGGATGCAGAACATCAGACCCTGGGGATTTATCAGCCTTCAGTCCCATCAGTCTACCCAACACCATTTCATGCCTAATGTGGATTTCCTTCAGTTCCTCCGTCACCCCAGATCCTCTGGCTAGTACATCAGAAAGATTGTTTGCGCCTCTGTCAGGCTATTGCTCCCTTGGCGCAGTGGGGCCCCGCCACCCAATCGGCACAATCTGACCTACCATTTCCTCTGATTTGCCACCTATAAAGTGTGTTAATTTGTCTAAATGCTGGACAACTGAGTTGTTACTGTGTAGAATGTCGACATATTGATGATTTAATCTCTTGCATTTCAGCCTTATTATCAAAACCTAATTTAGATGAGTGAAAGTTCAAATACAGATTATTTTAATTTACTTCATAAATAATACATTTTGAGATGTTTACCTCCCTAGTCACATTGGGGGAGAAGTTGAAACATTGGAAGAAACATAAATCTGGTCCTTGGGTGAAAGTATTAAATTGGGATAAAGCAGATTACAGCATTATTAGGCAGGTGATATGGAGATTAAATTGGGAGCAATTGCAATTGGGTAGGTTCACATCCGGCATGTGGCTGTTGGTTAAAAGCCAACTGATCAGATTGCAATACTGGCATGTTCCAGTAAGGAGGAGGGATACGGAATGCAAGGTAAGGGTTCCTTGAATGACAGAAGGTTGTAAATTTGGTCAAAAAGAAAAAGGAGGCCGAAAGAAGGTTTAGAAAGATGAAATCAGGCATGACCTTTGTGAAATATAAAGTTAGCAGGAAAGATCTGAAGTGGGCAGATGACACAAAGCTAGGTGGCAGTGTGAACTGTGAGGAGGATGCTATGAGAATACAGGGTTACTTGGACAGGTTGGGGGAGTGGGCAGTTGCATGGCAGATGAAGTTTAATGTGGATAAATGTGAGGTTATCCACTTTGGTAGCAAAAAAAGGAAGGCAGATTACTATCTAAATGGTGTCAAGTTGGGAAATGGGGAAGTACAACGGGATCTGGGGGTCCTTGTTCATCAGTCTATGAAAGTAAGCATGCAGGTACAGCACGCAGTGAAGAAAACGAATGGCTTGTGGCCTTTATAACAAGAGGAGTTGAAAATAGGAGCAAAGAGGTCCTTCTGCAGTTGAACAGAGCTCCAGTGAGACCACACCTGGAGTATTGTGTGCAGTTTTGGTCCCCTAATTTGAGGAAAGACATTCTTGCCATTGAGGGATTGCAGCGTAGGTTTACAAGGTTGATTCCCGGGATGGCGGGACTGTCATATGCTGAGGGAATGGAGCGGCTGGGCTTGTACACTGTGGAGTTTAGAAGGATAGAAACATAGAAAATAGGTGCAGGAGTAGGCCATTCGGCCCTTCGAGCCTGCACCGCCAATCAATATGATCATGGCTGATCATCCAACTCAGTATCCTGTACCTGCCTTCTCTCCATACCCCCTGATCCCTTTAGCCGCAAGGGCCACATCTAACTCCCTCATAAATATAGCCAATGAACTGGCCTCAACTACCTTCTGTGGCAGAGAATTCCACAGATTCACCACTCTCTGTGTGAAAAATGTTTTTCTCGTCTAGGTCCTAAAAGACTTCCCCCATATCCTTAAACTGTGACCCCTTGTTCTGGATTTCCCCAACATCGGGAACAATCTTCCTGAATCTAGCCTGTCCAACCTCTTAAGAATTTTGTAGTTTTCTATAAGATCCCCCCCCTCAATCTTTTAAATTCTAGCGAGTACAAGCCGAGTCTATCCAGTCTTTCTTCATATGAAAGTCCTGCCATTCCAGGAATCAGTCTGGTGAACCTTTTCTGTAATCCCTCTATGGCATGAATGTCTTTCCTCAGATTAGGTGACCAAAACTGTACGCAATACTCCAGGTGTGGTCTCACCAAGGCCCTGTACAACTGCAGTAGAACCTCCCTGCTCCTATACTCAAATCCTTTTGCTATGAATGCTAACATACCATTCGCTTTCTTCACTGCCTGCTGCACCTGCATGCCTACTTTCAATGACTGGTGTACCATGACACCCAGGTCTCATTGCATCTCCCCTTTTCCTAATCGGCCACCATTCAGATATTAGTCTACTTTCCTGTTCTTGCCACCAAAGAGGATAACCTCAAATTTATCCACATTATACTGCATCTGCCATTCCTTTTGCCCACTCACCCAACCTATCCAAGTCACCTTGCATCCTCCTAGCATCCTCTTCACAGCTAACACTGCCGCCCAGCTTCGTGTCATCCGCAAACTTGGAGATGTTGCATTCAATTCCCTCGTCCAAATCATTAATATATATTGTAAATAGCTGGGGTCCCAGCACTGAGCCATGCGGTACCCCACTAGTCACTGCCTGCCATTCTGAAAAGGACCCGTTTATTCCTACTCTACTCTTTGCTTCCTGTTTGCCAGTCAGTTCTCTATCCACATCAATACTGAACCCCCAATACCGTGTGCTTTAAGTTTGCATACTAATCTCTTATGTGGGACCTTGTCGAAAGCCTGCTGAAAGTCCAGATATAACACATCCACTGTTTCTCCCTTATCCACTCTACTAGTTACATCCTCGAAAAATTCTATCAGATTTGTCAGACATGATTTACCTTTCATAAATCCATGCTGACTTTGTCCAATGATTTCACCACTTTCCAAATGTGCTGCTATCCCATCTTTAATAACTGACTATAGCATTTTCCCCACTACCGATGTTAGACTAACTGGTCTGTAATTCCCCATTTTCTCTCTCCCTCCCTTTTTAAAAAGTGGGGTTACATTAGCTACCATCCAATCCTCAGGAACTACAGAATCTAAAGAGTTTTGAAAAATTATCACTAATGCATCCACATTTCTGGGGCTACTTCCTTATGTACTCTGGGATGCAGCCTATCTGGCCCATTGGATTTATCGGCCTTTAATCCATTCAATTTACCTAACACCACTTCCCGACTAACCTGGATTTCACTCGGTTCCTCCATCTCATTTGACCCCCGGTCCCCTGCTATTTCCAGCAGATTATTTATGTCTTCCTCAGTGAAGACAGAACCAAAGTAGTTATTCAATTGGTCTGCCATGTCCTTGTTCCCCATGATCAATTCACCTGTTTCTGACTGCAAGGGACCTACATTTGTTTTAACTAATCTTTTTCTCTTCACATATCTATAAAAACTTTTGCAGTCAGTTTTTATGTTCCCTGATAGTTTTTTTTCATAGTCTATTTTCCCTTTCCTAATGAATCCCTTTGTCCTCCTCTGCTGGACTCTGAATTTCTCCCAGTCCTCTGGTAGGCTGCTTTTTCTGCCTAATTTGTATGCTTCATCTTTTGTTTTGATACTGTCCCTGATTTCCCTTGTTATCCACGGATGCACTACCTTCCCTGATTTATTATTTTGCCAAACTGGGATGAACAATTTTGTAGTTCATCCATGCAGTCTTTAAATGCCTTCCATTGCATATACACCGTCAACCCTTTAAGAATCAATTGCCAGTCTATCTTGGCCAATTCACGTCTCATACCCTCAAAGTTACCTTTCTTTAAGTTCAGAACCCGTGTTTCTGAATTAATTATGTCACTCTCCATCCTAATGAAGAACTCAACCATATTATGGTCACTCTTGCCCAAGGGGCCACGCACAACAAGACTGCTAACTAACCCTTCCTCATTACTCAATCCCCAGTCTAGAATAGCCTGCTCTCTCGTTGGTTCCTCTACATGTTGGTTTAGAAAACTATCCCGCATACATTCCGAGAAATCCTCTTCCTCAGCACCCCTGCCAATTTGATTCACCCAATCTATATGTGGATTGAAGTCACCCATTATAACTATTTTACCTTTTTGCACGCATTTCTAATTTCCTGTTTGAAGCCATCCCTAACTCCACTACTACTGTTAGGTGGCCTGTACACAACCCACTAGCGTTTTCTGCCCCTTGGTGTTTCGCAGCACACCCATGTCGATTCCACATCCTCCAAGCTAATGTCCTTCCTTTCTGTTGCGTTAATCTCCTCTCTAACCAGCAACGCTACCCCACCTCCTTTTCCTTTCTGTCTATCCATCCTGATAATTGAATATCCCTGGATGTTCAGCTCCCAGCCTTGGTCACCCTGGAGCCATGTCTCCGTGATCCCAACTATATCATATTCATTAATAACTATCTGCACATTCAACTCATCCACCTTATTACGAATGCTCCTTGCATTGAGACACAACGCCTTCAGGCTTGTTTTTACAACACTCTTACCCCTTATACAATTATGTTGAAAAGTGGCCCTTTTTGATTTTTGCCCTGGATTTGTCTGCCTGCCACTTTTACTTTTCACCTTGCTACCTATTGCTTCTACCCTCATTTTACACCCCTCTGTCTCTCTGCTCATGCTCCCATCCCCCTGCCACATTGGTTTAAATACTCCCCGACAGCACTAGCAAACACTCCCCGAAGGACATTGGTTCCATTCCAGCCCAGGTGCAGACTGTCCTGTTTGTACTGGTCCCACCTCCCCCAGAACTGGTTCCAATGCCCTAAAAATTTGAATCCCTCCCCCTTGCACCATTTTTCAAGCCACGTATTCATCTGCAATATCCTCCTATTTCTACTGACTAGCACGTGGCACTGGTAGTAATCCAGAGATTATTACCTTTGAGGTCCTACTTTTAAGTTTATCTCCTAGCTCCCTAAATTCACCTTGTAGGACCTCATCCCGTTTTTTACCTATATCGTTGGTGCCAATGTGCACCCTCCCCCTCCAGAATATTCTGCAGCCGCTCAGTGACATCCCTGACCCTTGCACCAGGGAGGCAACATACCATCCTGGAGTCACGTTTGCGGCCGCAGAAACGCCTATCTATTCCCCTTACAATTGAATCCCCTATTACTATAGCCCTTCCACTCTTTTTCCTCCCCTCCTGTGCTGCAGAGCCACCCACTGTGCCATGAACTTGGCTGCTGCTGCCTTCCCCTGATGAGCCATCTCCCCCAACAGTATCCAAAATGGTATATCTGTTTAGGAGGGAGATGACCGCAGGGGACTCCTGCACTACCTGCCTACTGCTACGTTGGCTAGTGGCCATCCGTTCCCTTTCTGTCCGCTTAACTTTTACCTGCGGTGTGGCCAACTCGCTGTACGTGCTATTCACAACTTTCTCAGCATCGTGGATGCTCCAGTATGAATCCAACTGCAGCTCCAATCGTTCAATGCGGTCTGCCAGGAGCTGCAGCTGGACACACTTCCTGCACACGTAGTCACCAGGGACACCGACCATATCCCTGGTCTCCCACATGTTGCAGGATGAGCAAACCATGGGGCCGATCTCAACTGACATGGCTTACCCTCAAATTAAATCAACTCACTCCCACTATAAAAATCTTAATCCTTTAAACTGTACCTTTACTAAAAAGCACTGTACCCTTAACTCACTGCACCCTTAACTCACTGCACCCTTAGCTCACTGCACCCTTAACCAGAAAGCAGAAATACAAACCTGAGGTTGCTCCCAATCAGCTGCTTCCTCCAGACCACTTCTTTTGAAGTGTGATGGAACGTTGCAGAGTGGGCAACGCTGCACCAGCCGCTCCAACCGCTCCTAGGCTTCTGTGAGAACAAAGCCCCGCGCTCCGTTTTTAAACTCGCCGCCCAGATGCTGCACCAGCCGCTCCAACCGCTCCTGGGCCTCTCATTGAGAGGGGATCTCATTGAAACATATAAGATTGTTAAGGGTTTAGACACGCTAGATGCAGGAAATATGTTCCCGATGTTGGGGGAGTCCAGAACCAGGGGCCACAGTTTCAGAATAAGGAATAATGGGCCTGTCCCACGAGCATGCGACTCCATGTGGCAAGCGCGCCCTAACGTGGTCGCTTGAGCCGTACGGCCTCGCGGGGCCGGTCCCACTTCGATCGCCGGAGCCGTATGGAGTTGTGCGGAGCTGGGGCGCGGGGCTCCGAAAAACTGACCGTGTACATAAATCCCGCGCCGCAACGCCCTTCCGGCCCGCAGCCGCCTCGCCGCCGTACGCACCGCCTCGACGGGTGTGCGCAGCGTCTCGACGCCGTACGTCACGCGCGAACTTCCCGCGGACTTCGTTCGAACTTCACGTCACTCACTCGACCTCCGCGCGGCCCCCGCTTCCGGTTTGGTCGTGCTCGCCGCATGCAGGCGCATGCTGGTGGGACCGGCCCTGTACGGGGATCACTCGACCTCCACGCGGCCCCTGCTTCAGGTTTGGTCGCGCTTGCCGCATGCAGGTCGCATGCTCGTGGGACAGGCCCTTTAGCCATTTAGAACGGAGACGAGGAAACACTTTTTCTCACAGAGAGTTGTGAGTGTGGAATTCTCTGCCTCAGAGGGCGATGGAGGCAGGTTCTCTGGATGCTTTCAAGAGAGAGCTAGATAGGGCTCTTAAAAATAGCGAGTCAGGGGATATGGGGAGAAGACAGGAACGGGGTACTGATTGGGGATGATCAGCCATGATCACATTAAATGGCGGTGCTGGCTCATAGGGCCAAATGACCTACTCCTGCACCTATTGTCTATTGGCAATCAAAAGGTCGTAAAGAGGTCAAATAATGTAATTGCGAATCAAATTAAAGAAAATCCCCAAGACTTTTTATATCTTTATTAAAAACGAGAGTAACCAGAGAGAAGGTAGGACTGCTCAAAGATAAAGGAGAGAATTTACAGTCAGAGAATGTAAGTGAGGTACAAAACAAGTACTTTGCATCAGTATTCATCAAGGAAAAGAACATGGCAGTGGAATCAGTGGGGAATACAAATCTGCAAGGGCAGTTTGAGATTAAGAAGGAAGTTGGAGCTCTCGAAGAATATTGAGGTGGATAAATCCCCAGGGCCGGATGGGATCTATCCCAGATTACTGAGAGAGGCAAGAGAGGAGATTGCAAGGGACTCAGTGAAGATCTTTGTATCTTGCCACATTAGAGATATTCTAGGAAATTGTAGTCAGTTGTCAGCCTCGTCAGTTGAGGGACGTTGTTGGAGAAGATTCTTTGGGATGGGTTTACTCCCATTTGGAAAAGAATGGACTCATTCAGGACAGTCAGCATGGATGTCCATGACAGATCATGCCTTACAAACTTAATTGAGTTTTTTGAGTAGGCTGCAAAGATGAACAATGAGGGTAGAGCAGTGCAAAATTGTGTCTACGTGGATTTTAGTAAGGCATTGACAAAGTCCCTCGAGGTAGGCTGATTCAGAAGATTAAGATGCATGGGATCCAGTGACTTGAATGCTTTGAATCAGAACTAGCTTACTCATAGATAGGGTTATGTGAAAGGGTGCTATTCTGACTGGAGGTCTGTGATCAGTGGAGTTCTGCAAGGATCTGTGCTAAGACCTATGTTGTTTGTGATATGTATAAACAACTTAAATATAGATGAGTTGGTTGATAGTTTTCAGACAATACCAAATAGGTGGTGGTGTGGAAGTGGGAAAGGCTGTCAAAGTATACAATGATAGATCAGCTACAAAAATGAGCAGATAGAGTTTAATAAGGTGTTGCATTTTGGGAGTTGAGGGAAGAGTATACAGTTAATGGCAAGACCCTTAACGGCATTGATGTAAGAGCGGTCTTGAGATCCAAGCCCTTAGCTACCTGAAAATGAAGCACAAGTGGATAGAATGGTAATTAATGTGTATGGTATGCTTGGCTTCATTGGTCGGGGCATTGAATATATCAAGCAGGAAGTCATGTTGCAGCTTTGACTGGATTTGGAGTATTGTATGCTGTTTTGGTCACCCCATTACTGGAAGACAGTAGAGATTTTGGATAGGGTGCAGAAAATATTTACCAGAATGCTGCCTGGTTTAAAGGATATTAGCTAGAAGGAAAGGTAGACAAAAATTCTGGAGAAACTCAGCGGATGAGGCAGCATCAATGGAGCGAAGGAATAGGTGACGTTTCGGTGACCCAAAACGTCACCTATTCCTTTGCTCCATAGATGCTGCCACGTCCGCTGAGTTTCTCCAGCATTTTTGTCTACCTTCGATTTTTCCAGCATCTGCAGTTCTTCCTTAAATATTTAGCTAGAAGGAAAGGTTGGACAAACTTGGATTTTTTTCTCTGGAGCATTGGAGCCTGAGGGGGCTAATTAGGAACGGTAAACAGGGCTTTGTCCATGACAAGTCATGTCTTACAAAGTTGATTGAGCTGTTTGAGTAGGTGGTGAAGGTGATCAATGAGGGTAGGGCAGTGAATAATGTGAATAAAAATCTACATAGATTTTAGTAAGCCATTGATAAAGTCCCTCCTGGTGGGCTAATTCAGTAGATTAAGTTGAATAGGATCCAAGTATGTTTTGAATCGGAAGCCAGTTATGTGGAAGGATGTCATTCTGGCTGGAGGTCAGAATATATTTTATGTGCTTCTATATGAAGTAGACAGTCAGAACCTCCATGATGAAAATGTCAAAGACTAGAGGGCATAGCTTTAAAGCATGAGGGGCAACATTTAAAGGGGATATGCAGGGCAAGTATTTTTACACATGCTGGAACAATGACACGGGTGATGGAGAAGACAAATACGATCATGACATTTAAAAAGATTATGGACAGGCACATGGCTATGCAGGCAATGGAGAGATATGGATCATGTGCAGGGAGGGGAGATTACTTTAACCTGACATCATGTTCGGCAAGGGAATGAGGGCTGAAGAGACTGTTCCTGTGCTTTACCTTTCTATGTTCCATTTGATGCTTGAATGGTTTGGAACATTTGTCAACGTTAAAAGTTTGTAAACATTGTTTTCCAGGTCAAGATGGCTTTGCGAACCTCTGGGCACCTTTTGCTTGGTGTGGTAAGGATTTATCATAGAAAAGCCAAGTATCTTTTGGCCGACTGCAATGAAGCCTTCATAAAGATTAAAATGGCTTTCCGACCAGGTAGAATATTGATATTTTTGTTTTGCATACAAATAATGTTTTTGAGATCTTTAAAAATTGAAGAAGGGCTAGAAATACTTTAATTTGGAAATGGTTTAGGATTTTACATGGGTACCTTGGAGTAACTGCCTATAAAAGTTTACGCCAATATTTCTATTAGTTTGTTTGTGGATATGTAATTGGTCCTAATTTTGGATGTATCCATCACTGCAATGTAACTTTGTTACAATCTTCAAAATCAGCAAAATCGAAACAACAAAAAATTATATGTCAAACTTAATGAGTTGCTAAGACTCAGGCTTTATTGTGGTTCCTATGATCATCTCTTGACATTGTTGTGGAGCCTGAAGTTTCTCATATTGTTAATTATTTGCTAATAATTATTATTTCATATTCAATGTCATTGGTGTAAAAGTTTGGAATACATCTGAGATTTTGTTTATTCTGTGGGAAATGAAGAAAGACAATTAGGAAGGCTATGTTCTTTGATATAATCCAAAATGACCAGCCACATTTTATATCATTAAAACATTTGCAAAATTTCCACTATAGAGATTGATTAGTAGGACTGGGTGTTACAATCCCTAAGATTTCACTACAATTGACATTCTTGGTTATGACCACTAGGTGAATTTGCTAACAATCAGACACATCTTCAGTTGTGTACCTCAACGTCACTGGGTGTTTCGGCCTTTTATCACAAGACACCTTCAGTCGAGGCAGGCTGATCAGACCTGGGTGTGTGTCTTATTGTTAGCCTCTAGATGGTGACGTGGCAGCCCAGACAGCATCTTTCCTCTTCAGCCACAGCCAGTGACTGCTCCGTTCGGCGGCATTGGCAAGTTATTTTATTGCCCTCCTTTGTGCCTGCCCTTTGACTCCTACTTCCATCAGGAGCCTTGCGGTGGAACTGGCTACAAAGCTCCTGCACCCCACCTCCACTGGACACACCCTTGCCCTCCAACCTCTCTCCTCTGCCTCTGCTGCAAGATTTGAATATCAAAGCTTTTTCCTTTCATAAGCCTCGTCCACCGACTCCTCCCTTGGGACCGTCAGCTCAATGATGAAAACACGGCGACAGGAGTTGGACCAGAGAATGAGGTCTGGTCGCAGGTTGGTAACTGCGATTTCAACTGGGAACGAAAGCCTCTGGCCTAGGTCAACACGCATTTACCAGTCCCTAGCAGCGTTCAGTGGGCATGAGTTGAGAGGCGAGAGGTTAGTCCTCTGTTTCTCTCCTTCCCGGATGAAGGATGGTATTTGCGGGAATATTATCTGGGCAATGATAGGCATGGCGTTGGTGGTAATTCTCTTGCACTCGAGTTTAGCGGCCAAACACCTCAGCACCTGGTTGTGTCGCCAGGTGTATCTGCCTTGTGTTAGGCTGGTCTTACAACCGACCAGGATGTGCTTGAGGTTTGCTGGAACTGCACACAGGGGGCAGGCTGGATCCTCTCCCAGCCAAAGATTTAGGTTTGTGGGAGAGGGAAGGACGTCATATGTGGCTCTGATAATGAAGCTCAACTTATTTGACTCCATGGTCCACAGCTCTCTCCATGTGATCTTCCTCCTCTCAATGCCATCCCACGTCATCCGTTGGCCTTGTTTGGCTTGGGATATGGCTTTGGCACACCTGGCTGCTTCTTCCTGTTGGCGCACCTCCTCCACCACCAGGTGCCGACGTTCAGCTGGAGTAGCCTTTTGCCAGGTAGGTTTCATTGCTCACAGGCCAAAGCCCCCTCGGCCTTGTTGGACATGGCCCACTATGTCCCGGTGTTGGAAGGCGGATTTTGCGTCCAGTACCACTGCTGCTGGAGTTCATTTCTTCCCTGTTGCTAGGGTTGTAGCGACACCTCTTATTATTGGGTCCCGGGATTCTGTTAGTGTCGTGTCCAGCCTCACTTTGGCACATTTGTATTCCTCCACCAGGCTTGAGACTGGCAGTGAGAGGGCTCCATTCCCATAGAGCCCTATGTTGCTGAGGCATCTCGGTAGCCCAAGCCACTTCCTCACTTGTGAGTTCACCAGTCTCTCCAGCTGGTTGACATGGGATAAAGTGACCTCGTAGATGGTAATTGGCCACATGAGTCGGGGCAGTAGACCGAATTGAAGGCACCAAAGCTTCAGCTTCCCTGGGAGAGCAGTGTTGTTGATTTGCTTAAGGCCACTGATTGTATCCTGCCTGAGTTGTTCCACCTGCTCTGCATCCTTGAGGTATGCGGTGTACCATCGCCCGATCCTTTTGACAGGCTTCTCCAGGACAGTTGGTATTGTCTCATTATTTATGCGGAACCTTTCGTCAGTGAGCTGGCCTTTGACGATGGAAATGCTGCAGGATTTGCTGGGTTCTCCATTTGTGCCCTGTTTGATGTTTTCCTGGAGTTTATCCAGCAGGCGTTTGGTGCATGCTTTTGTTTTTGTTATTGTGGTCATGTCATCGATGTACGCCCTGATTGGAGGAAGACACAGCCCACTCTTCAAGCGTCCCCATCTGACCACCCATCGTGATGCTCGAATGATGTGCTCCATTGCCATGGTGAAAACCAGAGGAGAAATGGTACAGCCTGCCATTATGCCTACCTCAAGGTGCTGCCAGGCGGTGGTGTTGTCCTTTGTTGTGACACAGAACTGGAGGTCCTGGAAGTAAGCTTTTACCAGCTTTGTGATGACCACTGGGACCTGGAAGAAATTAAAAGCTACCCAAAGAGTCTCATGGGGCACCGAACCAAAGGCATTGGCAAAATGCATTAATGCATTTCGTTGTCTCTGTACTGTACACTGACAATGACAATTAAAATTGAATCTGAATCTGAATCTAAGAAAACCACATGCAGATCTCTCTTTTCCTTCTTGGCAGTTTGTATCTGGTGCCAGATGACGTTTGCATGTTCCAAGCATCCTGAGAAACCATGTACCCCTGCTTTCTGCACTGACATGTCAATGAAGCTGTTGCTCTGCAAAAATGCTGAGCGTTTTGGGCCACAACACCAAAGAAGATCTTTCCTTCCACGTTCAGAAGGCTGATCTGGCGGAATTGGCTAATGGTTGAGGAGTTCTTTTCTTTGGGAATTAAGATCCCTCCTGCCCTTCGCCATGCCTTAGGTATGATTCCTTTCCCCCATGCCACTTTCATTAACTTCTAAAGGTATTTCAGGGCACCAGGGGTGTTCTTATAGAGCCTGTATGGAATGCCATTGGGCCCTGGGGCTGATGCTGTTCTTGCCCGTTTGACTGTGTTCTCCACCTCCTTCCATCTGGTGCTCAGGTGGGTGGATAGGTGGCACGTCATCTGGAATGGTGACTGGCTCATGCCTCCGGTTGTCAGAGTACATCTTCCTCAGGTGCTCCTCCAGATCCCTTACAGGTACTCTCAGGATCCCGCTCTTCTTGACAAAGAGGCTTTTGACAAACTTAATTCAATTTAATTTCATTTTTAAAAAGGTTGTAATTACAAATTCAATCCCATTTTAGATGCTTTGTGGAGGTTAATCTCAGAAGGCATACAAATTCATATTTCTGACTGTCTAAATTGGTTTTCAAATGGGATTTTTTAAATAGCTTAATGAACATGCATACGGTTCTTTGGTCTTATTGTAGAACGTGATGTGTTCAGTCATTGAACCTTAGCCTAAACCTGTGGTCAAAAACTAATAATTGATAGTGGCCTTGTGATAACGTCAGCACTCTTTCAAATTTCACTCTTCTCTTTTTTTGTTGAGTAGCAATGGCTGACGGCATAATAGGAACTTTATAAACAATTAACTACATTTTTTGTGCCTTATAGGTGTGGTCGATCTTCCAGAAGAAAACCGGGAAGCTGCATACAACGCTATCACTTTGCCTGAGGAATTTCATGATTTTGATCAACCATTACCTGACCTAGAGTGAGTGCTATTGTTTTTTTGAACATGATTATTCCTGCACATCTCACAAGCATTCTGAAACCTAGTTCAATTCAACAGAACATCTTATAGTTGAATAATGTTAAAAATAGCACATTGAGTGTTGTCAGAATGAGAAAAAAAGGATTAACGAAAATAAAGAATGTGGAGCAATTAAGCCTGGTGGCATTGTGATTGAAAATTCAGCCAGGATTCTAACTATAGGCTGCTATCAAGTAATTGCTATTGAAGTGCCCATGTATGTTTTTGAATATATGGGGGGGGGGGGGGGGGGCTGGCTACGGCATGGTTGTAAAGTGTCCAGGAATTATTTATTGAAACTTGGTGCTGCAATATGCCATCTTGAATTCTCATGTCAAAAAGATAAATACTGGCTGTGTATGGAGAGCAATGCCATGCCACTTATGAGTTTGAAGAAGGGGCCCCAACCCAAAACTTTATCTATCCATGTCCTCCAGGGACTGCTGCCTGACCCACTGAGTTACTCCAGCATTTTGTCCTTTATTAAACCACCATCTGCAATTCCATGTTTCTCCATGTCACTTATCATTGGTTTAAGAACATAAATTAAAAGAAATGTAATTGTAAAGGTAAAGATGATGTTTCAGATGGGGACCTTTCTTCGAACAAATTGAATTGAGGAAAGATAGTTTTATAAATCATAAGGTACAGGTCCAGCGATTTTTACAGCAAGCTTAAGTACAGAGCCTTTCAGGATTATCTGTTTTGCCAGACCAACAGAGGTCTTGGTCTCTGAGAGCAGTCCGCCGAGATACTGGCCTGCAAACTCGGCCTCTGAAGTCAGCTATGGGAATGGATCTGCTGGCTTTGGTCAGGCCAGAGTTCCAGAGCCCTGTCCGCAGGGGGGGAATTTAACCTGCCGATTGGCCACAGAAGTCAGCCATGAGAATGGATGCCGGCTCCAGCTGTCCGGAGTTCCAGAGCCCTGGCCGCAGGGGACAAATGCGACCTACTGATCAGTGTGGAACTTCCCATGAGGTTGTGTTCAGCTGCCTTAACTGGCCAAAGAACCGCATTTTACTACTATGGCGGGGGGTGTTCATGTGCACTCTCGTGATTTTGTTTGGAATAAAGGAGGCACCGGACCATCAGTTGCCAGAAAATCGGCGTGGATTTGTACTGCAAATTTTCAAAAGGCACCAGAATTTTTTTATTTATTTTAGATTTGCAACTCAAAAATGCCATTTCTTTCCAATGTTTTTACTTTCCTGTCTGTTAATGACAGTGTTGTTGTTTCTTTGATGACCCTCGAATATCTTCCCAAATGGGCAAACCTTGAAATAAACATCACAACAGATTTAAGATAACTGGGGGATTGGAAATGAGTCATTTGATTATGACCTTACTCGGTATGCACACAAATGCAGTTTTAGTCTCCTTATCTGAGTAAGGATGCTCCTGCAATGGAGGGAGTAGCACAAGTGCTTGGTTGACTGATTCCAGGAATGACAGGCTAGCATATGAGAAGACTGTCATTTAAGCCTGTGTTCACTGGAATATTTAAGAATAAAGGGATCCCATAGAAGCCTATTAAAATTCTAACGGGACTAAACAAACCTGACACAAAATAGATGTTCCTGATGGCTGGAGACTCTGGAACCAGAGGTCACAACTTTCGGATGTGGGTTAGAATCGAGATCAGAAATTTCGTCCCTTAGAACTTGGTTAACCTGTGCAATTCTCTACTAAAGAAGGCAGTGAGGTCGTCATTAAATATATTCACGGAGGAAGTAGATGCATTTGTTAATGCCAGATGAATTGGGGAATATGGAGAGAAGGGAGGAACTGAGCTATCGTTGTGCAGGCACAAAGGCTGTAAAGCCACATCTTTGATGTTTCACTTTTTCAAAATATAGGATTATTTAGTGGCTAGGAAGAAAAACCTTAAATAATGTCCTTTTCCTCTTTTAAACGTAGAACGCAGGAGCACAAGTGAAATGATAGCTATTTTATTTCTAATTAATATTTGACTTTGCATGTTGAGGGAAGCTCCGTTGCTCCAAAGTAGTTTATCTTCTGCTATGGAGTAATGTATTTTAAAGTTGTTGCTTGTCCATTGAAAATAAATGTAAGGACAAACATTATGCTGAGCAACATCAGTGCTGTTGCATATTATTAAAAAACTTCTTCATAGTTTTGTTTGTGTCAGCTTTGTAAACCGTGCCAACATTTTTGTTTGGAATCCTAATGTAACATTATAGGTCCTGTGGAGAGACTTCCAAAATACAGCTTTTAATACAGAAATTTATAGATTTTAAACTAAGCTGTCCAGTGGTGAGCTGTCAATATGATATTGTGAGCCTTATCATCAAATACAATTGCTGAAAAAATGATCTTGTACTTTATGTTGTCAATCATTAATTTCATAATACATCAAAAGAACAACTGTCCTGTTGTCACTCCAATGTAGTATTCTCGACGAGCAGCATTTGGTATAAGATCATAACAGATTTTTATAGTGTTTTGAGTTGCTGCTTTCTGGTCTAAAACAGTTATAAACCTAAGTATAGTGGGTATCAACTTTTTGGGGGACAAACTATTATGTAAATTCTGTAATTATTATTTTCTAAAGCTGAGATAAGTACATATGTCTAATATTTAACGTGGGATTTTTATGTACTATGGTCACATCCTTGCTAGCTCCTGTCTAATCAACTGGATATGTGTACACGATGTTTTCGCTGAGGCACATAAAATATGATCTATTTTCTAGTGATATCGACGTGGCTCAACAGTTTACGCTGAACCAGAGTAGAGTGGAAGAAATCACAATGAGAGAGGAAGTGGGCAACATCACTATAATTCAGGATAATGACTTTGGTAAGAACTGAATTTATTTTACTACACCAGCAAATTTTGTAAGAGCTCAAAGAGAACTCATTCATTTTTTTTCATTTATCCAATAACAGGAATTTTGTCTTTGCACATTGCTGCTGTTCTGTGGAAATTACATAGTATTTATTAATTGGTCAAGTAAAATTGTGTGTGACAGATAAACAAAGCTGACAGCTCAATTATTCACTATTCATCAATTGCTTAATTAATGTATCACAAAGGCATTTGATTTTGATCCAAATCACTAGCCACCAGCAAATATTTTTTTCTGAATATTTAAAAGTTCAAAAAGCATTATTGCTGTTTTTAGAAATGGTTATAGTTGTGGTAAGGATGTTGAAGCAAAGAGTCTAACCCTAAACTGTGGGCCAAACCAAAGTGGCAGTGCATGGTGAAAATGAATCTCCAGGGGGAGATCATTGAGCAGCAGAGTGCATTTTGTCCCACTGTCCAATGAATGAAAACCTAACCCTAAATAACATTCAGACAGGGACTGAAAAATAGCAGGTAACTTTTGATTGTGGATGTTATTTGGCTTTTTACCTGAAAGAAATAATTCCAAAGTTATCAATTTATTCTCTCCTCTTCCACTCCGTTAAAAGGCTAAGATTTTTAGTAAGATTTTCCCCAATGTTTGAGAATGTTACTTCTGACATTCTGGTAAGATTATCAGGTCAATAACAAAATTGAATGCTTTGGAGTGAAATGTTTTTCACTGTTCAGCAAATCCGCCCAAGTATGTTAAGTATTAATGTTTTGATCTTACGTGATATACAAGAACACTAATTAAAATTGGATGTTAAATATAATGGACAATGATAAATATATAAGTACTTTGAAGAACAAGTGCTCCTTAGATTAAAAGGACCTGACTTAAAGAAACTCTACACAAATTCTCCCATATGTTTTCAAAGCTTTTTCTAAGATAGTAATAATAAAATGTTTTGTGACATTCACATGCAGTATGTATTCCATTAGTTTAATTATGGGTGGTGTTAATGTAAATATTCAGTGGAAGGAATGTATGGAGAGCAAAACAGTAATGGTTATTGTAGAAAACACACAGTTCTCAGGAACAGAAACCTTGTGTGACCCCTGGACTTCTTTGACATGGAACAGTGTATGGCACTATGCTAACCAGATGTTATTGACTGTTTTGCTCCACTGTTGTTATTATAACATTAAAAAATTGCATAAAGGAATCTAAATTTGCCTTCAGAACCTTTTTACTGTTTAACGTTTAGTTTAGAGATACAGCGTGGAAACAGGCTCTTCGGCCTACCGGGTCCGCGCCGCCCAGCGATCCCCGCATATTAACACTATCCTACACCCACTAGGGCCAATTTTTACATTTACCAAGTCAATTAACCTACAAACCTGTATGTCTTTGGACTGTGGGATGAAACCGAAGATCTCGGAGAAGACCCATGCACGTCATGGGGAGAGCGTACAAACTGTCCAGACAGCACCCGTAATCAGGATCGAACCCGGGTCTCCGGCGCTGCATTCGCTGTAAGGCAGCAACTCTATGGCTGCACTACCGTGACTGCCCAAATTGTTTCCACTTTGGCAGCTGTGCCTTCACCTCATAATTTCCCTCACCTGCCCACTTGACTGCTGCACCACTGTGACTTGAGAGAGCAATTTTGTTATTATGTTATTTGCAAGGTTTTAAAATATATTTCTGCTATGTAATTTTTACCTTAAATAAAGGTGATTTTGGAGTTGATGACCGTGAGATTATGCGAGAAGGAAGCACATTTGAAGAAGATATAATGGGAAGCACTAGCGATTCCAATCTGTTGTTGGACCCAGTGCAGAACACCACAGCTCAGCTTGCTGAGAAAACCAATCATCTGGTATATGATGATCCCCTCAAAAATGATGGATTTGGAGATGGTATTGATGGTGGAATTCTTGGTATGTTTTACTTATCTTTCTTGCTGATTCTTGCAGAATTTAGAATATAGTTAGAAGTTACAAAAATTCCCAGAAATTAATTAAAATGTGAGCAGTATGAAAATGCTTTCAAGCTAGATATAAAACATTTTGAACTTCATATAGCTTTCATTTGTGCATAATTCAACTGCATTGAACACTCTAAAGTAGTGCAGCGTCAGTATTCAGAATGTAGTCAAGCTAACTGCTATCCAAAGAATAATAGCAAAATGTTTACTTGCCATCAGAATTTTCACATACAAATCAATACAAATACATGTATTAGCTACAAAATCAAACTGCACATTCATCCTTTGTTCTGATTGTTTAAAAGAATTGCCCAATTTGTGAAAAATTCGAATGTGTTGCCAGTACTATTACAACATTTAAAAGGCATTTGGATAAAGGAAAACAGAAAATACTCCTCTACTCTTCCCCATTGGTCCAAAGACGTCTTAACTGAATCAGTTTGTTTTTTTCCCCTTTAAAGAGATATGAGCCCAATGCAGGCAAATTGGGTTAGTGGAGAGAGGCAACACAATGAGCATGGACGAGGTAGCATGTAAAGGCCCATTTCTGTGGTGTATGTTCCTATGATTCCATTAAGTAATGTTACCCTGTGGATATTTTCCAAACTGTTATTGAATCACCATCTCCCATCTGTAATATAGTGTTTGACAGATTAGAAATATTCACTGATTTAAAAAAAATCTTATCACCTTGTCCTTTTGCTATTCATAAAATCTTTCCTTTGACTTGTCAAAATACTTAAAGCCGCAATAATTTTGTACAACTCTTAATCTCTCAAGTTCATTTCCTTATTAGAAAACAACACAATTAAAGTTTGCGGTTTATTTCTAATAATTAATGTCTAATAATTAATATTTCCAACCCTTCAATTTCCTTTCTGGGGTTTCAAAGCAGAGATTTGCAAACCTTGGCAACATCTTCCCAAATGCCTTTTAAACTGTCTTAACAACTTATCTTTCCACCTTAAAAGATATTAGTATGTGAATCTGTAAATGTTGCTTTTTTAGCTGAGACGAGTGCATGTTTTTTCATGTTTTATTCTGCTTACACTCTTAAATATTTTATTTGCCAGATGATAAGCTTTTAAGTCATAACGATGGCGGTATCTTTGATGACCCACCTGTGTTAACGGATGGAGGAGTATTGATGCCAGAACCTGTTTGTAATGATGATGAGGATGATGTCATGTCCAGTGAGTATTTTGAAATGTTTTGTCTTTAATTCTTAGATCTGAATCGCTTTGCTCTTTGAGTGTTGCATAATGGATATGAAAATAAATGTTCACAAATATTTTTTTAAAACAGTGGGTGCACCTGATAGTCCAGGCTCCGATGACCCTGTTGAACCTATGCCAACAATGACTGATCAGACGACCTTAGTACCAAATGAAGAGGAAGCATTTGCATTGGAACCAATAGATATAACTGGTAAGTTTTTCTTTTCAGAGCAATAATTTGGGTCATATATCAAAACGAGGACTTTCCAATCACTTCTATAAAATTAAGCAAATTTCTTGAACAATTGTGCTTGGAGCCTGCAGATCGAGTTCTAGAATTAAAAATAAATCTTCTCCAGTTTACCAATTTGATTCCCAAATGTTTGTGGTCTTAATCACCCATAATCATCACCATGCATTATTTACCCAATATTTCATGATCCCTTGATCAATAGCATTTGTTTGGAGGCCTGATGAATGCTTCCATCAAATATTGCTTTGCTGTTTTTCGTCTCCATCCAAACTGATTGCATGTTTTAATCTAATGCAAATTCAGTGTCCTGACATCATGCTTTGTTATCAGACCTGCACCATGTCGGTTTCCACTTTGTCTCCAATTCCCCCATTACATAGAAACATAGAAATTAGGTGCAGGAGTAGGCCATTCGGCCCTTCGAGCTTGCACCGCCATTCAATATGATCATGGCTGATCATCCAACTCAGTATCCCGTACCTGCCTTCTCTCCATACCCTCTGATCCCCTTAGCCACAAGGGCCACATCTAACTCCCTCTTAAATATAGCCAATGAACTGGCCTCGACTACCCTCTGTGGCAGGGAGTTCCAGAGATTCACCACTCTCTGTGTGAAAAAAGTTCTTCTCATCTCGGTTTTAAAGGATTTCCCCCTTATCCTTAAGCTGTGACCCCTTGTCCTGGACTTCCCCAACATCGGGAGCAATCTTCCTGCATCTAGCCTGTCCAACCCCTTAAGAATTTTGTAAGTTTCTATAAGATCCCCTCTCAATCTCCTAAATTCTAGAGAGTATAAACCAAGTCTATCCAGTCTTTCTTCATAAGACAGTCCTGACATCCCAGGAATCAGTCCCTCTAATATTACCTCTAATATTCAGTTCCCACCCGCAGTCTCCTTGCATACTCCTCTTTTTCTAAAGGCCACAAGATAATATCCTTGGCTGTTTACAAATATAGCAAACCCTAATTATAACGGCTCACGGTGGGGGGAGTGGGGATCGTTATTGCAGATTGTCCACTATAATCAAGTACTGTATTATTGTACAGAGCTGCCGAGTAGTACGGATTTTCTGTATTTTGTACGGAAATGCGATCAGAATACGGATTTGCTTTGTAAAATATGATTTTTTTTTTAAATCAGCCTGACTTCCTGTTTTATCTTGCTTCTTAAAAAATGCAAGGATATTAAAAAGTCATACTGTAAAAATCATAGCAGATTAAATCAATTAGTATTTTAAATTTTAAGATCTGGATGATTATTTTTATAAGCTTTCATCTGCCTGTCCCGCTTCAGGTTTAAACAGTGCTGTCAATTTAACTCGTGGGAATTTAAATGAACAGCACTATGGATTCTAAAAATATCGCTCCCAGCTGGAGCGCTATTGCCTTTACACATAGTGCTATGGGCTTTACACATAGTGTCATGGCCACAGTGCTATGGGTCACACTGTTAGGGGAGGGAGAAGAAGTGGGAAGGAGGGAAGTAATAAGAGAGAGAGAGAGGGAGGGAAAGAAAGGAATGAGGGAGAGAGCTAGGGACGGAGAGGGAGGCTTCCAAAATGGCTTCTACATCATCATCTGGTGCTAAAAGCAGGAAGCAGCTGTGCAAACAGCAGTATACATAGAGATGGCAATGAATGCACTGTCAAGTAAGGTGCATAGAAGACATGTCAATTGGTAGCAAAGTTATGCATTCTTGTACTCTTACATGGGTATGACCGCACATAAAAAAATAACACTTTTTTCAGCAACATGGAACCGCGTAAAAATACTGATTTCCTCAGCAAAATACTGATTTTCAGGTACTAGAATACTGAAATGCTCTGAAAAAACTTGGCAGCTCTGATTGTATGTAGTCGAAACAAAAAGTTGCAGATGGTTAATACACAAAAGGACACAGTGCTTTTCTAAACCGATCAGGCAGCATCACTGGAGAACAGGGAGAGGTGACGTTGAGACCCTTCTTCAAACTATTTCAGTCTGCTGAGTTACTTCAGCACCCCGTAACGTCTCAACTTTAAATTAAGTGCAGATGCCACTGGTCTGCACCAGCGAGTGCTTGCCTATCAGCTATCCTACTGTACAGGAAGGAACTGCAGATGCTGTTTTACACTGAAGATAGACACAAAATGCTGGAGTAACTCTGCGGGTCAGGCAGCATCTCTCGAGAAAAAGAATAGGTGGCGTTATTCAGACTGAGAGTTGGGGAGACAGAAACTAGAGATATGGAAGGAAGCAAAGTGAATTATTAGTGTGAAAAGGACAGATAAAAGCAGACAATGATCAAGGAAATGTAGAATGGATCATTGTTGGCTGAGGGGAAGTGATAATGAGGCATACAAACAGTAAAATTAATCGAGGACGTTGAAACTAGTCGGAGACCCAGGGTGGGGAAGGAATACAGAGAGAAAGAAAGCAAGGGTTACTTGGTTAGACAAATTAATATTCAGGTTGCTGGGTTGTAAGCTGGCCAAGCAACTTATGAGGTGCTGTTCCATCAATTTGGATTGGGCCTCACTCTGGCAGTGGAGGAGGCCCAGGGCAGAAAGGTCAGCATGGAAATTGGAGGGGGAGTTAAAGTGTTTAGCAACCAGGAGATCGTGTAGGCCCAGGCGCACTGAGCGAAGGTGTTCAGTGAATCGATCGCCGAGCTTGCACTTGGTCTCGCCGATATACAGGAGTCCACACCTATAACAGCAGCTACAGTAGATGAGGTTGTAGGAGGTGCAAGTGAACCTGAAAGGACTGTCGTGTTGCTTGGACGGAGTCGAGGAAGGATGTATTGGGACAGGTGTTGAATCTGCTGCGATTGCAGGGGAAAGTACCTGGAGAGAGGGAAGTTTGGATGGGAAGGGATAACGAGGGAATTGCAGAGGGAACTGTCTCTGCGGAAAGGGGTGGAGATGGGAAGATGTGACTATAGGTGGGATCCCGTTGAAGGTGGCAAAAATGTTGGAGGATTATGTGTTGTATATGACGGCTGATGGGGTGGAAGGTGAGGACTAGGGGGACTCTGTCCCTGTTGTGACTGGCGGGAGGGGAAACAAGTGTGGAACTGCAGGATACCGAGGAATCCCTTGAGGCCCTCGTCTATGTTGGAATAGGGGAGTGCCTGTACCCTAAAGAATGAGGACATCTCAGATGTCCTGGTATGGGACACCTTATCTTGGGCGTAGATGCAGCGTAGACGGAAGAATTGGGAGTAAGGGATAGTCTTTCAAGGGAGCAGGGTGGCAAAAAGTCGAGATAGTTGTGGGAGTCAGTAGGTTCATAATAGATGTCCTTCGATAGTATATCTCCTGTGATGGAGACAGTGGGATCAAGAAAAGGAGATGGTCCAAGTGATTTTGAGTGCAGGATGGAAATTGGTACCCTACTGCCAGTCTGATGTGAGCACAGCTCATGCCACAGCCTCTGGCCGTCAGCCCCCTTCCCTCCTTCAAGCTGCTACCCATCTCCCCGTAGTCACCAGCACCCTCCACGGTGGAATATGTCGGCGATTCCAGGGGAGGGGGGGGTGCTGTGTGGACAAAGCGGTGGGAGGAGAAGGAGGAGATGGCAGTGGAGTAGGGATGTGGACAAAGCAACAGGCCAACAGGAAGAAGCAGCAGCTGGTGAGAGTGGAGGGATCCCCACAGTGATCGCATGCGTCCCACTGGCGGCAAGGACCCAGGAAAGCACTCTCCCCAGAGACTGCAATGTGAGCCAGCACAACAGCCATGTTAGCCGGATCACCCGATAGGCGAAGAAGGGTTCACTGGTGCCCCTTGCGAGTTGGTGGCGTCGGAAGCCGAACCTGGAGAGGCCAAGCGAGCCAAGATAGCGTTGGCAGATCCATCTGCGGTAGCCAAAATCCATTATAAAGGGGTCTGTTAAAATGAGGGTTTACTGCTTAGTGTCCAGGTGGCTTTCTCGTGCTAACATTTTTTGCAATGTTTAAAGTGCAGATTCCAGCTTGAGCAGAGAATAAATTGGTAACTTTGGAATAATTTCTTTCAGTTAAGGAAACAAAAGCCAAGAGGAAGAGGAAGCTGATTGTAGACAGTGTTAAAGAACTGGACAGCAAAACTATTCGGGCACAGCTAAGCGATTACTCTGACATTGTAACTACGTTGGATCTTGCACCACCCACCAAGAAACTTATGCTCTGGAAAGAGACTGGTGGTGTGGAGAAGCTGTTCTCGCTTCCAGCTCAACCTCTCTGGAATAGCAGGCTGTTGAAAGTAAATAATGCTTTAAATATCCATGGTTTGTTCATGCTGGTATATTTATTGATCATTTTTAATTATTAAGAGTAAAGATCAATCTTTAACGTTTAATATTTAGGCAACTCCAATGTCAAATTCAACACCTGTTTCTACTATTAAAATATTTTTGGTGTTCAGCAAGCCAGAACATTTTAAGTAGTTTTATCTGTTATGTTTAATAATACAAATTACTGTGGTTGTAATAATTCGTTATACCTTCATAGATTAGCATCTTTGTCTGTATTGAATGTTATTTATAATCCTCTACTGTCTACCCTGTGCAGCTGTTCACACGTTGCCTCACACCAATTGTCCCAGATGAACTGCGAAAAAAGAGAAAGGGAGGTGAAGCAGACAATTTGGAACAATTCCTGAAAGAGATTGAAAATCCAGAAGTCCCAAGGGAGGAGCAACATCCACAACTGCAGCAGCGTGATATAATTGGTAGGAATTATTCTTGCTTGTTTTGCCATCCCTCATCTCTTTGCTCATGTTGCGGCTTGATATGAAATCATTTTCATTTCACACAAAAATCTGATACTTCAATTGAATAAATTGCCCAAATTATCCATATCCTTCTTTGAATATTAGATTTTTAAAGATCGTGTGCCAAAGTTTTTTAGTATTACATATGTAGTAGATATGTAGATCACACCTTAATTGTGATCACCTTCAAGAAACTACAAAAGGATCTCCTTCAAATGGTCTGAGGTCAATTTTAATTTTAAGTCTATGATATACATTTTAAACATATGACAGCTTTTTGTTAACTAATACAAAGCAGATTATCAAGCAGATTTATAAAGTTACTCGAACGTCAGGGTACGCGGAAGGAAATACAGTGCCCTCCATAATGTTTTGGACAAAGACCCATCATTTATTATTTATTTGCCTCTGTACTCCACAATTTGAGATTCGTAATTGAAAAAAATCACATATGGTTAAAGTGCACATTGTCAGAATTTATTAAAGGGTATTTTTTATACATTTTGGTTTCACCATGTAGACATTACAGCTGTGTTTATACAGTACATAGTCCCCCCATTTCAGGGCACCATAATGTTTGGGACACAGCAATGTCATGTAAATGAAAGTAGTCATGTTTAGTATTTTGTTGCATATCCGTTGCATGCAATGACTGCTTGAAGTCTGCGATTCATGGTCATCACCAGTTGCTGGGTGTCTTCTCTGCTGATGCTCTGCCAGGCCTGTATTGCAGCCATCTTTAGCCTATGCTTGTTGTAGGGGCTAGACCCCTTCAGTTTTCCCTTCAGCATATAAAAGGCATGCTCAATTGGGTTCAGATTGGGGGATTGACTTGGCCACTCAAGAATTGACCATTTTTTAGCTTTGTTGCTTTAGCAGTATGTTTGGGATCATTGTCTTGCTCTGGAATGAACCGCTGGCCAATGAATCTTGAGGCATTTGTTTGAACTTGAGCAGATAGAATGTGTCTATACACTTCAGAATTCATTATGCTACTACCATCAGCAGTTGTATCATCATTGAAGATAAGTGAGCCAGATCCTTCAGCAGCCATACATTCCCAGGCCATAACACCCCCACCACCGTGTTTCACAGATGAGGTGGTATGCTTTGGATCTTGGGCCATTCCTTCTCTCCTTCATAATTTGCTCTTGCCATCACGCTGATGTCAGTTAATCTTCGTCTCATCTGTCCACAAGACCTTTTTCCAGAACTGTGGTTGCTCTTTTAAGTACTTCTTGGCAAACTAACCTGGCCATCCTATTTTTGTGGCGAACCAGTGGTTTGCATCTTGCAGTGTAGCCTCAGTATTTCTGTTCATGAAGTCTTCTGCAGACATTGGTCATTGACAAATCAACACATGACTCCTGAAGAGTGTTTCTGATCTGCCAGACAGGTGTTTGGGGATTTTTCTTTATTATAGAGAGAATTCTCTGTCATCTGCTGTGGAGGTCTTCCTTGGCGATTAGTAAGCTCACCAGTGCTCTTTTTCCTCTTAATGATGTTCTAAACAGTTGATTTTGGTAAACCTAGGTTTTGCCTGATGTCTCTTAACAGTTGTATTCTTCTTTCTCAGTCTCATATGGCTTATTTGACTTTCATTGGCATAACTTTGATCCTCATGTTGATAAACAGCAATAAAAATTTCCAAAGGTGATGGAAAGACTGGAGGAAAGACTAGGTACTGAGAGCTCTCTTATACCTGCATTACGGAGGCAATTAAACACACCTGAGCAATTACAAACACCTGTGAAGCCATGTGTCCCAAACATTATGGTGCCCTGAAATGGGGGAGACTATGTATAAACACAGCTGTAATTTCTACATGGTAAAACCAAAATGTATAAAAATACCTTTTAATAAAATCTGACAATGTGCACTTTAACCACATGTGATTTTTTTTCTATTACAAATCTCAAATTGTGGAGTACCGAGGCAAATAAATAAATGATGGTTATTTGTCCCAAACATTATGGAGGGCACTGTGAGTAGCCCATTGATATTCACGTGATATCCACATATTACTCAGTTAAGAGAATATTACAGATGTTGTCTCTTGTTTGGGATTTTATTTCTTTGTTGTATTCTTATTGTGAAATGGTGCTTTTAGATAGGCACATGGCAGCACGGGATAGAGGGATATGGATCATGTTCAGCAGGTGCCATCGGTTCAGCGAGGCATCAAACACTGCGGCCTGAAGGGCCCAATCCTGTGCTATACTGTTTAAATAAAGATTTACAATCATTGTCTTTTTTAGAAAATATAAATTATTTCTGTGTCCCATTAGCAGAAAATATTTTAAAGAGCATTTGTATTTTTAGCGCAGATTCTTTGAGATGCTGAGAGGAATTCTTAAAGCACAGGACAAGCATAACTTTAAGAGTGAAAGTACTGAATAAGTTTATTTTGATCTTGGGAGGTCAAGATCTCTACATTGGGACCAAGTTTGACTTTTCCTAATCTAGAATCATCCTTAATGGCTTCTTGGCCATTCCAAACATTGTTTTTTTCTTTTCATTGTTGCTGTTATGTTTCGCACATTAATATTTTGCAATTTTGCCTTATTTAGAATTATCTTTGTTGTTAGTGCACATCGTAATATTAAAAATACAGCTGAAATTTGTAATTGAATTGTCTGGCAAAATAAGCATATTAAAATTGTCCATGTTTTTGGAATCTAGGTGAACCCATCTTGGAGGAGCCCAGTCACTTGCAAGAATCTATATTAGAAAGCAGTAGGACTGCACTAGATGAGTCAATTATGCCACCACCACAGAGAGTTTCCAAGCGCAAATCAAAGGAAATGGAAACTGAGCCTCCATTACCTGTGAGTATAGCTTTTATTAGGAACAGTGTTTAAAAACTGAACAAATCTTAAATATAATCAAGAAGTAGCAAGTTATGTTGAAAAATAATATATGGCCTGTGACTCAAAATACTTAAAATATCAACTAAATTATAGCCATAAAGTGATACAGTGTGAAAACATGCCCTTCCGCCCAACTTGCCCACACCGGCCAACATGTCCCAGCTACACTAGTCCCACCTGCCAGTGTTTGGTCCATATCCCTCCAATCCTGTCCTATCCATGTACCTGTCTAACTGTTTCTTAAACGTTGCGATAGTCCCTCAACTGCCGTGCACTCCATAATATTTGGGTCAAAGAGAGCTCTCAGCATATAGTCTTTCCTCCAGTCTTTCCATCGCCTTTGGAAACTTTTATTGCTGTTTATCAACATGAGGACCAAAGTTGTGCCAATGAAAGTCAAAAAAGTCATTTTTGAGTGGCCAAGTCAATCACCCGATCTGAACCCAATTGAGCATGACTTTTATATGCTGAAGAGAAACTGAAGGGGACTAGCCCATAAAACAAGCATAAGCTAAAGACGGCTGCAATACAGGCCTGGCAGAGCATCACCAGAGAAGACACCCTGCAACTGGTGATGTCCATGAATCGCAGACTTCAAGCAGTTATTGCATGCAAAGGATATGCAACAAAATACTAAACATGACCACTTTCATTTACATGACATTGCTGTGTCCCAAACATTATGGTGCCCTGAAATGGGGGGAGTATGTATAAACAGTGCTGTAATCTCTACATGGTGAAACCAAAATATATAAAAATGGCCTTTATTAAAATCTGACAATGTGCACTTTAACCACATGCATTTTTTTCTATTACAAATCTCAAATTGGGGAGTACAGAGGCAAATAAATAAATGATGGGTCTTTGTACCAAACATTATGGAGGGCACTGTATCCTCTGGCAGCTTGTTCCATACACCCATCGCCCTTGGTGTGAAACCGTTACCCCCTCAGATTGCTATTAAATCCTTTACCCTTCACCATAAACCTATGTCCTCAAGTCCTCGATTCACCTACTGTGGGAAAGCGACTCTGTGCGTCTACTGGAACTATTCTGCTCTTGATCTTATACACCTCTACAAGATCACCCCTCATCCTCCTGCGCTCCAAGGAATAGTCCCATCCTACTCAACCTCTCCCTGTAGCATCCTCGTAAATCCTCTCTGTGTCTTTTCCATTTGATTACATCTTTCCTATAACATGGTGCCCAGAACTGAACACAATACTCTAAATATTGCGGCCTCAGCAACGTCTTATACAACTGCAACATGACTTCCTAACTTCTATACTCAATACTCAGACTTTCTTGATTAGTACAGGTGTCAGAGGTTATGGGGAGAAGGCAGGAGAATGGAGTTAGGAGCAAGAGAGATCAGCCATGCTTGAATGGCAGATTAGACTTGATGGGCTGAATGGCCTAATTATACTATTCTTTATGACCTTATGAAGGCCATTGTGCCAAAATGTGAATTTTCTTTCATATAAATTCATAGCTGTTTGCTCCCTGATTGAATATTGTGTGCCCAATGAGATAAGCAATGTCTTGGTGTTTTTCCCAAGTCCCAATGCAGTAATGGTAGTCACTGTCAGTTTCTTCTCACCTGACAATGAAAATCTTTGAGGTGATCTGTCTTTTTAAGTCCATCAGTGGGAGGATGCGTCTTTTACAGTTCAAGTGTGATGCCCTTCTGGTTTGGCAACAGCTATTGCATCTTCGTAAAGAAACTTCATTCACATTCCTCTGGAGCCTAGTTTCAATGGGGATTATTTTTCTTGTTTCTAACTGAATTTGCGAAATTTATTGCAGCAAGAAGAGCAACAACAGCCACAGCATCAAAAGCAGGAATTGCAAATTCCACCTGTAGAGTGCCTCCCTGAGGAGCAAATGCACATCACTGACCTTGTCCCAGAACTTGCAGATCTGCAAGAGAAAAAGAAAGATGAAGACGAGGAAGAGGTGGGTATACCGACTTGTTCGTTCACTCGGGTGGTTTTCTGAAACATGGGGGGTGGGGGGGGATATGATTATTGATCATTAGATTATTTGTATAATTTGGGACTGTATGGGCAATATATATTGAGACCAAAGCTATTGGAGATAATATTATGACAATATTGTCACATACTTGATGTGAAACTGAGCAGATACCAGTCGGAAAAATGTGTTTCATTGCCTCAACAATTTAAAGTTAACAGATTCAGCACAACGTTTGGTCATTTGTTATTCGCTAGTTATTTAGAGATTGTTGATCTTGTTTAGTGTAATTCATTCAAGCATCGTTGCAAAGATGTGATAGGTATGTTGCAAAGCCTACCTGAAGCGTCCTTGAAAATCTTCCGTTGTGGGTGTGCGCGATTTTGGCGCCGTTTAGAGGGGGCGGGTTTAAAACGCGATTTTCTCTAAGCTGTTCCAATCGAAAATGTTCAGCCTAGTTAATTATTAACGAAAAATCGCTGGAAGACCCCGTCGCAAAAGCTATTATTAGGTTTAAAGGCCTTGAATAATAGTTATAGTAGTTTAAAAATCAATCTTTAAACCCGCGACCGTCACCAACCGCAGGGTCTCATAAAGCAAATAGCAGAAGTTAGGTTGTATATTTTTACATTAAAAAGGGCTTCTAAAGATCCCTTTATACAAAGTTTACTATTGCGAGTAGCTCAATTTGGCCCCATTATATCGCGCAGTATTTTTCTCGGCATTTGAGGCACAAATCTACCGCAATGTGAACGTTCTAAACCAGCGCGTTCCACAGGGACCCACTGGAAAGCTGATTTAAATGGGCATTTATTTACAGCAATTAAACACTAAATTCCTTCCATTTGGCCTATAAATTAATGTAAATGAGATTTAAAAATCATGTTTTATTGTGAATTATTTGTGAATATTATTTGGACATTTAGGCTATTTAAAAATGTTAATCATTTATTAAGAAATGGATAGATGTTTAGATCTAGTAATTGAAGTCTGAAATTAGCTACAATTAGGTAACTAACTAATTATATGCTTTAATTTCAGGTCATCCAAGTAAGATTATTTTATATTTGTTTCAGAATGCTTCAATCTATGATAACTGAAAATTTCATTCAGTTCTCTTAATTTTTAAGAAAGTTATGGGCTTTTGACTGTTCACGATCACAGCTTTTTTGTTATGTCCATAGAAAATCAATAGGGAACAAGATGCTCATTTCCCAGTATGAAAATGGCCATAACTTTTTAAATACTTGAGATATGAAAGTGAATTAGGTGTCAAATTAAACTTATTTTTATGCTTTATCTGATGGGATAAATTACAGACTTGATTTTTAAAATCTCAAAATTTTGTAACATTGCTAGATGTGAGGCATTTTGCCTGGGGTTTACTTTAATCATTGTGCACATTGGTGCCAAGTGAGAGTAGATTCTGTTCAACAGTGATACCTTTTTAGATACTGGAATTGGTTGCTTAAGCAAGATACTGGAGAACTCCCATGGACACTTGGCCCAGAAACATTTTGATAACTTTAAGAAAGAAAATACATTTTTTTTTAAAGGGGGGGGGGGGTCAAAGTTGTTCCATACTTGCCTTCGCTTAAGCTTTACCAAAAATCAAATTCAGTGAAAAGCCCTTCAGTGTATCCAGGTTTACTGATCGGTTATCTAACGCACTGGGCGGTCATTTGGGTGCTTTCCAGTTTGCAGCAATCGCTATCTACAATTGGTGGCAATGAGTCAATGGATTCTAGTATTGATACTAGATGATTCTGTAAGCTTTTTAATGCTTTAGTTTTAAATAGCTTTTTATTTAAATACCACAATGATGGTTGTGTAATTGATTTGATCAACAAAGGAAGAATCATTTTATTTTGATTGACTTTTTAACTATGAATAATAAATTCTATTCTATATCAGTATGGCCATATTTCTTTGAAACTCGATTACTGCCATATATCAACTCTTAATTCATATATTTGGAGAATTAGAATAATCTGTAGATTTAAGATTTCAGAGAAAGGTCTTTATTCATGCCTTTGGGATTGAGGTTGGTTTATTGATGTTTCCTCTTCCATACTTAAATATAATTACTCAATCATAAAACTATTTTGTTTTCAGGAAGAGGAAACAGTAGGAGGTGATCAGGATCAGGAAGAAAGGCGGTGGAATAAGAGAACTCAACAAATGCTTCATGGTCTACAGGTAAGTAATTTAGAAATAATTAACATTCTGAAGGGATTAGTGCAGCAAAATTGTATAAAATTGTCCAAATATTATATTGCCATTCAAAGACTTTTCAGATAATAAAGTAAGAATAACTGAAGTTGCAAAAAATAATGTGACTATTTAATGTACACGTGTCAGCACTAATTAATGTGTTGGCTTCCTTTAATACCGTTTTATATCTGTTCTGACCATGGATCCAAGAATTTTGCCCCTAAATCTAAAGGATGCCAAAAAAGTTAAGATAAACTAATACACGTTCTCAGCAAATAGGATAATGTGGGGTAAATTTTGAGTTTGATGACTCATTATTGGATGTCATCTTTTGGACTGAAATGTTTCCCTTTTTCATTTAGTTTTTGGAAGGCCTCCAGAATTGTAAAATAATATACCACTATAAGAATGCCATTTGATCTATTGTTGAATTCTTGGCAACAAGCATTAGGATGGATATGAGGCTTTTTGTGTGATTTTCAAGTACAGTCTGACTTAATCCCACTCTTACACATTCCCATTTTACTTCTGCATTTCATTTCTTTAAGTTTCAATTGAATCCATATCCATTATTCAGTCACCAAGTGCATTCCACATTTTAAAAAGATTTTTCTTATGTCAGTTATTAGAAATAATTCCTTTTTATTTAAACACTTCATGATTTGGAAATAAATTCTCTTTTTGCTGCAAAAGCAACAGTCTGGGATTCCCTATTCTATCCATAACAAAATCCATCCCTAGATAAATTCTAACAAATTGATGGTTTCTCTTAAATCTTCATTTCCATCCTTGTATGATGCCCAGAGCTAAACACAGCACTCTGTCTGGGACCAAAACAGGATTTTATGTAAAATTAGTAAAATCTAAATCTACCAGGTCTTCCACTTTTTCAAAATTGTAACATTTAAGGGCCTTTCCCACTTACGCGGCATGTGATGCCTGTTTGGTCGTGAGTAGTCGCCCAAAGAGTCGTACACTTTTCTGGTCGCCGCTGGATTTTCAACATGTTGAAAATTTTCGGCGACCTGCTGCGTCTAATGACGGGTACCGGCAGTCGCCGAAAAAATCGCGTAAGTGGGACAGGCCCTTCAGAATCTATTGTTTCTCTTCATTCTTCTTACTACAATGTGTCACCTCATTTTTCTCCTTGGAATTTCACTTGTTTTATGTCCAGCTGCTTCACTGACCTCACTGTCCTCCTACAATGTTGTAATATATTTCTTGCTGATACCTACGCTCGTCTCGCTTTCCATGCCATCTGTAAATTTTGAAATCATGCTCTAAAACTCCAGATGATTTAACGGACATCAAGAACATGGTCCTGCGCTGAGCCCCATAAAGATGTTTTTTTTAAATACTTTATGGCCACACAATTTTAAGTTTATTAGGATCAGTGATATTTTGAAGAGAATCCCTTTTTAATATGGTGGACTAGGTAAAATGAACGTAAAATACCACCAACTGTTTTGTTTAAGTGAATGATTTTTTTCATAAATTATGCTCGTGTTACAAAACAAAATCCTTGTTGTGATTCTATCCTGATGAAAGTTATAATAGGAAGACTAAGATTGGATACAGGTATTTTTTAACAAACAATACACCGATAGATCTGCTATAAGCAATAGTTGTGTTCCTAAAAAAGGTATGGAAACTCACAGTATAGCAGAACTACATGAAACATACAGCCATTCTTATTTTTAGCCTGCAGTAACAAAAATAAACTTTATTTTTGAAAATCCTGGTATTTTGAGTTAAAACTCAGCCTCCAATCTCCTTTACCCTATTTTTGCATTTTTACACAATTTTCTATAACACGCTGCTTCTTAGAAACTCAACTATTGTGTTACATCAGAACTACCTGTACTTCGGCAAAGTTACAATTCACTACTTGCCACAGGGAATCTGCTTAAATGTTCTGCTTTGCTATTGACACCAATGAGGGGGAACAACTATAAAGGACTAAATTCACACCTAATTTAGGTTTTTATTTAATTGTTTTCAAATGTACATTTCAGGTTTATTTGAAATGTACAAAATGTTTTTAAGCTTTTAATTTTTTTTTTTATTTAATGTGAAATATTGAGTAACATTGATTATGAATTCAGGAACATTGGGTAATTTTAACAGTTGACTAAGTAAGGTTTCAAGGCTTATTTAGCAGTGAGTTTCTTTCATCCTTTTCATTGTCAACCATGTCCATGGGCGGTCATTGTGAGGCATAGCAGCTCACTGCTGAAAATACATCCTTGGCTGACATTTTATTCATCAAAGAATTGAAGAATCTGCTTTCCTGCAAGTGGTTCTGGTTACGTTTCTGAGAGAAATCCAGAGCAGTGGCGCAGCAGTTGGTGCTGTTTCCCCACAACTTCAGGGTCTCTCCGTTCGCTTGTGACCTCGGTAGCAGTCTGTGCAAAGTTTGCAAGATTGCTCTGCCACGCAAATTTCCTCTGGATACTCTGGTTGGCGCCCACATTCCCAATGCTGAATTACCCCTTCCTGTAAGTTAATAAGAGGCAATAATAAGGGTTTTTAAAGTTAATATGGATCTGCTGGGCCATGGTAACCATGCTGTAGCCTGGAAAACCTGCCTCTTGCAGCATTGTTTTCCAAATCTTGAGTCATAGAGAATCATAGAGTGTGGAAACAGGCCCTTCAGCCAAACTTGCCCACACCGGCCAACAATGTCCCAGCTACACTAGTCCCACCTGCCTGCGTTTAGTCCATATCCCTCCAAACTTGTCCTATCCATGTAGATTGTGGCACTGATTAGTTTAATACCATTGCTACTACTGTTGATTCATGCTCTCTATTGGAGTGAAAAGATCAGTAAAATGGGAGCCTGACATTTGAGCCTTCATGTAATGAAAGGTAAATAACAAGTGTCAAGTTTTATTAAAATATATTTATCAAACACAGTAGGCTTTGTAATCGTACGATGTCTTCAGCAGCTATGTCAGTGATGTTCCCTTATCTTAACATCAGAGTGGTTGTCTTGGCTGACAATCACACAATGTTTACTTTCATTAGCAACTCCTCTGATAACATAGGGGCCTGGGCTCATGTCGTGGGGCGACGCCTGTATGGTCGTGAATAGTCGCCCAAAGAGTCGTACCTTTTTCTGGTCGCCGCTGGATTTTCAACATGTTGAACATTTTCGGCGACCTGCTGCGACTATGACGGGTGCCGGCAGTCGCTGAAAAAATCGCATAAGTGGGACATGCCCTTTAGCATTCACTTCAATTGCCAGGCTTTGTTATCCGCATCCTTGCTGCCATCATTAATGGAACTTTAGTTACTAAGTACAATTCTTGGTGTACTGCATTAATTGATTTGTTTAACTCCCCAATCATAAGGCACATGTAAGATGAATCATAAAATATTCTCGCGTGGATTTGTTATGATCTCAACGGCAGTCTAGACAGACAGTACCATCTACAGTTTAGCATGTGTCGGGAGAAACTGCAAATACTGTTTTTAATTAAAGGTGGCACAAAAAGCTGGAGTAACTCAGCAGAACAGGCAGCATCTTTGGAGAGAAGGAATGGGTGATGTTTCGGGTTGTAACCCTACGTTAGACTTTCTGTCCTAGGTCTCCTCCATTGTCAGTGAGGCTAAACGCAAATTGGAGGAACAGCATCTCATATTTCGCTTGGGCAGCTTGCAGCCCAGTGGTATGAAATCAGCCTACTCAACCTGTCCTTGTAGCTCAGACCCTCTAGTCCTGGCAACATCCTCGTACATCTTCTTTGTACCCTTTCCAGGTTGACAACATCTTTCCTATATCACAGGTACCCAGGACCGAACACGATACTCTAAATGGGGCTGCACTAATGTGTTGTACAACTGCAACATGACCTGAACTTCTAAACTGATGAAGACCAATGTGCCAAAAGCCTTTTTGACCACCCGATCTACCTGTGACTCCACCTTCAAGGAACCATGCACCTGCACTCCTAGATCCTCTGCTCTACAATTCTACCCAGAGCCCTACCATTCACTGACGTCTATTACAAACCCACTGACTGCCACAACTATCTCGACTACACTTCTTCCCACCTAGCTTCCTGCAAAGACTATCCCCTACTCCCAATTCCTCCGTCTATGCCGCATCTGCGCCGAAGATGAGGTGTTCCATACTAGAACATCTGAGATGTCCTCATTCTTTAGGGAACGGGAGTTCTCCTCTCCCATCATAGATGATGCCCTCAATCATGTCTCCTCGGTATCCCGCAGCTCCACCCTTGCTCCCCCTCCCCATAGTCGCAACAGAGACAGAATCCCCCTAGTCCTTACCTTCCACCCCATCACTGTCGCATACATCACTGTCGCATACAACACATAATCCTCCAAAATTTCCACCACCTCCAACGGAATCCCACCATTAGCCACATTTTCCCCTCAGCCTCTTTCCACCTTCCGCAGAGACTGTTCCCTCCGCAACTCCCTGGTTAACTCATCCTTTCCCACCCAAACCACCCCCATCCCAGTTACCTTCCCCTCCAATTATAGAAGATGCAACACCTTTCGCTATACCTTCTCCCTCGACTCTGTCCAGGGACCCCGACAGTCCTTTCAGGTTAGGCAGAGGTTCACTTGCACCTCCTCCAAACTCATCTACTGTATCTGTTGTTCAAGATGTGGACTCTTATACATCGGCGAGACCAAGCGCAGACTGGGCAATTGTTTTGCTCAGAACACCTTTGCTCAGCCCACGTGAACCAACCTGATCACCCGGTTGCTGGACACTTTAATTCTCCTTCCCATTCCCACACAGACCTTTCTGTCCTAGGTCTCCTCCATTGTCAGAGTGAGGCTAAAAGCAAATTGGAGGAACAGCATCTCATATTTCGCTTGGGCAGCTTACATCCCAGTGGTATGAATATTGATTTCTCTCACTTCAGGTAGCCCTAGCATTCCCTCTCTCTCTATCCCTCCCCCACCCAAGTCGCACCAGCTTCTCATTTTCACCCAACAAACAGCTTACAATGGCCTGTGTCCTGTATCATCGTTACGTTTTTGCATATCTTTCATTCATTGTTCTTTATCTCTCCACTTCACCGTCTATATCTCTTGTTTCCTTTATCCCTAACCAGTCTGAAGAAGGGTCTCGACCGGAAACGTCACCCATTCCTTCTCTCCAGAGATGCTGGTTTCAATATAATTATGGAGAGGGTCAGAACTGGACCTAGGGTTGAGATTTTTGATTGGAGAAAGGCTAACTTTGAGGAGATGCGAAAGGATTTAAAAGGAGTAAATTGGGACTTTTTGTTTTATGGGAAAGATGTGGAAGAGAAATGGAGTACATTTAAAGGTGAAATTTTAAGAGTACAGAATCTTTATGTCCCTGGTACACAAAATTGCTGGGGAAACTCAGCGTGTGCAGCAGCATCTATGGAGCGAAGGAAATAGGCGACGTTTCGGGCCAAAACCCTTCTTCAGACTGATGGGGGGTGGGAGAAAGAAGGAAAAGGGGAGGAGGGGGAGGAGCCCGAGGGCGGACGGATGGGAGTGTGGGAGGAGACAGCTAGAGGGTTAAGGAAGGGAGTTTATGTCCCTGTTCGGTTGAAAGGAAATAGTAAAAATCGGAAAGAGCCATGGTTTTCAAGGGAAATTGGACACTTGGTTCGGAAAAAGAGGGAGATCTACAATAATTATAGGCAGCATGGAGTAAATGAGGTGCTTGAGGAGTATAAAGAATGTAAAAAGAATCTTAAGAAATAAATTAGAAAAGCTAAAAGAAGATATGAGGTTGCTTTGGCAAGTAAGGTGAAAGTAAACCCAAAGGGTTTCTATAGCTATATTAATAGCAAAAGGATAACGAGGGATAAAATTGGTCCATTAGAGAGTCAGAGTGGACAGCTATCTGCAGAGCCAAAAGAGATGGGGGAGATATTGTACAATTTATTTTCTTTGGTATTCACCAAGGAGAAGGATATTGAATTATGTGAGGTAAGGGAAACAAGTAGAGTAGCTATGGAAACTATGAGATTCAAAGAAGAGGAAGTACTGACACTTTTGAGAAATATAAAAGTGGATAAGTCTCCAGGTCCGGACAGGATTTTTCCTAGGACATTGAGGGAAGTTAGTGTAGAAATAGCAGGGGCTATGACAGAAATATTTCAAATGTCATTAGAAACGGGAATAGTGCCGGAGGATTGGCGTACTGCGCATGTTGTTCCATTGTTTAAAAAGGGGTCTAAGAGTAAACCTAGCAATTATAGACCTGTTAGTTTGACGTCAGTGGTGGGCAAATTAATGGAAAGGATACTTAGAGATAATATATATAAGCATCTGGATAAACAGGGTCTGATTAGGAACAGTCAGCATGGATTTGTGCCTGGAAGGTCATGTTTGACTAATCTTCTTGAATTTTTTGAAGAGGTTACTCGGGAAATTGATGAGGGTAAAGCAGTGGATGTTGTATATATGGACTTCAGTAAGGCCTTTGACAAGGTTCCTCATGGAAGGTTGGTTAAGAAGGTTCAATGGTTGGGTATTAATGGTGGAGTAGCAAGATGGATTCAACAGTGGCTGAATGGGAGATGCCAGAGAGTAATGGTGGATGGTTGTTTGTCAGGTTGGAGGCCAGTGACTAGTGGGGTGCCACAGGGATCTGTGTTGGGTCCACTGTTGTTTGTCATGTACATCAATGATCTGGATGATGGTGTGGTAAATTGGATTAGTAAGTATGCAGATGATACTAAGATAGGTGGGGTTGTGGATAATGAAGTAGATTTTCAAAGTCTACAGAGAGATTTATGCCAGTTGGAAGAGTGGGACTGAAAGATGGCAGATGGAGTTTAATGCTGATAAGTGTGAGGTGCTACATCTTGGCAGGACAAATCAAAATAGGACGTACATGGTAAATGGTAGGGAATTGAAGAATGCAGGTGAACAGAGGGATCTGGGAATAACTGTGCACAGTTCCCTGAAAGTGGAATCTCATGTAGATAGGGTGGTAAAGAAAGCTTTTGGTGTGCTGGCCTTTATAAATCAGAGCATTGAGTATAGAAGTTGGGATGTAATGTTAAAATTGTACAAGGCATTGGTGAGGCCAATTCTGGAGTATGGGGTACAATTTTGGTCGCCTAATTATAGGAAGGATGCCAACAAAATAGAGAGAGTACAGAGGTGATTTACTAGAATGTTGCCTGGGTTTCAGCAACTAAGTTACAGAGAAAGGTTGAACAAGTTAGGGCTTTATTCTTTGGAGCGCAGAAGGTTAAGGGGGGACTTGATAGAGGTCTTTAAAATGACGAGAGGGATAGACAGAGTTGACGTGGATAAGCTTTTCCCACTGAGAGTAGGGAAGATTCAAACAAGGGGACATGACTTGAGAATTAAGGGACAGAAGTTTAGGGGTAACATGACGGGGAACTTCTTTACTCAGAGAGTGGTGGCTGTGTGGAATGAGCTTCCAGCGAAGGTAGTGGAGGCAGGTTTGTTTTTATCATTTAAAAATAAATTGGATAGTTATATGGACGGGAAAGGAATGGAGGGTTATGGTCTGAGCGCAGGTATATGGGACTAGGGAAGAATACGTGTTCGGCACGGACTAGAAGGGTCGAGATGGCCTGTTTCCGTGCTGTAATTGTTATATGGTTATATGGTTATGCTGCCTGCCCTACTGAGTTACTCCAGCTTTCTGTTTCTATCTTTGGTTCAAACCAGCATCTGCAGTTCCTTCTTACTCACTGTGTAGGTCCTGCCCATGTTAGACTTCCCAAAATCCAACACCTCACATTTCTCTGCATTAAATTCCATCAACCATTCCGCAGCCCACCTGGCCATTTGATCAAGATCATGCTGCAATTTTTCACAACCATTTTCACAATCTGCAAAGCTCCCCACTTTTGTATCCTCAGCAAATTTGCTAATCTTGCCCTGTTTGTTCTCACCAAATCATTGATGTAGATGACAAACAGTAATGGGTCCAGCAACAAACCCCGAGGCACACCACTAGTCACAGGACTCCATTCCGAGAAGCAACCTTCCACCATCACCCTCTGCTTCCTTCCAATGAAGCCAATTTTCTATCGATTCAGCTATCTCTCCTTGGATCTAATGCGATCTAACCTTCCTGAGCAGCCTACCATGCGGAACCTTGTCGAATGCTTTGCTGAAGTCCATATATACAACATCTACAGCTCTGCCCTCTGACTTTTATGGTCATGTCTTCAAAAAACTCAGTCAGATTTGTGAGACACGGCCTCCCACGTACAAAACCATGCTCACTCTCCCTAATCAGCTCTTGTCCGTGTAAATGCCTGTATATCCTATCCCTCAGAATACTCTCGGGTAACTTTCCAACTACAGATGTTAAGCTCAATGGCCTATAGTTCCCAGCATTTTCCCTGCAGCCCTTCTTGAATAAAGGCACAACATTTGTCAGCCTCCATTCTGTATTTAAAGACGACTCGTAAATTTCAACCAGGGCTCCCGCAATTTCCTCTCTGGTTTCCTACAATGTCCTCGGATCAGTCCCTGGAGATTTGTCTACCTTCATACATGATAGTACCTTCAGCACCTCTTCGACCATAACACTGACTGCTCTCAAGACTTATTTTCATTCAAGCTTGGGAGTATTATTTTTCCTTTATGGTCATTAAGTCCAATCCTTAGTTTGTAATCAGGTGGTGGTACCTTCACCTGAGCACAGACAGCAAATGATCAAGTTTGTCAATTCATGGTAAAAGGCAATGGGGAATAAATAAAGGCCTTGACAGCAACTCTCACGCTGCATGAATGAGTAAAAATAAAAGTCCCTTTTGTCCTTTAAAAAGGCTTTAAGCTCAGGTTTTCAGCCAAACGTTTTCTTGTCCCTTATTAAATGGATAACAGATACTCTTGTGTAGCCGTTTGTTTATAAATATTCATAGTTAGATTTTTCAGTATGCCTTAAATATTTTCATCTTTTGCAGAGAGTTTTGGCTAAAACGGGAGCTGAATCTATTAGCCTGGCAGATCTATGTCGGAAAAATAACCGAAAACAAGCGGCTGCAAAATTCTACAGTTTCTTGGTACTGAAGAAGCAACAGGCAATTGAACTTGCGCAGACTGAACCTTACAGTGACATTATAGCAACACCAGGACCCAGATTCAATATTGTCTGATTGATCTTAAAGGGCTAGTGTTTATTCACTAGATATGTATTGCCCCAAATGGGGAACAGATACCATTACAACTCTTTGATATGATGGTTTTAATGTATATTGACTATTGAAAGATTATTTTGATCAGAGAACTCCATTTTTTGGGGATAGGTGTGTTATTCCAGTGTTTATGGCAAATATAAATAATTCTCACTCCTTGTCAGGTTTTATACTGAAAAATCATGATTGGAGAAATACCTAATATTTCAGATTACGAATACATTTAGTATGTTTCTGTGCAGACATAATTATGGGTTTGTTGATTGCATTATTTGAAACTGTCAGGTAGATACAAAATGCTGGAGTAACTCAGAGGGTGAGCCAGCATCTATGGAGAGAACGAATGGGTGACTTTTCGGGTCGAGACCCTTCTTCAGACTGATGCCAGGGCAGGGGGCGGGACGAATAATGTAGGCAGAGACAGTAAGACTAGTGGGAGAACTGGGAAGGGGGAGGAGTGAGAAAGCAAGGGCTACCTGAAGTTGGAGAAGTCAACATTCATACCACTGGGGTGTAAACTACCCAAGCGAAATATGAGGTGCTGTTCCTCCAATTTGCGCTGGGTCTCGCTCTGACAATGGAGGAGGCTCAGGACAGAAAGGTCAGATTGGGAATGGGAGGGGGAGTTGAAGTGCTGAGCCACCGGGAGATCAGATTGGTTAAGACGGACTGAGCGGAGGTGTTCAGCGAAAGGATCGCCAAGCCTGCCCTTGGATTCGCCGATGTAGAGAAGTTGACACCTGGAACAGCAGATGCAATAGATGAGGTTGGAGGAGGTGCAAGTGAGCCTCTGCCTCACCTGGAAAGACTCCATTGTCAGAGTGAGACCCAGTGCAAATTGGAGGAACAGCACCTCATATTTCACTAGGATAGTTTACACCCCAGCTGTATGAACATTGGCTTCTCCAACGTCAGGTAGCCCTTGCTTTCTCTCTCTTTCCCCTCCCCCTCCCCCTTCCCAGTTCTCCCACTAGTCTTACTGTCTCCGCCTACATTATTTTTCCCACCCCCTCCCCTGACATCAGTCTGAAGAAGGGTCTCGACTTGAAACGTCACCCATTCCTTCTCTCCATAGATGCTGCCTCACCCGCTGTGTTACTCCAGCATTTTGTGACTACCTTCGATTTTACCAGCATCTGCAGTTCTTTCTTAAACATTTGAAAATGTCACTTGTGTACCACCATTGCTGGTCGATTATCTCAATAAGATGCCATTTCATAAAATTAAATTTACATCTCAGTACTATGAAGAGTTGGGGATGAATGCTTGCACTTAATTTAACTTTTACAATTATGCGCTGGTTCGTCTGCATTGAAATTTTTAGAACACAGTCCACCAGTATGCCCATTCTGCACTTGAATTTCAAACTATTTGTTAAAATGCAACCAAGGATATATGAAATATTCAATTAATTCTAAAGTTATACTCATAATTTTAGTATGCTCTAATAACTGTCTGGAATGTTACAAACCTGTTATCATTTTAAACATAATGTGCCTGTAAGCTTAAATTCCCTTTTTTGTATAAAATGTGTAGATAATTTTTAATGAATGTTTAATTATGAAAAAGGTGACAGCTTTCATTTTAAGCAGCATTTTGCTGATGCTACTGAGTCTCTAGTTTGTTGCTTAAATTAGGTCATTGCTAAATGTTGCTGAACAGTGATAGTTCTTGCTGTTATGTATAACTTTTCTAATAAAATACTTGTATCGGTTTTGATAGTTTTTGTGGAACAATTTAATCAGAATTTTGTTTTGGAAACATGTATGTCTCTCCCCCATTAAGCCTACTTGCCGATATAAAAAAAGAAGAAAACTTATGTCGCCAGTTATTTATATGACTGTTTTCAGATTACACCTTTTAACGTTCTGATACCTATTTAATGGCAATATTTTCTCTTCCCCTAGCCATTCCCCGAACAAAATCTATTCTGCCCTTGTTACCAAAAACCCCCAATATTCTTGGATCATTCTTGAATGGAAAGATAACAGCTGGCTACATTTCTCTTAACTTCATCACTTCTAACGCCTCTTCGACTTGTATGATATTGAAATGAAAATTATCCATTTAGATACCTTGCCTGTTTTCATTGCTGGAGAAAAATTAGAATGTATCATGAAGGGGCAAGATCAAAGGCTGAGGCATCACCAAAGATAATGAAAGGGAAGCACAAAAAGAGACCATTCATTGGCACCCAATTGGTCAAAGGTTGATGATTTTGTCATCTGCATCAAAGATTGCAGACCAAAGGCAAAAGGGAATAGTTTACAATGACCACAATCACACAAGATGTATTTTGCCACTTTGTGAAGAGCAATCTCATATCTGTGGCAGGGCTATAAGTTGATTAGATGTAGTAGTAAGAAAAATGGGTATTCACCTGAGATTCACCTGTCAATAATTTCATGATTTTTATAGAGAACAATGTTGGTGATGGTGCTGTATTTCGCAAATTCGGAGTCTGTTTTTGATTTTTTGAGAACAGATAAATACCTAACAGAAGGGTGCAGAAAATAAATTGGGAAGCCAGTAGTTTAATCGAGTCAAGAGAACAGAGATGCACATCAAGGGGAAAAAAAAATAGTTTATGGAAAACATTTAAAGTAAAAAGGGGAGAATTTGCAGGGGCAGTTATTACCAATGAATGCCTCCTGTAGTTTGTGTTGCCCTGCCATCACCTTTGGTGTCCAAGCTTTTCTCATCAACACCCCCCATGATGCATGTTTCTAGGGTGCTCTGCAGTTTTATATTTTGTGTTTCTGATTATTCCACTCCCTCCAAATTGTCGTGCAGCTTGTCCATTGTTGAGCCAAAGTTTGCTTGACTATTGGAAGCCAGTTACTAGTGGATTTGGATCCCGCTACTGTCTATTCTCTAACACCCGATGTTTTCCACTCCCTTGCATTTAATTCCAGTCAGACCAAATTATACTCTTGATTCCTCTGTCCTCATTGTACTTGCTTTGATAACAAGACTTCATTCACATAGCTGCTCTAATATGCACAGCTCTTGCCCCACCCCTCACCTCTTTACCCTGGCTATATTTCCTCTCCCGAGTCCAGGTGAACAGTCCCAACCAATAATGTTCACTATCCACTCCCTTCCGTGTATGCGGCAACACCTGCTGAGTTCATCCAGCAGTTCGTTGCTCCGGATCTCTGCATCTCGTGTCTTCCTCAACAATGCCTTCCATAATTGTTACTTTCTCTCTACCATAATGGATAGTCAAGAGTCAGCATCACACATACTTCTGACTCTGCCCTTGCCAAGTCTCCTGGACAGAAATCTTGTCCTCCAATTTTCAGTCCTTTGCAATTTCTGCTGCCTTCAGTGTGATTCCAGCACCAGACTCTCCTTTTTAATGTTTTAATGTTTTTTGTGTACCTTCTCCTTTTTAATGTTTTGAAGGGATTGTCACTTTTGTGTTCTGTCTCCACCAATCATTTCCTTTCTCAAAGTACTTCCCTATCCAACTGCAGGAAATGTAATTGTTATTTAGTGTCCTTGCGAGGTGCCATCCAGGGACTTAAACGGTCCTTAACCTGACACAGTGATTCACTTGTACTTGCAACCGAGTGTACTGTATTTAATGTTCAGAATATAATCTCTACAATAGAGAAACCAAATACAGATTGGAGGTACACAAAAATGCTGGAGAAACTCAGCGGGTGCAGCAGCATCTATGGAGCGAATGAAATAGGCGACGTTTCGGGCCGAAACCCTTCTTCAGACTGATGGGGGGTGGGGGGAGAAGGAAGGAAAAAGGGAGGAGGAGGAGCCCGAGGGTGGGGGGATGGGAGGAGACAGCTCGAGGGTTAAGGAAGGGGAGGAGACAGCAAGGGCTAGCAAAACTGGGAGAATTCAACGTTCATGCCATCCGGACGCAAGCAACCCAGGCGGAATATGAGGTGCTGTTCCTCCAATTTCCGGTGTTGCTCACTCTGGCAATGGAGGAGACCCAGGACAGAGAGGTCGGATTGGGAATGGGAGGGGGAGTTGAAGTGCTGAGCCACCGGGAGTTCAGGTAGGTTATTGCAGGACTGAGCGGAGGTGTTCGGCGAAACGATCGCCCAACCTCCGCTTAGTCTCCCCGATGTAAATCAGCTGACATCTAGAGCAGCGGATGCAGTAGATGAGGTTGGAGGAGATACAGGTGAACCTTTGTCGCACCTGGAACGACTGCTTGGGTCCTTGAATGGAGTCGAGAGGGGAGGTGAAGGGACAGGTGTTGCATTTCTTGCGGTTGCAACGGAAAGTGCCCGGGGAGGGGGTGGTACCGGAGGGAAGGGAAGAATTGACAAGGGAGTTGCGGAGGGAGCGGTCTTTGCGGAAGGCAGACATAGGGGGAGATGGGAAGATGTGGCGAGTGGTGGGGTCACGTTGGAGGTGGCAGAAATGGCGGAGGATTATTTGTTGTATTTGCCGGCTGGTGGGGTGAAAGGTGAGGACTAGGGGGACTCTGCCCTTGTTGCGAGTGCGGGGATGGGGAGAGAGAGCAGTGTTGCGGGGTATGGATGAGACCCTGGTGCGAGCTTCATCTATGGTGGCGGAGGGGAATCCCCGTTCCCTGAAGAACGAGGACATTTCCGATGCCCTGGTGTGGAACGTCTCATCCTGGGAACAGATGCGGCGTAGGCGGAGGAATTGGGAGTAGGGGATGGAGTCTTTACAGGGGGCAGGGTGGTCCTCCAGATTGGAGGACTGTTTTACATGCCACCTGTGTTCAGTCTTCAGAGACATCCCTCCACTTTGCCTGCCATTTTAATTCTCCATGCTCACTCTCCTCCCTATCGCTGAGAAAAGCTGCACTATTATAACAAAGCACAATGTTAAGTTTGAGGAACCAACCTTATATCCATGTGGCATGTTCAGATATACATTAAGGTAATTTACTTTCTCAGTATCTAAATTGTTTGATGAAGAAGAGTCTGAAGAAGGGTTTCGGCCCAAAACGTTGCCTATTTCCTTCGCTCCATAGATGCTGCCGCACCCGTTGAGTTTCTCCAGCACTTTTGTCTACCTTCGATTTTTCAGCATCTGCAGTTCCTTCTTAAACATCTATTGTTTATTATTCTTTTAATATAATGTGTCTGTTTGTCCTCTTAACTTTTTGGGCATTTAGTACAGCTATACATTTTCTAGCTTTCACCTGCTTTGTTCGTGGTCTCTCTCTGTCCTCATTAATGGATCATTGAGCTGAGTTCATTTTCAGTCTATTTCCCCCATGGCAACCCTGACCTTGCTTTATTGAAGATAATCCCTTTGCCCTCTCCTTTCTCAACATTCTCTGCAACTTAACTAACCTCACTTTACCAGTTCTTCAACCTGATGCAGTAACATTTTTTTTTCTCTCTCTGCGTGACCTGCTGAGCGTTTTTGACATTTTCCAATTTTAGTTCAATTTATTCAGAAACTTGGCATGGTGGTCAATCATAAGACACAGCTTCTGGGCACATATTTTTGCTGTCACTATTTTCACCTTTGCAGCATCCTTGCCTCAGCTTTAAATTCCTTATCAGTCCCCATGTTATCTCAAAACTTTTGTTGTATTGAATCGCTCAACTTCCACATCCTATATTTTATTTATTAGTGGAACAGAGTTTGAGTAACAACAAAACCATTGGCTACAGGTAGGAAATGCCTTTCATCCCTGAGCCTGCCTGAAATCACCAATTAATGGCATCTGTGGCTTCAACCATTTGAACCCAAAGCCTCAGCATTTTCTCTCCAATTTTATTTGCCTATTGTTTCCTTCTCTAAGGATCTTGGATGACGGAGTGTCTGCAGAACATTCTCAAGCAGCCAGGAGTCATGCACATCGGCACAAATAGCATAGGTAGGAAAGGGGATGAGGTCCTGCAGAATGAATATACGGAGTTAGGCAAAAGGTTAAATTGCAGGGTCTCAAGGGTGGCGATCTTTGAATTGCTACTAGTGCCGTGCTAGTGAGGACAGATGAATGCGTGGCTGAGGAGTTGGTGCAGGGTCGCAATAGGACAGATGAATGCGTGGCTGAGGAATTGGTGCAAGGGGAAACAAATACAGATTTTTGGACCATTGGGATTTCGTCTGGGGCAGAGATGACCTGTGTAAGCGGGACAGGTTGCATCTGAACTGGAGGCGCACCAACACCCTTGCAGGGAGGTTTGCTAGTGCTACTCGGGACGGTTTAAACTAGAATGGCAGGGATATGGGAACCAGAGCAGCAGGTCAGCAAATGGAAGAGCTGATGAGAAAGTGGAGGCGATGACAAGTAAGTCTCACAGGAAGGACGTGCAGGGAGTGGTTCATGACTATGGGGATAATGAAGTTTGAAGTACAAGGAGTATTGTGAGTAAAGCTGATGAACTTAAAGCCTGGATCAGTGCTTGGAATTGTGATGTTGTGGCCATTACGGAAACGTGGTTGCGAGAGGGACACGACTGGCAGCTCAACGTGCCTGGGTTTTGATGTTTCAGACAAGATGGAGAAAGGGGTTAAAAGAGGTGGAGAAGTTGCTTTGTTAATCAGGGAGAATGTCACTGCGAGACTCAGAGAGGACATACTGGAGAGTATATCTACTGAGGCATCATGTGTTGAGCTCAAAAATAAGAAAGAAAGGAGAAATGACTCTAATGTGATTATATTATAGGCCACCCAATAGCCAGCGGGAGACAGAGGATCACAAATGTAGACAGATTACTGAATGATGCAAGAACTGTAGGGTTGTGGCAGTGAGTGACTTTAACTTCCCCAATATTGACTGGGACTTGCTTAGGCTAAGACGATGGGGCAGAATGTGTTAGCTGCATCCAAGAAGGTTGCCTTAAATAGTATGTAGAAAGTCTAACTTGAGGAGGGACCATACTGGACGCTATATTGGGAAATGAGCCTTGCCAGGTGACTAGTATTGCGGTGGAAGAAGAATTTGTGGATCCATAAGTTTTAAGATAGGGACAGGTCTGGATGGTGGGGGAAGGTACTTAATTGAGGCAGGGTAGATTACCATGTGTATTGTAAAAAAAACAACTCAATTTTATCTGAAATGGTCTGATCAGACAAACATATCAGATCCCAGGGTGGGTGGATAACACATGCGAGTGCAGAAGAAGGAGCTAAGGAGGGTAGATTGGGAGCAGTTGTTCTTGGGCAAGTCCACAAAGGATATGAGAGTTTGTTTAAAGGGCAGCTGATCAAAGTACAGGGTCAGCATGTTCCAGTAAGGAGGAGGATTAAGGATGGCAAGATAAGGGAACCGTGGATGACCGAGGAAGTTGTAAACTTGGTCAGGAGGAAATAGGAAGTGTGTGTCAGGTTTTAGAAGGTGACATTGCAGTCGCTGCCTCAAAAAAGGCTGCCAGCATCATCAAGGATCCACACCATCCTGGCTACTCACTCATCTCCCCGCTGCCTTCAGGTAGAAGGCACAGGAGCCTGAAATCTGCAACATCCAGGTTCAGAAATAGCCGCTTCCCCACAGCCATCAGGCTATTAAACTCAACTCAAACAAAACTGTGAACATTAATAGCCTATTGCACTTTATTTGCTTATTCATGTGTGTATATATATATTCAATGGTATATGGTCACACTGATGTGTCCTGTATTTATTTATGCCAACTGTATTCTGTTGTGCTGAAGCAAAGCAAGAATTTCATTGTCCTATATGGGACACATGACAATAAACTCTTGAATCTTGACATTAAGGAAAATCGAAAGGCTTGTTTTGCATGCGTTAAAAATAGGAGGGTGACCAGGGATAAGGTAGGACCGCTGAAAGATAAAGGAGAAAATCTATGCTTGGTCGGACAATGTAGGTGAGGTACTAAACGAGTACTGCATCGTGTGTACATCATGGAGAAAGACTTGGAGGACCACGAGATCAGTGTGGAGAACACAAATATGCTGGGACAGTTTGAGATCGAGAAGGAGGTGGTGCTGAGGCTCTTGAAGAATGGTAAGGTGGATAAGTCTGCAGGGCCTGATGGGATCTATCCTAGGTTATTGAGGGAGGCAAGAAGATTGCAGGGCCTTGACTAGGATCTTGGTTGCTTCTCTAGACACATACAAGGTCCCGGAGGGTAGGAGGGTGGCCAATCTTGTTCCTTTGTTTAAGAAAGTAAATAGAGAGAATCCAGGGAATTATTGGCCTCACCTCAGCATTGAGCCTCACCTCAGTAGTAGGGAAATTATTGGAGAGATTTCTTTGAGATAGGATTTACTCCCATCCTATGAGAAGAGGCTAATTAGGAATAGCCAGCACGGGTTTGTACACAGTAGATCGTGTCTCACTAACTTGATTTGAGTTTTTTGAGAAGGTTACAAAGGAGATTGATGATGGTGTGGTGGTGGATTTTACATGGATTTTAGTAAGGCTTTTGATAAGGTCACCCATGGCCAGCTGATCCAGAAGATTAAGATGTTCAGGATTCATGATTACTTAAGTCGTATAGATTCAGAACTGGCTTATTCATAGAAGGCAGCAGGGACAGCTGTTATCAGGCAATTGAATCATCCCACCACAACCAGAGAGCAGTGCTGAACTACTATCTATCTTATGGGTGACCCTCGGACTATCCTTGTTTGGACATTGCTGGATTTACCTTGCATTGAACATTACTCCCTCATCTGTAAATGGCTCGACTGTAATCATGTGTTGTCTTTCTGCTGACTGGATAGCATGCAACAAAAGCTTTTCACTGTACCTCAGTACACATGACAATAAACTAAACTGAAACCGAATTAAAAGATATTCTGGTTGGAGGTTTGTGACTAGTGGAGTTTTGCAAGGATCCTCTGCTCTAAATGTAAATGGGTTGATGAGTAGGTTTGCTGACAACACCAAAATTGGAGGAGTTGCAGACCATGAGGAAAGCTGTCAGAAGATTCAGCAGGATATAGATCAGCTGCAGAAGTGGGCAGATTGAGTTTAACCCGAGCAAATGCAAAGTGTTTCACTTTGGGAGGTTGAATGTAAGGAGAGGGTATAGAGTTAATGGCAAGACCCTTAACAGCATTGTGTAGGCAGGAACTGCAGATGCTGGTTTACACTGAAGATGGACACAAAATGCTGGAGTAACTCAGTAGGATAGCAACATCTCAGGAAAGAAAGGAAAAAGAAAAAAGAAAAAGACATCTCGGGTTGAATCTGAAGAAGGGTCTTGATCCAGAACGTCACCTTTTCCTTTTCTCCTGAGATGCTGCCTGACCCGCTGATTTACTCCCTTAACAGCATTGATGTGCAGAGACCTTGAAGTCCAAGTTGCTAAATGTGGCAGCACAAGTAGCTGTGGTTAAGGGTGGTTAAGAAGCTGTATGGGATGCTTGCATTCATTGAATATAAGAGCCAAGAAGTCATGATGCACTTTAGGACTCTGGTTAGTCCACATTTGAAGTATTGCATGCAGTTCTGGTCGCCTCATTACAGAAAAGATGTGGAAGCTTTGGACAAGGCGCAGTGGAGGTTTACCACAATCTTTAGAGGGGCTCAGCTACAGGGAGAGGTTGGATAGGCTAGAATTGTTTTTTTCTGGAAAGTTCGAGGTTGCGGGGAGACGACAGAGGTATATAAATTTATGAGAGGCATAGACAGGGTTGATCAGTGCTTCTTAAACTGGTGAATGGTTTATCCAAGGGTGAATGAAATTATTTTGGGGTGAATGAAACTAGAAGGGTGAATGACTTAATTTATTCAGATATTTGAAAATATTTTTTCTATACTTAAAAAGGGCATTGCCATTAAAGTGGTTAATAAGCTCTTATTGATTTTTAATGGCATTGGAGCTGGAAATTTGATGTTTTTTCTCTCTCTACCTATGGTTTTCCAAGTCTGAAGAAGGGTTTCGGCCCGAAACATTGCCTATTTCCTTCGCTCCATAGATGCTGTTGCACCCGTTGAGTTTCTCCAGCATTTTTGTGTACCTATGGTTTTCCAATTTCAAAGTAGAAGGATATTTCCTAAATTTACTGTAATATAACCTTTTAGGGAAGACCATAGTTTTTTGAGCAAGTTTTCAAAAGAAAAACACTGCTGTAATCAAAGCCCGAAAGGGTAGGATGGGGCTGAATCCCAGTGTTTAGACGTTGGAATGTTTTTTTATTATTCCAATCAAATGATTCTCCAACTCCAGTGGTAATTCAACTTTTTTTTTTTACTCCTAGTTTTCTTTACATATTTTTAGGATGTTCAAAAAGTTGAATAAAAGAAACACTTAAGAAATGAGTTAATTTATGTTTTTTGCTCATGTGACAAAATAAATTATATATTAAATTATACACAAGGCAGAATAAGATGAAAATTACTAAAAAACATAAGAACATTTAGTCGAGGGTGAATGGAATTTTGTGATAAAGACAAGGGGTGAATGACACTGAAATAGTTTAAGAAGCATTGGGGCAGATGATCAGAACTTTTTCCCAGGGTGAAAATGTTCAACACTGGACAGCATAGCTATAAGGTGAAAGGGGAAAGTTTAATGGAGATGTGCAGGTTCAGTTTTTTACACAAACTGTGGTGAGGGCCTGGAACACATTGCCAGGAGTGGGTGGAGGAGGCAAATGCCATAGAGGCCTTTAAGAGCCTTTTAGATAGGCACATGGAAGAGCAGGGAATAGAGGGATATGGATCATGTGCAGGCAGATGAGATCAGTTTAACTAGGCATCATATTCAGCACAAACTTTGTAGGCCGAATGACTCGTTCCTGTGCTGAATTGTTCTATGTTTGAGTTATTTACTTGAAGTGACATTCACATCTAGTTTGAAAATACTGGCTGAGGAGCACTACTTGTCATAAATGGTGTTCTTCGTCTCTTCTTGCGTATGGCGTGCACAGCCTAAATTTGTAGGACAACTTGTTCTATTTGATCTTATTTGATTGTGCACGCCAAGTTGATTGCATTCGTCGAAACAGGGCGGACTACGTGAAGGTTGCAATCTCCCACCCCATGAATGGTGTTAACCAAACGCAAATCATTATATCCAATCATTTTGATGAATTGTTGGCCTGCAGTCTTCACCTGCCACTTGGACACCTAATCTAGATGAATTGTTCCTGGATGGGAACAATGAATTGTAGTCCACCAAGGGATGCATGTTGAAAAAGATGACAGTAGCTAGAGGAAATCACATAGCCATGAATTAATGGTCTACTCTACTTTGTTAAAAAAAAAATGAGAAGTGCAAGTCAACTCACTTTTAAAATGACTGCTATTGATTAGAGTAAAGACTGTTTTTTGTCAGTCAGTGGAAGGGTCCTGACCCAAAATACGCCTGTCAATTCTTTCCATAGATACTACCTAACTCACTGAGTTCCTCCAGCTCTTTTGTTTTTTTGTTCAAGATTCTTATATTTCCTTGTGCCTCCATTTTCTCAATGTTGTCGGTCTTCAATATTAAGAACAAAATAATCTGTACATCCTCAGCAGTTCAGCACTTGGGCTGCTGAAGTGCATAAGAGTGCATCTTGAGCAGGTAATGTAGTTATAAAGCATGAAATACCAGTCGTATGCATCTGCTAGGAATGTTTTGAAGCACAAGAGACTGCCGTTCTTGATCAGACTTGACTGGCTTTATCTTGCACTGAACGTTATTCCCTGATCACGTATCTGTACACTGTGATTGGCTCGATTGTAATCATGTATTGTCATTCCGCTGACTGGTTAGCACGCAACAAAAACTTTTCACTGTACCTCGGTACACGTGACAATAAACAAAACTATTAATGCAACACCCTTTGCACAATATGCTGAACTGACACCACTTAAAATGCCTATTCACCTAACATCTGATGTGGCTAGATTCTGGATATGTTGTCCGCTCAGTTTTTGTTACTGTGGCTTCATTTCCAGCATAAGCAGCAAAATGTTAAACTGACATAGTTGGGATTTTGGCTATGCCGGACCAGACGATTTTAGGGATTTTCTGAAGCTATTCTGATGCTAATCCAAAATACATTTAAAACTCCCTTTTTAAAATTTGACACCAAAGAATAACACACGTTTCAGTGAACCTGGTAAGTTATGGGGACACGGGAAATAAAGCCACAGTAGGTTTCAAAGGAACGTGGGAAACTAAGCCAGGTATATTTCAAGGAGGGTAGCAAACAGAACCAGTTGAGTTTAGAGGGTGTGCAGGAACTGGGACCCTGGAGGGATGAAGGGAACATGGGAACCGGGGCACGAGTACATTGATGAAGTGTGGAAACCAATACCATGGTGTGTGGAAGCCGTAGATGTTGAACTTGAAATTACTGGCTGGTTGGATAGAGGATTATTGGAGCATTGAATTCTCAATGTGAGGAAGGTGAGAAAGGGATAACTTGTCACAGGATGGAAAGAAAGCAGGTTAATGATGAAAAAGACCGTAAAACAATAAGCAAAATAGTTTGGATATTGGAAATCTGAAATAACAGCGTAACAATTCTGTAAATACAGCGGCAGTGCAGCGGCATATATGGATAAAGAGGTAACTGTTTATTTCTCCGCAGATGATGCCTGACCTGCCGACGTTCTGCTTTTGTGAAAGGTATGGTAATATCAAATGAAAAATAGTGGTAATTGAACAAACAAGGGAAGACTGGAAGAGGTGCACAGGTGGAAGCAAAATCATTATCTAAAGGGCCTGTCCCACTTACGTGTCCTTGGCACACAAATTAAGCGACCTCATGGTCGCGTTGAGCCACAACGGTCCCGCGAAGGTCGGGCGCGACTACATGCGTACGCACAGCCGTCTGGAGTGCGTGACGTCATTTGAAGATGGACACAAAGCTGGAGTAACTCAGCGGGACCGGCAGCATCTCTGGAGAGAAGCAATGGGTGACGTTTCGTGTCGACTCTTCTTCAGTCTGAAAAGAACGGTCTTGACCCAAAACGTCACCCATTACTTCTCTCCAGAGTTGCTGCCGGTCCTGCTGAGTTACTCCTGCATTTTGTGTCCATCTTCAATTTTCTTGGCCCTGCTCTGGGAGTAGAAGTGGGGGCGGATCCGGACCGCAACGGCCGTGAGCCCCAGGCCGAGTTCGGCGATCGTTTGCCTGCTTCTGCTGCTGTTGAATGTGAGACGTTATGTCGCGCCAGGGTCTTGTGCCTGTCCCACTTTGGCCGTCAGTTCCGCGACAGGCCGTTGGCGCGCAAAGATTTTGTTCATTACAAAAATTTCGGAGCCCCATGCGATGTCGCGCACAATTACATACCCCTCCGCGCTTCTAAGTGGGACCGGCCCCGCGTGGCCATATGATGCCCATGCGCCTCAACGCAACCACGAGGTTGTGCAATTTGCGTGCCAGAGGAAATGGATGTCAGTGTTGGAAATACCAATTATCTGAATTTGTTGTACTCAGTGTTGACTAAGAAGGTGATAATATGCCTGGTTCAAACCAGAGGTGTTATTCCTCAAGTTTATATTTATAGTAGCTTCATGGCAGCAAGGGAGGGGGCTGTGGATTAGGAAGTCTGACCAGGAACAAAATAAGTTGAGCCTCAGCATCATACAATCTGGATCATACATCATTCAGGAGGGTTCAGAAGTTTATCAGAATGCTAGGTAGAGAAAAATGCTGGAGAAACTCAGCAGGTGAGGCAGCATCTATGGTGCAAAGGAAAAAGGCTTTTAAACTCTCTTCGGAAGAGAACTTCTTCAAAGTAGGCATACCTTGAGGAGATTTTGCAGTGGAATAGACAAAATGTTTATGAAGGAACTGCAGATGCTGGAAAATGGAAGGTTTTTAATCAGAATGCTGCCTGGATTAGAAGGTATTAGCTGCAAGGAGAAGTTGGGGAAACTGGATTTTTTTTTTCTCTGAAGCGTCAGAGGCTGAGGAGAGACCTGATGGATGTTTACAAAATGATGAGAGGCATGGATATGTGGACAGTCAAAACCAAATACTTGAGGGCATAGCTACAAGATGATAGTGGGGAAGGTTTAAAGGAGTTGTTCAGGGCAGGTTTTTCACAGTGATTGGTGCCTGTAGCACACAGCCAAGGGTAGTGGTGGGGGGGATACGATAGTGGCATTGAACGGGGTTTCAGATGGACACATGAATATGCGAGGAATAGAGGGCTATGGATAATGTCCAGGTAGAAATAAAGTTTAATTTGGCATCATCTTCAGTAGATATCCTGGGCCAAACTTCTGCATTTATGGTTCTCCATCTATTCCCCAAAATCTCCCATATCTGAATATCCAACTAAACCAGAGGCAATTGACCTGAATAGAATTGTTGCTATTTTCACCAATCATGTTCAACAAATCATGCAGAGCTTTCTGATTTGTGCCTTCAGATTTCCCACTAATTTCATCACACATGACAGGTGCAGGTTTTGGAAAAAATGGATACAATAAACATTTGTAAATGAAAAGAAAAAAATTGAAATAACTAACGGCGAATACTTTTCCTCATAAGTGAGCCACCTAATGTACAGAATTCAAACTGCAAGGGTAACAAGTTATTGGAACACTATCTCGAGATTTGCCAGTTTACTGGTTCTAATATATCATGATCATTGTGAAATAGTTGTACTTCTTGCCTCTATTTCTTCTCTAAAGCTCAACAAACCATCTTGTTGACGGTAACTGTCACCCTAATTTTGTCTTGTTCAAAGACTCGGGAGTCTTCAGTATTCTCTTCCTCGAAGAGCAGTGCTAACAGAGTCTCTGGCTATTTTTACAACAGTATTATAGAGTCTTGATATACAAGGGGATGAAAAGTCAATGGAGATAGGTGAGAATGCAGAATTACAAGTGAAATCAACCACGTGGCAGCAATCTGTTGCTGCTTATATCTGTATATTGTATTTTGCACTGAAAGATATTGATAGGTTCATTGAGGAAAAGAGCTCCAAAGAAATTTAGTGAAGGAGATATTTCAAATGGTAGTGGTCATGTCCTTATATTCTCACCCATATCTTTGCAGTAAATTTACTATCCAGAATCAGAATCACACTTTATTCGCCAAGTATGTTTTGCAACATACGAGGAATTTCATTGGCCAGGTCAGCCATACAATTAAAAGCAACAGATCACTCAAAAACACATTTTAACATGAACATCCACCACAGTGACTCCTACACATTCCTCACTGTGATGGAAGACGAAATAAAGTTCGTCCTTTCCCTTAGTTCATCCTCGGTTGTGGGCCTCGAGCCCCCGTTGACGGGAAGATCTTGACTCCCGTAGTCGGCGGCATTTCAGGTCCTCTGCATCGAGGCGATCCGCTCCCGCATCAGGGGGATATTAGCCGCCCTGTGCTGGATGATCGAACCTCGCGTTGGGGCTGGTCGAACCTTGTGCGGCGTTGGAGCTCCCGACAAGGCAAGGGATCAGCTCCGATGTTAAGTCCGCTCCCCGCAGTGGGGCTCACGACAGTCCGAGGAGGCTTCCAGCTCCATCGATGGAAGGCCGCAGAGTGCGCCGGAGAATGTGATCCGAAAAATAATCACATCTCTGGCAAGGTAGGTACTTGAAAAAAAAGTTTCCCCCGCTCCCCTCTCCTCCCCCACATAAAACAAACCGAAGAACATTCAAACAAACTTTTAACACACTAAAAAAATAACAAAAAGAATGGAAAAACGAACAGACTGCCGACAGGGCGGCCATCTCCCCGGCACCCCTGGTGTAATTGATCCGAATAGAATCATTGCTATTTTCTATCCAGAATGTACATTACTGTGACTTTATGTTTATAAACATAGGGATTTCACATTTAATACTTACATTGAAAATCTGAAAATTTCTGTAATATAATACTAGTGCAAAGCATTATAATTATTCTTTCAATGGTCATTTTCTTTGCTGCAAATGTTTCATTATTGTTATAAACAGACCAGTGGCAGATAAGGGAAGTTTCATCATCTGAAAGTACAAATACTGTAAAAATTTAAAAAAAAAACTCTAAACACTTTTTTAAAAGTGGTCTTCAAAACCAGCTTCATTGAATTGTACAGTAAAGTTATTATGTGAATTTGTTACAAATTAGAGATGTTCAAATCAGCTCAGTAAATAATAAAATGACACAACACACTTTGACGCATGCATATACGGACTCCATAGTTACACTTGTCTGATTTTTAATATGCTGGGATTTGATTGAGCTGTTCGCCTTTTCTTGCTTGATCTGCTTCGCTTTTTTTCTTTTGTTGGTTGTTGTGTTGGCTTCGCTTTCTTTTTCAGACAACTGAGAGGATTGGGGCCTCCTTTTCTTTTGCGTTTCTTGCGCTGGGATTCAGATTCCTTCACAAGACCCTGCTCTTCTTTCAAGTGTTGAATAGTCTTTTGCTGATGTACGGGGACTAACTGCTCATTATGCAATGATGGTAGCTGTGCAATTGATTTGGAAGAAGGTTTTTCCAAAACCATAGTGTTCTGCACAATGTACATCAGAGGGACTCCTGACAACTTTTTGATTTTCATAGTTAAATGTTGATCCTGTAAAAAAAGAAAATAAATAATGACTAATTCCAGCACTCTAGTTATAGACCCAGAAAAGCATGCCATTTGATGAACAGGACTTTTCCTTCACATCAACCCATATTTACATCACCTTGTTGTAAATAGGTACTAAATAAGGCACAGTGATATCTTGGAATCATCAAGAAGTGACCCAAAATTTACATTGTGTATTTTAAACCGAATCTTAGAGTAATTTAGTGGAATTTGAAATAAGGATTTTCAATATGAATAACAGTAATGCAGGCCAAAGTAGATTGAAAAAACTTTGAAAAGACAAGCCAGCCAATTTATAGCAAATATTTAAAGATATAGTTTATAATTTTTAACAAGTATATATTTATCAATAACCCCACTCTCATCATCGACGGCACCACTGTCTCCCCATCTCCCCAGGCCCGCAACCTTGGCGTGATCTTTGATTCCACCCTCTCCCTTGAGCCTCACATCCGCCATGTCATTAAAACCTCCTTCCTTCACCTCCGCAACATCGCCAAAATCAGACCCTCTCTCACACCTCCCGCTGCTGAAAGACTCATCCATGCCTTCATCTCCTCCCGACTGGAATACTGCAACTCACTTCTCCTTGGCATCAGCTCCACCTACATCAACCGACTCCAACTGGTCCAGAACACAGCCGCCCGACTCATCACCCACACCAAATCCTGGCATCACATCACTCCAGTCCTCAAACAACTTCACTGGCTTCCCATCTCCCACCGGATCACCTACAAAATCCTGGTCCTCACCTACAAAGCCCTCCACCATCTGCCCCCCCCCCCCATATCTCACTGACCTCCTCTCCCCCTACCAACCCTCACGGTCCCTCAGATCCACATCAGCCGGTCTCCTCTCCATCCACAAATCCAACCTCTGCAGTTTTGGGGACAGAGCCTTCTCCAGGGCAGCTCCCAGGCTCTGGAACTCCCTCCCCCAACTGATCCGCAATTCCGTGTCCCTCACCATCTTCCAGTCCCGCCTCAAGACCCATCTCTTCACCTCTGCCTATCCTTAGCCCCACGTCCCCCTCCCTTTTCATCTGTGCTTGTATTGCCTCGTATTGTGTTTTGAATTGAATTCTGTCTTAAATTTGTGTACTAGTCATGTCTCTACTATTTATTTCATTCCGCTTACATGTTTTTCCTCTACTTGCTAAATTTTTGTAAGGTGTCCTTGAGACTCTTGAAAGGCGCCCATAAATAAAATTTATTATTATTATTATTATTTTATGGAATAAAAGTATTTGGGGATATGCAGTTTAACATGGATAGAAGCAAAATAAATTGGAATGTAAATTCAAATAAGATAATGAAATTGATTTTAAGAGGTTAATTTGCTTCTAAAAGAGGAGCAATGGCAAATGAACTCCTTACAGAGTAAGACAAGATAAATGATCATGGTAGATGTCACGAAAAACATTTCGAAATACAAAAAATGAGTGGCCTGCTACTAGTCCACTATTAAATACTAACAAAGCCTGCGGCTCCGATTACTTACATCCTACATTTCAAAAAGAGGTGATACAGAAAGCTGGACGAGTCTGGGGCAGGACAAAGTCTCGCAAGTGACAGTGAGAGGGTAATTTGACTGGACGATGAGTAGAGTAAATGACAAAGGTTAGAGGTGAAGAGGAGTGAACTATAAAGCCAGGGGGAGGGATATCGTATAAGAGGATGGGGAGAGAGGAAAGTGGGGGATAAAAGGGAAGTGAAGGCTTCAGGGATGAGGGTCGATGGGAGGGTAGGAACAATGGGTGTGCACGAGTGTGAGGAGAGTGCACAGGGAAGAGACAATGGATAGGGAGGGTATTAACGACAATTTTAATCCAATCATCGACGAAAAAGCTAAGTTCAAGAGTTGAGACGAGAGTGACTACACGTGATATCAAGGCCGCATTTGACTGAGTGGGGGATTGAGTTGTCCAAGTAAAACTGGATTCAATGGGAAGAGACATTCTTTGCATAAAAGATGATTGCATCTATTGAGGGCTCATCTTCTTATCCTGAGGATATCAGTGCAGGCGTTCCTTAGTGTTCTTGATACTACTGCCTTCAGTGCACTCACAATCACCAACCTTGAGCGTTAAGTCAGAAGATCGGTTTATATTTAATGGAACAATGTTTAGTTTCGAGATGAAGCATGGAAACAGGCCCCTTCAACCCCATCAACCATCACCTGTCCACACTAGTTCTTCATTATCCCACTTTCTCATCCACTCCCCACACATTAGGAGACATTTTACAGAGCCTAGAAGAGTCTAGGACTAGAGGTCATAGCCTCTGAATTAAAGCAAGTTCCTTTAGGAAGTAGATGAGGAATTTCTTTAGTCAGAGGGTGCTGAATCTGTGGAATTCATTGCCACAGAAAGAAGTGGAGGCTAAATCATAGGATATTTTTAAGGCAGAGATAGATTCTTGATTAGTACGTGTGTCATGGGAAGAAGGCAGGAGAAAGATGTTAAGAGGGAAAGATAGATCAGCCATGATTGAATGGCAGAGTAGACTTGATGGGCCAAATGGCCAAATTCTGCTCCATCACTTATGAATTTATCATAGTCAAATTTTAAGTTAGGACCAAGTCTCATGTATTTACAATATGATTAACTGGCACAAAGGTTACTTGTAAGATTTATTCCTATTAACCGTGCAAATTAAGTAATGTCATGAAATGCAATTATTATCTACAGAAAGGCCCACAGAAAGATTGGATTTTCTGAGTGTTTAGCATGGAAAACAGTTGCTATCACCTTAAGAATTGCATGTGACTAACTGCTTGTTGTAACACTATTTAGTTATGAACGAGACAGAAATGTAACCTGACTACATGGAGAAAGTGACAATAAAAAGAATTATGGGATGTCACTATAAGCTTTCTTTTTTATCAATAAAGTACTTTTACTGTTAGTTAAACTATCGGCTGTTTTCTAGTATCTTAGTTGTGATGTTGTCAGAAGTACTGGTGAATTAAACTATGCGATTTGGTGCTGCACCAAAGTGGAACCACAATTTTCATGTATGATCCCTCCCAAATGAAATAGTGTGTTGATGTGTAGACATGTGCTCAGAGAGTGAGAGTCAAGCAGAGCAGACTAAAATCCTACTGTAAATAGACACAAAATACTGGAGTAACTCAGCGGGACAGGCAGCATCTCGGAGAAGAAATGGGTGACGTTTCGGTTCGTGGCCCTTCTTCAGACTCGACCCGAAACCTCGCTCATTCCTTCTCTCCAGAGATGCTGCCTGCCCTTCTAAGTTACTCCAGCATTTTGTGTCCATCTTCAGTGTAAACCAGTATCTGCAGTGTCTTCATACAAAATCACACTGTTGTTGAATTTCATTGGTTCCAAAGTGAGAGAACAGTACTGCGCAATAAAGCTCTCAAATGAGAACTTGGAAAATGAATTAGACACATTACAAGCTCATTGCAAGTAAAATGTGGATTCTTTATAGTCAATAGACAATAGACAACAGGTGCAGGAGTAGGCCATTCGGCCCTTCAAGCCAGCACCACCATTCAATGTGATCATAGGGAGGTTTCACGGCAGTCGGGTCACGACCCATGACCCGTACTGTTGCTACGCTACTCCAAATGGATTACACGCGATGTACTGCAGGTAGGCACTTACCATTGTTTCCAGCGTAGCGGGCCCGTTAAAACCCGCTGAAATGGTCAATTTTTGCGCTGTAAATAATTATGGAAATCTGGATAAGCGTGTGAGACATTTAGCATACTTCAGAATTCCAAAAGTGAGGAGAAATGACGGTAGATAAAAACGAGAGCTGAAGGGACAACAACAGCCAGAGTGCTTGGCGAACACTGGCCGTTTGCTCACTGCATTTCATCAACAGTAAGGCATTATTTGTGTTTTTTCTTGATTCCTTTGGCATCTAAAAAGTTACAGAAGTGATAAATCTGTCTGTAATTTTTTTAAATCGCCCATGGTTCTCGTGGGTTTTTACATACAAAATGAAAACGCATCTGAAGAAACATTTACAGCCAGATTTATCACTTCTGAGAATTTTTAGATACCAAAGGAATCAAGAAATCACACAAATAATGCCTTACTTGATTAAATGCAGTGAGCAAACGCGATAATTCCCAATATTTTCAATGTTTACCAAGCACTTTAGCTGCTGTAGTCCCTTCAGTTCTCGCTTCTCTATACCTTCATTTCGCTTCACGTTTGGAATTCTAAAGTTGGGTACATGTCTCTCACACTTACCCCAACTCCCACAAATTTTTTCAGCGCAAAAATTCAACATTTTGGCGGGTTTTAACAGGTAGGAAAGTACGCGTTTCTAGCATTAATTACATGTACCGGAAGTGACGGATGTCTTCCAGTTGGATTTAGCGGCTCCGTGCATCGAGCCCTATGACCCAGTGATCTTTCGTGCAACCACCCTATAGCTGATCATCCCCAATCAGTACCCCGTTCCTGCCTTCTCCCCATATCCCCTGACTCCGCTATCTTTGAGAGCCCTATCTAGCTCTCTCTTGAAAGTATCCAGAGAACTGAGTCATCCACAGGAACTGTGGTTGAATGAGCAAAAACCTAATTCAAAGTTAAGCAAGTGTTATTGAGGTTATATGATATCAAAGATAAATTTCAACAAAGTCAATAAACATAATAAAGGAAATAAAAACACAAAGTGTTGGAGGAACTCAGTATCTGAAGAAGGCTCATGACTCAAAACGTAGTCTGTCCTTTCCCTCCATAGATACTGCCTGACCCGCTGAGTTCCTCCGGCACTTTGTGCTTTTGTCCAGGATTCCAGTATCTGTAGTGCTTTGTGTCGAATATATTATTGTTTAGGTTACCTGTGTGGCCACAAAGTAATGATGAAGATTGTTGTTTTTAACCATCGACAAAAGACAAGCCGAGGCACTTTCAGGATTTTTGAAATGTGCACAATTTCTAATTTGAAATCGTTGAGCTATCAACTTGGCGCCATACAATTCTTTCCCAAGTGATTCCAACTCTTTCAGGACGCAACTAGAAAATTAAAAAAAACCATATATATATTCTTCATGAATTACAAGACAAGAAATAAACAATGAAATCTTGAAAACACTCCTAATACAAAATCGCCAATACACTACATTCATGCTAAAATGATATGCAATGAACGAAATACTTACGAAGTTGTACACATCTGTACCTCTCCCATTAGATACTTGGGCATCTGCTCTTTGATCTGAATTTTATTCTTCAACGCGGCCTGACAAAATGTCCCATCGAGAAGGATCTGGAAAGGTTCGCGGAAGCCATAGTTGTGTTTGTAAAACGAAATAAGCTTTCTTGCGGTTTTCTGCCGTTTAATTTTCATTTTTTCGCGAGTAAGAAGAACGATGTGGAGAATATATTTGCGGAAAACAATTAACGAGGAAATAGACGCCCCAGTTGTAGGTTTGTCGGGTCAAACACGCCTGGTGTTGGAGGAAGAATCTGCAACCAACGACCACTAGCATCAACCCTGCCCCGTATCCGGATCCGGACCGCATGCACCCCGAGTGCAGCAGCAGAACTCTTCCCCGCACAACAAGACAGGCACAAAATGCTGGAGTAACTCAGCATCTCTGGAGAGAAGGAATGGGTGGTGTTTCGGGCCGAGACCCTTCTTCAGGCTGATAGTCAGGCGAGAGGGAAACGAGAGATCATAAGTGATGGGAGCAGAATTAGGCCATTTAGCCCATCAAGACGACTCCACCATGGCTGATCTATCTCTCCCTCCTAACCCCATTCTCCTGCCTCTCCCTCCTAACCCCAGACACCTGTACTAATCAATCAATTATATATGGTCTGAAGAAGGGTTTCGGCCTGAAACGTTACCTATTTCCTTCGCTCCATAGATGCTGCCGCACCCGCTGAGTTTCTCCAGCATTTTTGTTTACAATCAATTATATACGCCATTCCCCAAAACAGCCGTACTAATCAGATATAGACGGTGATGTAGAGAGAAAAATAACAAATGAATGAAAGATATGTAAATAAAAAGTGAGGATGATAAAGGGAACAGGCCGTTGTTAGCTGTGGGCTTTGTGACAACGTTTCCCTCTTCCCCCAACTCTCAGTCTGAAGAAGGGTCTCGACCCGAAACGAACCAACCATTCCTTTTCTCTGGAGATGCTGCCTGTCCCGCTGAGTTACTCCAGTTACTCTAGCCTTTAATTCTGGGGTCAAGGAAAGAGCGTTCACATCGCAGTCCTGTTTCCACCAATCTTTCCACCACCACGTACAAGAGAAACACCATTATATGCAGATGTCGATTCAGCTCTGGATGAACAACTTCTAATCTTGATGTGGACTCGATTAGAAGAAGAAACCTTTAATTCTGAGGCTATGGCCACTAATCCTAGACTCTCCCACCATCTCTCTCCACATCCACTCTATCCAAACCTTTCACTATTTATTTAAGATTATGGGAAACGTACATATTAGTTGTTTAGATCATATTTGCAAAAGGTCTATCCGGCATTTTATTCGTGCCTTTTATATTTTTACTTAAAGATAGGTGCTTTTTTATAATGTGTGAATGTCTCTGGAAGGTACAAACTCGAAGGACGATGTATTTCGTGAACATTTTCTCATGGCGTCTACAGAAGCCACACACACTATCGTGACAGGTGTGTGTGTGTAAGGGATGAACTGCAGATGTCGGTTTAATAAAGGGAAGGTAGACACAAGATGCTGGAGTAACTCAGCGGGACGGGCAGCATCAGTGGAGAGAAGAGAAGGAATGGGTGATGCTTCGGGCGGGGACCCTGCTCCTCGGCGGACACATTGTCGCGGTTCGCTGGGGCGGCGGACGCTGTTCCGCTGCCCGCTCCTTTCCGCTACCTCTCTGGTGTAAGATGGCGGCGCGGAGGGAAGCTGGAGCAGCAACGGCGGCGACCACCGGCACCAGCACCAGCGCCAGCACCAGCGCGCCGACCACGGCAGCGGCAGTGGTAGCGGCAGCGGCAGCGGCGCCAACAACAACAGCGGCGGCGGCGGCAGCAGCAGCGGCGGCGGCCGGGCTCGATTCTCCCGTCAAACAGGTCCAGATCGACGGTCTCGTAAGTGAAGTCAACATCTGCTCCCTATCTCTGGTGGTCCTGAGCTCCAAACACCGCAGCGTCGGGGGGCATGGAGCCGGAGGGAGGGGGCATGGAGCCGGGAGGGGGCGGTGGGAGGGGGCATGGAGCCGGGAGGGGGCGGTGGGAGGGGGCATGGAGCCGGGAGGGGGCGGGGGGAGGGGGCATGGAGCCGGCTGGGGCTGCGTCGGGGGGCATGGAGCCGGGAGGAGGCATGGAGCCGGCTGGGGGCGGTGGGAGGGGGCATGGAGCCGGCTGGGGGCGGTGGGAGGGGGCATGGAGCCGGCTGGGGGCGGTGGGAGGGGGCATGGAGCCGGGCCGAGGCTGCCGACCTGGTCCCCATCCCGATACCGGACACGTGTGGCTTCGCCCCCGCCCACACCCTGGCAGCAGCTCCAACCAAAGATCTTATAGCGTGCAAAATGAAAACGCTTCTGAAGCTACATTTACCATTTAAATAATCGTAAACTATCAATGAGTTTTGAAATAAATCTTACTCAGATGCAAGCTAAGGAATGGGATAATTGTCAGTTTTCATTTTGCATGTTAAAACCCACCTGAGAACCATGGGCGATTTTGCAATTTTACTGACGGATTTTTCACTTTTAAAACTTTTCATATAACAAATGAATAAAGATAAAACGTCAATGCCTTACTTTTGATGAAATGCAGCGAGCAAACGCGATAATTCCCGATATTTTCGATCTTTATATCTCCATGGCGAATGTCCGCTAACCACTTCCGCTGTTTTTGCCCCTTCAGCTCCCTCTTGTATTTACCTTCGTTTTTATCTATCTTCTGAACTGTAAAGTTAGATAACTGTGTCTCACGGTCACCCCGACTGGCACAGTTATTTACAGCTCAAAAACGGGCCGTTTTCGCGGTTTTTAACGGGTGTGAAAGTGCGTGTTTTCAGCATCACTAACGTGTACCGGAAGTGACGCTTGTACCCCAGTTGGATTTTGCGGTCACGTGGTGAGGATCTATGCTCCAGTGACCTTTCGTGAAATCACCCTATACGTCGACTACTGATTCCCTCCACTATAAAGAATTGCAAAGATTTATCATCCTTGGAGTGAAAAACTTTCACCTCATTGATTCCTAAATAGCAAATCAGGGTTGTAGGCTAATCAGCCTCTGTAAAAAAAAAAAAAAATAGTATAAAATAGAACTAGTATGAATGGTGATCATTGGTTGTCGTGGACATGGTGGGCTGAAGGGCTTGTTTCTATGCTGTATCTCTAAACTAAACTAAATTAAATTATTTATGAGAAACTGACTCGGATTCAAGAATTATCAGCCAGAGAAAGTGTCCATCTTTAGGTAAGGAGACCAAAGATGTACACAGTACACTTTGGTGGCAAAGACAGGAAGGCAGATTATTATCTGAATGGTGTCAAGTTGGGAAAAGGGGAAGTACAATGAGATCTGGGGATCCTTGTTCATAAGTCACTGAAAGTAAGCATGCAGGTACAGCCAGCAGTGAAGAAAGCGAATGGCATGTTGGCCTGCATAACAAGAGGAGTTGAGTATTGGAGCACAGAGGTCCTTCTGCAGTTGTACAGGGCCCTCGTGAGACCACACGGAGTATTGTGTGTATTGGAGTCTTGAGGAGTATTGGAGTATTGTGTGTACTTTTATTTGAGGAAGGACATTCTTGCTATTGAGGGAGTGCAGCGTAGGTTCACGAGGTTAATTCCCGGGATGGCAGGACTGTCATGTTGATAGAACGGAGCGGCTGGGCTTGTATACTCTGGAATTTAGAAGGATCAGAGGGGATCTTATTGAAACACATAAGATTATTAAGGGTTTGGACATGCTAGAGGCAGGAAACATGTTCCCGATGTTGTGGGAGTCCAGAACTAGGGGCCCCAGTTTAAGAATAAGGAGTAAGCCATTTAGAACGGAGGCGAGGAAAAACTTTTTCACAGAGGTTTGTGAATCTGTGGAATTCTCTGCCTCAGAAGGCAGTGGAGGGCAATTCTCTGGATGCTATCAAGAGAGAGTTAGATAGAGCTCTTAAAGATAGCGGAGTCATGGGATATGGGGAGAAGGCAGGAATGGGGTACTGATTGTGGATGATCAGCTATGATCACAGTTAATGGCGGTTCTGCCTCGAAGGGCCGAATGGCCTACTCCTGCACCTATTGTCTATTGCTGCAGGAATAATGCTATAAGGGCTTTACATCTTTATTGTGTGATGCAGTATTGCGGCCTTCAGAGGAGAAGCAGATAAGCGCCTTGCTGTCAAAGATGGCGTGGACCACGAACTTGCAAAATAACTGTCCTTTGAAATGCTGATGGGGGGGAGGGCAATGGTATCTCTTTGAAGATGGCAGAAATTATGAAAGATTGTGAAAGGAAAGTTTATCTTGGCCAAGTTAAACTTCCCCTTCGCATTGATCCATCACTCACTGTTAGTGCTATTATTCCACTTGATCCAACAACATCTGAATACTCTCTGCCCAATGGTAACATAATGATGTTAATAGACAGTTAATCTGTTAGCCTGGACAATATCCAGAAGAATAATGTTCAGACATCGCTTCAGCAACTGGAATGAATTAATTTTAATTCCATTAATGTGGAGTTAAAGAAAATTTTTATCTGTATGTATACCAAGTTACTGGATTGTACAATCCCACCTGGTTCATCAATATCGTGGGAAAGCAACCCACTGTGTGGTCTGACCCGTACATGATTCCAGAGCCTGAACAATGTCGTTGACGCTTAGCTACTTTCTCAAATGGCCTAGTATTCAGTAGTAGTAGTTGGCCCCCCACGGTCATGACTGACCATGGGTGATGCATCCTGGTCGGATGGAAGCCTGGGTGATGTCATATGGTGGACAGGCTGTTGCCCATGCAGCACGTCCCTACTCTCCACGTCGCTGATCGATCCAAAGGAACAGCAGGGCCGTTACAGTTTGGCACCAGCGCCGTCGCAGGAGCTGCCAGAGCGAGGTTGTAGACAACGACGAACTGCCTTAGGGGCTCTGACTCCGGATTTTCTTGAGGTTTACTCCTGGAGCCTTTTTCATGACTGGACATGACCACAAGGCAAAGGAGGCTTTAAATCAGAGTTTTCCCTCTCCTAGATGGACTGCCTTCCCAGGCTGACGAGCCCCATCTGCCCCGAGATTCGTGGGGGCGGGAGCGTCTACCTTCCTGTGCAAGTCTAGCACCTGCCCACTGCCCATTCAGTTGTATTAAAGGCAATAATGAAACAATCAGAATAATACCTGCATCAAAGTTGTGAACATAGATAAATGGTGACCTTGCCCATTTAATTCTGTACTGTCATTCTCACAAACACCTGGCAGCATGTTGAAGCTGAGAGAACTGTTTCTCAGAGTAGTAAAGCATGTTTAAAGATTCTTGCTTTTAAACTGTTCCATTACTATCTTTGGGTATGACAAGTATCTCTGGATGGACGTCAGACCCACTTAGGATGGCAGAATGGGGATAAATAGTTAGCAGGGAATAATGCTGGGAATACTGAACATTGGCTCAAAGCAGTAGAGGCATAAAAACGGAAACAGCTTAACTCGTGCTTCAGCCTAACTCGGCCATGCTGACCAAAACGTCCCATGTAAGCGAGTCCCATTTGCCTGCATTTGGTCCATAAGCCTCTAAACCTTTTCTATCCATGACATGAAGACATACAGTGGCTTGCAAAAGTTTTCATACCCCTTGAACTTTTCCACATTTTGTCACGTTACAACCACAAACGTAAATGTATTTTATTGGGATTTTATGTGATAGACCAACACAAAGTGGTGCATAATTGTGAAGTGGAAGGAAAATGATACATGGTTTTCAAATTTTTTTACGAATAAAAAAACTGAAAAGTGCGGCGTGCAAAATTATTCAGCCCCCTTGAGTCAATACTTTGTAGAACCACCTTTCGCTGCAATTACAGCTGCAAGTCTTTTGGGGTATGTCTCTACCAGCTTTGCACATCTAGAGATTGACATTTTTGCCCATTCTTCTTTGCAAAATAGCTCAAGCTCAGTCAGATTGGATGGAGAGCATCTGTGAACAGCAATTTTCAAGTCTTGCCAGAGATTCTCAATTGGATTTAGGTCTGGACTTTGACTGGGCCATTCTAACACATGAATATGCTTTGATCTAAACCATTTCATTGTAGCTCTGGCTGTATGTTTAGGGTCGTTGTCCTGCTGGAAGGTGAACCTCCGCCCCAATCGCAAGTCTTTTGCAGACTCTAACAGGTTTTCTTCCAAGATTGCCCTGTATTTGGCTCCATCCATCTTCCCACCAACTCTGACCAGCTTCCCTGTCCCTGCTGAAGAAAAGCATCCCCACAGCATGATGCTGCCACCACCATGTTTCACAGGGATGGTGTGTTCAGGGTGATGTGCAGTGTTAGTTTTCCGCCACACATAGCGTTTTGCATTTAGGCCAAAAACTTCAATTTTGGTCTCATCTGACCAGAGCACCTTCCTCCACATGTTTGCTGTGTCCCCCACATGGCTTGTGGCAAGCTGCAAACGGGACTTCTTATGGCTTTTTTTCAACAATGGCTTTCTTCTTGCCACTCTTCCATAAAGGTGGAGTGCACGACTAATAGTTGTCCTGTGGACAGATTCTCCCACCTGAGCTGTGGATCTCTGCAGCTCCTCCAGAGTTACCATGGCTGCTTCTCTGATCAATGCTCTCCTTGCCCGGCCTGTCAGTTTAGGTGGACGGCCATGTCTTGGTAGGTTTGCAGTTGTGCCATACTCTCCATTTTCGGATGATGGATTGAACAGTGCTCCGTGAGATGTTCAAAGCTTGGGATATTTTTTTATAACCTAACCCGGCTTTAAACTTCTCCACAACTTAATCCCTGACCTGTCTGGTGTGTTCCTTGGGCTTCATGATGCTGTTTGTTCACTAATGTTCTCTAACAAACCTCTGAGGCCTTCACAGAACAGCTGTATTTATACTGAGATTAGATTATACACAAGTGGACTCTATTTACTAATTAGGTGACTTCTGAAGGCAATTGTTTGCACTGGATTTTATTTAGGGGTATCAGAGTAAAGGGGGCTGAATACTTTTGCACGCCACACTTTTCAGTTTTTTATTTGTAAAAAAATTTGAAAACCATGTATCATTTTCCTTCCACTTCACAATTATGCGCCACTTTATGTTGGTCTATCACTTAAAATCCCAATAAAATACATTTACGTTTGTGGTTGTAACGTGACAAAATGTGGAAAAGTTCAAGGGGAATGAATACTTTTGCAAGCCACTGTATATATGTCTTGAGTCTATTTTTTATTATTTTCTTTAGCTGTGTATATGTGGGGTGGGGGGGCCGTTAGTCTCTTCCCCGTTCGGGGACCCGACGTTTTCCCTGTCAGGTCTCCGGTGTCGTTGGGCCAAACATCGTGGAGCCGACGGCGGCCTCCAAACGGAACCAACCTGAGGGCTCCAGTCGCGGAGCCTGCGGACCTGCCATCGCGGAACTGGCCATCTTCGGAACGGGAAGAGCTTCGGAGGTTCCGGCCACAGGCCCGGTGGACAGGAACATCGGGAGCTCGCAGGTCCCTGATGGGAGACCGCTTTTCTGAGCTCCCGCAACGGCAACTTCTCCCGCTGGAATCGCGGGGTTTAAAGGACACGGAGCCAGGCCTAACATCGCCCTGGGTGGCTTAAATGGCCACAGGACTTACCATCGCCCGCCAGGGGCTTTAGCATCGGGCGCCCCAGTTTGCCTCGACGCTACAGTTGGACTGCTGGACCGCGGGAGAAGAACAAAGGGAAGAGATAAGACTTTGCCTCCCATCACAGTGAGGAGATGTTGGAGATGCACTGTGATGGATGTTTATGTAAACTGTGTTAAGTGTGGGTCTTGGGTTTTTTGTAATGTAAGACTGTAGAAAATGCAATTTCGTTCAAACCGAGCTGTTTGAATGACAATAAAAGGCATTCATTCTATTCTATTCTAAGTTGGGAAACCTGCTGATAAGTCAACACGTGACCTTTCACCACCACCAATGTTCACTCCATTACTGCAGACTGTAACTCCAACGTGTGCCATAAGCAAGATGCAGTGCAGGAACTTCACAATTTGCTTTGACAGAACCTCTCAAAGCTGTGACAACTTGTGGTAAAAGCAATAATGAAATAATCTGAATAAAACTATCTAGCAAGGTTATGGGTAGTGGTAAGAGCACTGCCTGCAAGTTTATCTCCGCATGTGTATCACATGACTTGGAAATTACCACTGATTCTTCATCACAAAATGTGGAAACTCACCAATGTTGCATTCGAGAGATTTTAGCAGAAGGTTCACAAAGACTATGCGGCAAATTCTTCTGGAGGGCATTTGAGACCAGCAATAAACACTGGTCTTGTGTGGGTAGATTAAAGAAAATAACTGCCCTTTTTTCTGCCATTTTATTATGTTTCTATTATAGGTTGTCCTGAAGATCATTAAACATTTCCAGGAGGAGGGGCAAGGTAACGAAGTGGTCCAAGGTGTACTTCTAGGACTTGTGGTGGACGATCGGCTTGAAATTACCAACTGTTTCCCCTTCCCTCAGCATACTGAGGAGGATGCTGACTTTGATGAAGGTATGTTGTGGATGGTGCTGTCTTTGAGTGTTTGAATTCCATTTCAAGTTCTTGCATTCTGTGAATATCCTGGTTGTTATCCAGCAGTCAATGCTCCAAATGAAAACCTCATGAGTGGCTGAAGAAATGAGATTATTTTCTTAAGTTTAGAAGTATGAAGGATCACGGGATACTGAGTTGGATGATCAGCCATGATCATATTGAATGGCGGTGCAGGCTCGAAGGGCCGAATGGCCTACTCCTGCACCTAATTTCTATGTTTCTATGTCTATGTTTCTATCTCATTGAAACATGGCTTTGGGGGGGCATGAAAGGGGAGATGTTGATATGCTTCACTGGTGGGGGAATCTTGACCAAGGAGGCATTGTTACAAAATTAAGAGGCTTGGGTGGGGGGGGGGGGGGGGGGGATGGTGTCTGTTATTGATGATTGTCAGCTATTACAGTGTAAGGGTTAGAGATAATTCTTCTGTCATCAGCTGTGAAGGTCTTCCTTGGCCTGCCAGTCCCTTCGCGATTAGTAAACTCACCAGTGCTCTCTTTCTTCTCAATCAATCAATCAATCAACCTTTATTGTCATCTTGCAAAGCAACAATTGTACAGTGCAAAATGAGAAGACGTTTCCCAGGGAATACCGGAGCATCGCACATAAATCTTAAACATTTCACACATAATAACAGTAAAAACAATCCAGTCCCTGATGAAACAGTATAAATTGTTAAAAGCAGGTAAAACAGCAACATTAAAATACAGTAAAAACAGTCATTAAAATGTCCAGGGCAGCTGATTTGAGTGGCCAGTGCCAGAGTTATTAAATTGTCAGTGCAAATAAGCAGAATCAGGTGGAGTGACTGTTTAGCAGCCCCACAGCCTGTGGCAGGAAGCTGTTTAGCAGTCTGGTAGTCTGGGCTTTGATGCTACGGTATCTCTTGCCTGATGGCAGGAGATCCAGATGTGTGTGGAGGGGGCAGTTTGTCCATAGCTATTCTCAGAGCTTTTTTCAGACAGCGGCTCTGGAACAGTTCTTGTACCGAGGGTAGGGAGATGCCAATGATCCTCTCTGCTCCCCTCACTACCCTCTGCAGAGCCTTCCTGTCTGAGCAGTTACAGTTGGAGTACCATCAAATCTTAATGATGTTCCAAACAGTTAATTTTTGTAAGCCTAAGGTTTGGCTGATTTCTCTAACAGTTTTATTCTTGTTTCTCAGTCTCATAATGGCTCAAATTTCACTGTACCTTAGATGGTACATGAGTCAATTGAATCTTGAATTGAATCTTCTTTGACTTTCATTGGCACAACGTTGGTCCTCATTTTTAAAAACAGCAATAAAAGTTCCCAAAGATGACGGAAAGACTGGAGGAAAGACTAGGTGCTGAGAGCGCTCTTATACCTGCATTAAGGAGGCAATTAAACACACCTGAGCAATTACAAAGACCTGTAAAGCCATGTGTCCCAAACATTATGGTGCCCTGAAATGGGATTATGTATAAACACAACTGTAATTTCTACATGGTGAAACCAAAATGTATAAAAATATCCTTTAATAAAATCTGACAATGTGCACTTTAATCACATGTGATTTTTTTTCAATTACAAATCTCAAATTGTGGAGTACAGAGGCAAATAAATAAATGATGGGTCTTTGTCCCAAACATTATGGAGGGCACTAAGTATCGATCAAAACAATTGCTTGTCAGTTTCAATGACCTCCACAGTGTAACTGGTAGCCTGTGTTCTTGGAGACAGTCTGCTGTAACAAAATCTGTTCAAAAGAACTAATAATGAGGATTGATTGTACAAATAACAAACAGTGGGCCTGCACAGATCCCTGTGACATACCACGGATCACAGGCCTCCAATCAGAAAAACAATTGGCCAGAACCACCCCCTGACTCCTTCACCTCAGCCATTTATAAATCTGGTTGGTTAACTCACCCTAGATCTTTTTATAGTAGCCTACCATGTGGGACCCTGTCAAATATCTTGCTAAACTCCAGAGAGACAATATCAACCGCCCTGCCCTCATCAATCCTCTTGAAGACTTCAAAAGGTAGTATCACATTTCTGAGATGATTTCCCACACACACATACACACACAGTTGTGCTGACTATCTGTAATCAGCCCTTGTCTATCCAAATGCTGGTAGGTCCTGACCATCAGAATCCCCTCCAGTAATGTATCCACCACTGACATCGTGCCGACTGCCCTGTAGTTCCCTGGTTTGTCTTTGGTGCCCTTCTTAAATAAAGGCACAACATTTGCCATCCGCCAGTCTTCTGGTGCTTTTTGTGCCTACTTACATAATGATGTGAGTATCTCTGCCACGACCCAACTAATTTCTTCCCTAGATGCCCACAATGTCTGAGGATGCATTTGGTCAGGTCCATCTCGCTATTCTTTAAGATTGCTGGCACCTCATTTGTAATTTGGATACGGACCAACACATCACTACTCATTTCCCCCAATTGCTTTGCTTCACTGATTATCTCAGTATGTGCAGATGAGAAGTATTCATTTAACATCTTGCTGGAGGAACTCAGTGGAACTCAGCATCTATGGAAGGGGGCAAAGGAATTGATGACACTTAGGGTGGAGACCATTCATCAGGACTGAGAGTGAGGAGGGATAGCCAGTATAAAGTGAAGAGGGAGAGGGGTGACATGAGCCAGTAGGTGATAGGTGAACTGTGGAGGGGTGAAGGATGATGGGTGGATTAAGCTACAAAGGAGCGAGCTATCGATTTCCGGAAATATGGTGGAGTACATGCCCCAATCAGCATCAATGGTGGAAATGATTGAGAACTTCAAGTTCCTTACTGTAAATATTACCAATGATCTGTCATGGGCCAACCACATTGAAACAACAGCCAAGAAGGCACACCACGCCTCCTTCTTGAGGAGATTGAGGAAATTTAGCATGTCTTCAATGGCTCTTACAAATCTCTGCAGATGTACCATAGAAAGCATACTGTTTGGATACATCGCAGCTTGGTTGGGAACAGTTCCGGCCAAGTCCGTAGGAAATTACAGAGTTCTGAATGTTGCCCAGTCCATCTCACAAACCAGACTCCCCACCATTGACTGCATCTACACCACACTGCCTTTGAAAAGTAGCCAACATAATTAAACACGTCCTACTCAAGTAATTCTTTCTTTCTCTTGCTCCCATCAGGCAGGAGATGCAGAGCTTGAAAGTGCGTGCCACCAGACTAGGGACAATTTCTTTCCATCTCCAGGCTTCTGAATAGTCCTTTCATAAGCTAGGGTGGTGACTGATTTTCCTCTATCCCATTGTGGGCATTAGACATTATCGTTGGAATTGGTACACTGCAGTGCTGAGAACTACCGTATATTCTCCACTCTATACCTCCCCCCTTCTCTACCTACAGTATTCTAGTTCAGCTTGATTGTGTTTATGTATAGTATTATCTGATCTGATTGCACAGCATGTAAAACAAAACTTTTCACTGTACCTTGGTGTGTGACAAAAATAAACCGGAAAGGGGGGAGTTGGAGATGGAGCCAGCTGGGTGAAAGATTTAAATAGATAAGGAGCAAAAGAGCAGATGGAACCGGTTTGGACGAGGAGGGTTGAGGGGGGGGGGGGGGGGGGGAGAGGAGAGGGTGAATGTGGAGGCTGTTGCATTGGTGATAAGTGGGTCACCTCTCGACAATGCAATCTGCAAATAACAACACCAGTCGCAGACCAACCAGTCCCCCCCTCCCCAATCTTCCCGTTGCTCCACCTTGACTCGCAACCATTTCTCCCCTTCCACCTATATTTCTTCCTCTGGCTTATCTCTTCTATCCTTATTTCACACCTATTGCCTTTTCATATCTGGTCTTCGTAGAACCATATGCCGATCAAAACCCCCCTTCATCGGTTTCGTCTATCACTCGCCAGGGTTTGTCGTGCCCTTCCTCGCTTCCAACTTTCTACCCTGCACCCACCACAATCAGTCTGAAGATGGGTCCCTATCCAAAACGTCACCTCTCAATGTTCAGAGATGTTGCCTGAGTTAGCCCAGTACTTTGGCTTTTTTTGGCACCTTATTTTTGTTTTATTCATGGACACTCTAATTCAGGTTCAGACTAATACAGGTGCACAACCTTTTATCCGAAAGCCTTGGGACCAGACACTTTTCGTAATTCGGAATTTTTCGACTTTCGGAATGGAAGATTTTTAGCGTAGATATTAACGGCTGGCTCAGTGGTAGAGTGCTCGGCTCATATCCGCAAGGTCGCGAGTTTGTGCCTCGATCCCGGCAGTTACTCGATCGCGAGTTTGAGTCTTCAATGTAGTTTTTTCTTGCAGAATAGGAGAGAATAGGGAGGGTTAGGCTGAGATCATTCTCTGCGAGATGATCTTAGTGCGGGAGACAAGTGTAGGAGAGGTGTACTGACTGTGGGCAGAACTTTGGAAGTGATTGACCACCATTCTCAAAAGCCGCTGTGTCTCCCTGTCCCTGGGATAGCAGGGGGCGATCAAACAGCACAATACCCCCCTACCCCTCCAACTCCAGAGGAATCCGCTCCCCGATGGGCCGCTACGGCGACAAGTGGCAGTTCGCCCACAGCCCGAGCTGCGCCACCCCAAGAACAAGACGTACCTTGCACACCATCAGCTTCTGCCCCTACGGGGAGCGTGTTCCTCTGGAGTTGGAGCGGGGCTGGGGTTGCTGATCTGGGATCTCCGTGCTTGCAGTGGGCCTGGGGGTCGGTGTCCCGATGAGGGGGCGCAGCTCGGGCTGTGGGCGAACTGCCACTTGTCGCCGTAGCGGCCCATCGGGGAGCGGCTTCTGGTGGTCTTGACGTCTCCGGCCAGTTTGCAGGTTTCCTCTGGAGTTGGAACGGGGCTGGGCTGCTGCTGGCTGTGGGTCTCTGGGATCTCCGTTCTTGCAGTGGGCCTGGGGGTCGGTGTCCCGTTGGTCCTGACGTCTCCGGTGACTGGCACTGACCTGCTGGCATCGCCGACGTGAAGACAGTGCAAAGCCCCCGCGCCGGTGCAATGGGCGGGGAGGTGGAGAGGGGAGGGAAGGGGTCACACACATGGCCGGGAAGCAGAGGGCTGTAGGTGGGGTGAAACTGAAGGGAGCGACAATCTGCTGCTGCCTGCACGCTGAGTTAAAAAGTTCCCACGCAAGACTCACGATACACTGTGTATCGTGAGTCTACCGTGGGAACTTTTTAACTCAGCGGGCAGGCAGCAGCAGATTGTCAATTATTAACCCTCCCGCGCAATATACCCTCACCTTCTCTTTTATGAATGGGGATTTAGTTCCCCTTTCTTCGAGGACCGACCGGAGGTTCCGCTGTCACCTCTGCGGGCCGCCCTCGGTGAACGTCTTCAAGGACCTTCATGGTCTTCAAGGACCGAAAAAATGTCCTCTATTCGGAGCTTTTCGTTACTTGGAATTTCGGATAAAAGGTTGTGCACCTGTATAGTAAATTGGAGACCAATATAGACACACAATTGTTCGATTAACGTTAGGCATTCATTAATTCAATTTAAAATACCGCACAGACTCTATTATTCAAAGTCTAAACTAAATAAGATCTTTCCAAATGTATCTCCTATTTGCGATAAATGTCTTCTTCAGGAAGCAACTATAACCCATTCCTTTGTCTCTTGTATAAAGTTACATAATTTTTGGAGAGTAATTTTTGAAATGTTTTCAAAAACACTAAAAGCAATATTGGATCCCGATACGGAACTGATTATTCTAGGTACGTCAGAAGCCTGCTCTGTGCTATCATGATTCTAGGTACATCAGAAGCCTGCTCTGAGCTATCATTATTCTAGGTACATCAGAAGCCTGCTCTGAGCTATCATTATTCTAGGTACATCAGAAGCCTGCTCTGAGCTATCATTATTCTAGGTACATCAGAAGCCTGCTCTGAGCTATCATTATTTCAAAGACGTTTCCTTAATTATGGCCTGATAACGGCAAAAATACTAACACTCAAATTTTGGAAACATACATCAGTCCATATTCTTAAGATGTGGGTTATAAGCATGTCTGAGACGCTACATCTTGAAAATATTAGACTTGTCTTGGCAAAAAAAAAAAACAGATCATTTTTCGAAGACATGGACATCATTCATTAATTTATTACATGGATAGTATGGTACAACACAACTTGGGATTTAAATCTAATTACGGTTTGGGTGAGGTGGGTGGGGTGGGATGAGAGGCATGTATATCACCACTTTTTTCTTTCTTTCTCTTTGTCCTTTTATTTTTCTTATTTTTTCTATTCCTCTCTTTCATTTATTCACTCTTTGGCTACACCACATTGGAAGTCTAGGGGTTCTATCTTTGCACATTTCACTTTTTCTCTTTTTTGCTTTTTCTCCTTTCTTTTCTCCCAATTATAGCTTAAAGTTAAAAGTGAAGCTGTACAATAACTACTATTTCATATGCCGTTGGTTATATTTTTGTACATTTGCTTCTAATAAATTATTTTAAAAAATTAAAAAAATTAAATTGGAGACATGAGGAACTGCCAATGTTAGTTTACAAAAAAAGTCAAAGTGGTCCATAGTGGACCTGCTGAGATACTTCAGCACTTTGTGCCTTTTTTTCCTAATATAGTAACTTAATTGACAAGACTGCACCAAGGTATCGTGTGGAGGAGTTGGATATCTGACAGGAGTTTATTTTTCAAATGTAACGATGACTCGATAGCCTTGCTGCTGTTGTTATTAGAGTAAATATGGATTATTCAGTTAATAGTTCCTTTTCTCGCTCATCCTCGCACTTCACTTTGTTATAAATATTTGTCTATCACCACCTCTGGTCCACTGAATTTTTAAACAAAATTATGCGTTGCATATACACCTTATATTTATGGATAATTTATTTTATAATGGACAGTTTAAAAGGTAATGCAGTTTAAATATACTGCATTTCTTAGTCTGTACAAATGGATTCTATTTGGACATAATTCAACACTGGTTTGTCTTTGGTAGAACCCTTACCTTTTAATCTTTCTTTCGTATTTCATCTGGAATTTTTATATCCAGTAATATTTATTTTGCAATTATTACAAGCTGCAGGTGCATTTTTATGATTTTAACCTGTAACAAGATCTCTAATTTTCTTTTCTTTTGCAATATGTTTAGTTTGGATATTGTTGCATTTTTCTGCTCCTTTATATTTTGCATTTTCTTTTGTCATTCAAATATTTTAGTTACATAAACTTAGCCATGAATAGCTAAGTTCCACACTCTTTCACCTCAACCCCTACTGTTAATTTAGAATCTTTCCTGCTCGTTAGAATGCATGATCGTTGGGAGTTATGCATTATCACTGTAAATTCTTGTCACTGCTTGTTTATTATCTTGTTTGCTAATATATTTACTCACTTCACTTCAGCCAACTACATATTCATTTCTTGAACCTTCATTTAAGTTTAACACTGTTGGTTCAGACTCGGGTTCTCTCCAAGCTGATTGATTAATTCTGTCTTGTTCTGATCAGTTTATCCATGGGATTCGTTTACTCTGAGATCATTTATTAAACGTCCTTTCATTACACATTTACTGGATCCAAAATAGCCTGTTCACTGTTTTGGACCATAACTTTGTGCCATAGGAAACTTTCTCAAATGTCCTCCATGGGTACTCATGATTAATGCACGGCCCATTTTACATGTACCTATGTTTCTTGATATATACTCGTTCCTACAGCATGGCTACTGTTAGGGCTCCTGTATACCAGACCAACTACTGATTTCTTCCCTTGCTACTTTCTACTTGCCTTGACATCCTCTAAACCTAGACATTGCTCACCTAAACAGTACTGAACCAGCAGAACTATCACATCATGTTTTCTATCCTGCCTGTCTTTCCTAAATGTCAAAGTTAACTATTGAGTTCCCAGCATTGACTTTATAATCATTAAGTAAATATATAAACACTAAGTAAATATACATGTTGTCAGACATAATATCACTGACAAGCTTTAATATACTAAAATATCCTGCACTTGTAGTTTTTCAATGTATTAACACAGAAGACCAGAGGAGGTCAGTACACGCTGTAAAAGTAGAATAGAAAACATCTTAAGATTTTCTCACAAAACTCTCTTATTCTAATTCCTTACTTTGTAAAAATATCGTAAATAGAAGTCAATACAGTACTGCATAACTGACCATCTTTTTGCCTCATCTAAAAGCTGACATGCACTAAGATGGATACATACGTAATTGCCATGTGTGCTCAGATCAGAGTCTACTGTAGTTCTTAAAGTTGTCACTTATGTTTAAAAAGACTGGTGCCTTGTTTGGATTCCTTTTCAACCTTGAGGCAGTGTGCGAAGCTGAGAGAGGGGAAGAGGCAGGTGTATTTGGGTGCATTTTCAGTAATACTTTTACAAGTCATCATAATACTGTTCAGATTGAGTGGCCTTTGAGAATAATATAAATGATGGAAAGTTTGTGATGCTGCTAAAATGGTGCCTTTATCTTCCTGATAATGATAATTAATTTCTCAATACAGTAAACCCTCATTTTCATGATCCTCTTTATAATTGATTTCAGTTATAGTGGACAGACTGTCAGTGGGCCCCAAATACTTGATGGTTTGGGTACAGGAAGAACTGTTGAGTCCGATGTACACATTGAACACTGATTCTTTGGCACCCTTGGTTCCAGAGCCAGAGCCTTCAAAGAAGGGAGGGGGGGGGGGGGGGGGGGGGGGGGGGGGGGGGAGCAGGGGGCGTCCAAACGCCGCCGTTCTCAAGAGATCCTGACCCACTGAATTACTCCAGCACTTTGTTTCCTTTCGGTGGGTGAAGAAGGGCTCGCTGGTGCACCTTGTGATTCGGGATTGGTGTCGGAACCGGGCCTCTGAATGCGCAGGGAGTGCGAGCCAGGGATGGATTGGCAGGTCCATTCGTTATATCCGCCATCTGTTATAAAGGGGTCATTAAAACAAGGGCTTACTGTATTGTCTTTACGAAACAGTTTGGAAATCAAATTGACAGCACAGTTGATCTGTGGCTGCTCAGGGAATTTCAACTGAGCTCTTGTAATTTTGTCTTGCTTCTAGCAGAGGACAGCCCATCAGTTGCTGAAAAATCGATGTTCAACCTGTACTAGTAGTATCCAGTTAGATTGAAATGATAGAGATGATACAGAATGAATCATACCATTTTATTATGAGCAGCACGAAGATAGAAATGTAACTATCAACGTGGCTTTGAATGTAGTTGGAAATGTTATTTTAAGAGGCACTAAGAGCACAGGGATGGGAGGGAAAATATAAAGAGAGGGTAGGGAGAAATGTTCTTTTCCTCAGTTCATCACTGAAGATGGTAGAGACATTAATCATTGTCTTGTGGGAATGAAAGAGAAAGCATACATCTGATGGGCTGAATGATCTCACCCTGCACGAACAATTCTGAGACCGAGTCCCATATCTGGAAATATGAAATGGGCCTGTCCCACTTAGGCGACTGCAGGAGACTGTGCAGTTACCACATGGTCACCACATGTTCGCGGGTGGTTGCCGGGGAGTCGCCTTCATGGTCATGAAGAGTTCCCGCATTCTGGGAACTAGTCGTGGCCTCATTATGGTCGCCGTGAATTTTTCAACATGTTGAAAAATTAGCGGGGACTAGAATGAAGCCGCTAAGGAGAGTAGCGAGAATTCTCGAGCCGTAGGTGGGTCACCAGGAGGTCAACGGTTCTCGTAGGTTGGTGCCACTGCTGACCGGTGAATTTCATTGGCTCATTGGGAAAACAAAGGTAAGCAGTAGTTTTCAGAACCAAGGATAACCGACTGGTAATGTTAAATGTCTGCCGAGCTTCACAGCCATGTATCGCTGGCTTCTTAAAAGTTGTCTCCACTCCCTCTCCCCCCCCCCCCCTTCTCCCCTCCCCTCTTTTAAAGGACTTACCGTATACTGTGCTTTAGCCGTCTTTTTACAGCGCCAACCTTCCTGTTCATCGCGGTGTGTCTCTGTTTCACCGTGGCTTTGCACCATGTGAATGTTTTAGACAGAGCTCCCCCAGCTTGCCCTGTCCCCCACCTTCATAATGGGCTGGTAAAGGATGCGATGTGTTTGTGTGTGTGTGTGTATGTTCCACTCTGACAGTCGCCGTTACAGTTGCCGCTTTTTCAGGCGACTGCTGGCAACTTGACAGTCGCCGGCAGTCCGCTGAAAAATCGCCTAAATGGGACATGCCCATAAGTGTCACTTAGCCACTTGGTTAAAGTTGGTTAAGGCATTGTTGGAGGCTTTTGTAGCCATATTGGTCAGGTTGTCTTCTACATTGGTACCCACTAATACTTCCAGATTTGAAGTCAAAACTATTGAGCATAATTTTTATTCTACGGTTTAATGTTAGCATGTGATTAATGATAATTATTGGTTGTTATAGATATTTCATTGCTGTGGATTAATGGTAGCATTTGTCTTTTGCTAATGCAGCTTTGGTGCATTTTTTGTTCTTTATAGAGCAAGTTTTTAATCATGCTTGATGTGTTCTAGCCTTAATAAAAAGCAGAATATGCAAAATTAGATTAAAATGATTTTATAGTCCGATTTTAAATTTATTTTGTTTTCTCCAACAGGATGTAGGTTTAAATTCTGCAATTAAACTGCTAATCAATTATTATAAGCATGACAATTGAACCAGAATCTTTTCAACATATATGGAAACTATTCCAAAAGTCAAGAATTTTTCAGCCTCTAATTTGGTTAATGCTTAAAGGCTGTAAAATTAGATCTTTCGTTGAGTTTTGAATTGAACAGTGTTGGTTATAATGGGACGAACAAATATCAAATGTCTTTTGCTTAAACAATTGATTTGTTGTCCCTATTCTTAGTATTTGAAATATTTTGTTAATTTTTAAATGTTTTTTGATTTTATCTTTTTTCATTACTTGTCATCCAAATGTGCAATGACCTCGTGTTTTCACCCATTCTATGACTACATTTTTAATTTTTTTATTTCTTGTTTTGCCAACCTGTCAATTTGCCAACTTTGTTTACTACCAGTCAAATTGTAACTTGCCATAATCTAATTACCTGCCTTATTTCCATGAATGACTCTATGTAGTGGCATTTTTGCAATTAAGAATCTTTACTGGAGTCAAATTATTCTGATGATAGAAAGCTTCACTTGTGCTTCTGCATTTTTTTACTTCATTTAATTTCATGTAATTGGTTAGAAATGAAAATAATTCATCCCAGAAGTGCAATTCAAGTAGTGACTGTAATGAAATGAGTATGCAAAACACTTTGTATAAATTATTTGTAAATTATGTGACCAAATGTTTAGAGTGTAGACCATGATTATTTGTGGTTGGTCAAATCAGGTTAACAGGCGTGCCAGAACAGTTGATGTCATCAGAATTAGGTGATAAATTAAGATCCATCAAAGGAAAATCTATTCATTTCTTTGTATTTTGATAGAATTAATAACTGTAGCTTCAGCTTTACTAAATAGAGGAAGATTTCAATAACTAACATTATTTGTCCTCACGCAATATAGTTTTTGTGGGATTTAATTTAGGTGTAATATTTAATTTTGACATTTGAAAGACAAAGACCCTTTGCAGATTTTGATGATTGTCATTCAATTATTAATTGTTATTATTAATTTGTTTTAAAAAGTGTTTTGAGGATATTTTTAATTAGCAAGAACTGAAGTTACAATTGCTGAGAAAGTGTATTTCCATGTTTTACCTTTATCAGGAGGAAGAGAAGATTTTTACCAAATAACTTATTTTTACGAGGATGTTTCCGTAACCGTCTTCCGTCTCCACACTATTATCCTATGGGATCTTTGGTGTGTAGACGGAAGCCGGTTACGGAAATGGGGCCTTAAATTACCCATGAATCTGCCCATGACCGTACTACGTCTTTTTTGTCTTGCTCGCTATAGGATCTTTGCTTATAATCTGGCCCAATCAGGGCCCATAACCTTGCAACTTCAAACTTGATCTTGTGGGGAAAAAAAGCAAAAAGATTTAAAATGATTTACCCTTTCAATATTTGAATTAGCATGTTTAAGAAATCAAAGGACACAATATTCATCGTTGTTGGATGTGAATTGTGTCTAATCCAGAGTTACAGCAGAAATTCCTCAGAGCAGTGTCCTATGCCTACCAATCAACTTCAGATACTTCTAAAATCACATTCCTTTCATCCCAACGTTAGATGTACAATGGACGTTGTTGATTGCTTTTTCAACCCCTGAAAATTAACCTGCCTTCTTCTGGCAGATACTGCTCAACATTCAGGCGTATGTTGTATTTAGCAGCTTGTAGCAGCTCTTCAGGCGTGTAGCAGCTCTGGCTGGTGTGTACAGCTTCAGCTCCTAAAGGACCGTGTTGGGGCACTGGAGAAGCAGCTGGATGACCTCGGGGCCATCTGGGAAAATAAGAGTTTCCTGGGCAGGACCTACAGTGAGGTAGTCACGCCGAGGATACGGGAAGAACCAAGGTGTGTAAAGGAGAGAAAGGGTGGAAATCGTGGAGTGCAGAAGACCCAGGTGGCTGTGCCTAATGAAAACAGGTACGCCCTCTTGGGAACTGTCCGGGGAGACGATGTTTCCAGTCGGAGCGGCGGACACGTCGGTGGCTCCAATCTCAGAGATGGGACTCGACCGGCGAGACCGATGTCGGGCAGAGCCCTAGTGGGTGACTCCATTGTCCGAGGAGCGGACAGGAGATTCTGTGGTTGCAGACGAGATGCGAGGATGGTCTGTTGCCTCCCTGGTGCCAGGGTTCAGGATGTCACAAGCCGAATTCAGAACATTTGAGAGAGAGAAGGTGAACAGCCGGCAGTAGTTGTGCACGTAGGCACAAACAACATCGGGAAGAAGAGGAATGAGGTTCTCCAACATGTCTCCAGAGAGTTGGGAAGAAGATTGAAATGCCGGACTTCTAGGGTGGTTATCTCTGGATTACTTCCAGTACCTCGTGCTAGTGAGGACAGGAATAGGGAGATAGGGGGTCTGAATGTGTGGTTGAGGGGCTGGAGCAGGGAGCAAGGATTTAGATTTATAGACCACTGGGATCTCTTCTGGGGTAGGGGTGACCTGTACAAAAGGGACAGGTTACACCTTAACTGGAGGAGGAATGACATTCTGGCGGGCAGGTTTGCCAGGGCTACACGTGTGGGTTTAAACTAAATAGTGGGGGGGAGGGATTGACAAATTGGGAGTTAAAGATGCAGTTGAAGAGGAAGTGACTACAGGAAAAATTACAAAAGATTCTTGAATTAATGGGAAGGAAAGCTCGGGAATGGACAACAGAGTAAAGTCAGGGCCAATTGCGAGGAGGGAAGTGAATACGGAGGTCAAAGTGCTGTATATGAATGTGCGAAGCATAAGGAATAAAGTGGATGAGTTGAGGCTCAGTTAGAAACTGGCAAGTATGATGTTGTGGGAATTACTGAGACATGGCTGCGAGAGGGCCAGGGCTGGGAACTGAATATTCAGAGGTATACCTCCTATTGAAAAGACAGACAGGTGGGCAGAGGGGGTGGGGTTGCCCTGTTGGTGAGGAATGAAATTCAGTCCCTTGCAAGTGGTGACATTGAAACAGGAGATGTGGAGTCAGTATGGATAGAACTAAGGAATTGTAAGGGTAAAAATACCCTAATGGGACTAATCTACAGGCCCCCAAACAGTAGCCTGGACATAGGGCGCAAGTTGAATCAGGAGTTAAAGTTGGCATGTAGCAAAAGTAATGCTGTGGTTGTTATGGGAGATTTCAACATGCAGGTAGACTGGGAAAATCAGGTTGGTACTGGACCCCAAGAAAGGGACTTTGTAGAGTGCTTTCGTGATGGATTCTTAGAACAGCTTGTATTGGAGCCTACCAAGGAGAAGGCAATTCTGGATTTAGTGTTATGTATTGAACCGGATTTGATAAAGGACCTCTAGGTTAATGAGCCATTAGGAGGCAGTGACCATAACATGGTCTGGTTTAATCTACAATTGGAGAGGGAGAAGGGTAGATCGGAGGTGTCAGTGTTGCAGTTGAATAAAGGGGACTCTGGGGCCATGAGGGAGGAGCTGGCCAAAGTTGACTGGAAAGATACACTAGTAGGGATGACAGTGGAACAAAAATGGCAGGTATTTCTAGGAATAATACAGAAGGTGCAGGATCAGTTCATTCCTAGGAGGAAGAAAGATTCCAAGGGGAGAAAGGGACGACCATGGCTGACAAGGGACGTCAGGGACAGTATAAAAATTAAAGCGAAGAAGTAAAATGTAGCAAAGATGAGCGGGAAGCAAGAGAATTGGGTAATGTCTAAAGAACACCAGAAGACAATATGGGAAGAAGTACGAAAGTAAGCTAGCCAAGAATATAAAGCAGGATAGTAAAAGCTTCTTTAGGTATGTGAAGAGGAAAAAATAGTTAAGACCAAAGTTGGACCCTTGAAGACTGAAAAAGGTGAATTTATTAAGGGGAACAAGGAAATGGCAGGAGTTGAACAGATACTTTGGATCTGTCTTCACTAAGGAGGACACAAACAATCTTCCTGATATAGTAGTGGCCAGAGGATCTAGGGTGACGGAGGAACTGAAGGAAATCCACATTAGGCAGGAAATGGTGTTGGATAGACTGATGGGACTGAAGGCTGATAAATCCCCAGGGCCTGATAGTCTGCATCACAGGGTACTTAAGGAAGTGGCTCTAGAAATCGTGGATGCATTGGTGATAATTTTCCAATGTTCTATAAATTCAGGATCAGTTCCTGTGGATTGGAGGGTAGCTAATGTTATCCCACTTTTTAAGAAAGGTGGGAGAGAGAAAACGGAATTATAGACCAGTTAGCCTGACATCGGTGGTGGGGAAGATGCTGGAGTCAATTATAAACTATGAGATAGCCGAACATTTGGTTAGCAGTGACAGGATCGGTCCGAGTCAGCATGGATTTACGAAGGGGAAATCATGCTTGACTAATCCTCTGGAATATTTTGAAGATGTAACTAGGAAAATGGACAAGGGAGAGCCAGTGGATGTAGTGTACCTGGACTTTCAGAAAGCATTTGATAAGGTCCCACATAGGAGATTAGTGGGCAAAATTAGGGTACATGGTATTGGGGGTAGAGTGCTGACATGGATAGAGAAGTGGTTGGCAGACAGGAAACAAAGAGTAGGGATTAACGGGTCTCTTTCAGAATGGCAGGCAGTGACTAGTGGGGTACCGCAAGGCTCCGTGCTGGGATTTACAATATACATCAATGATTTGGATGAAGGGATTCAAAGTAACATGAGCAAATTTGCAGATGACGCAAAGCTGGGTGGCAGGGTGAACGGTGAGGAGGATGCTATGAGAATGCAGGGTGACTTGTGCAGGTTGGGGGAGTGGGCAGATGCATGGCAGATGAAGTTTAATGCGGATAATGTGAGGTTATACACTTTGGTAGCAAAAACAGGAAGACAGATTACTATCTAAATGGTGTCAAGTTGGGAAAAGGGGAAGTGCAATGGGATCTGCGGGTCCTTGTATATCAGTCTATAAAAGTAAGTGAAGAAAGCAGTGAAGAAAGCGAATGGCATGTAGGCCTTTATAACAAGTGGAATCGAATATAGGAGCAAAGAGGTCCTTCTGAGGTTGTACAGAGCCCTAGTGAGACCACACCTGGAGTATTGTGTGCAGTTTTGGTCCCCTAATTTGAGGAAGGACATTCTTGCTATTGAGGGAGTGTGGACAAGGTAGGTTTACAAGGTTAATTCCCGGTATGGCGGGACTGTCATATACTGAGAGAATGGAGCAGCTGGGCTTGTACACTCTGGAGTTTAGAAGGATGAGCGGGGTCTCATTGAAACATATAAGATTGTTAAGGGTTTGGACATGCTAGAGGCAGGAAACATGTTCTCAATGTTGGGGGAGTCCAGAACCAGGGGCCACAGTTTAAGAATAAGGAGTAAGCCATTTAGAACGGAGACGAGGAAGCACTTTTTCTCACAGAGAGTGGTGAGTCTGTGGAATTCTCTGCCTCAGAGGGTGGTGGAGGCAGGTTCTCTGGATGCTTTCAAGAGAGAACTAGATAGGGCTCTTAAAAATAGCAGAGCCAAGGGATATGGGGAGAAGGCAGGAACGGGGTACTGATCAGCCATGATCACATTGAATGGCGGTGCAGGCTCGAAGGGCCGAATGGCCTACTCCTGCACCTATTGGCTATTGTTCATGATTCAAAAATAATATTAACGCAGCACAAGTGATCATCTCTAGTAAGAGAGAATTTAATCGCTAACCTACGATTTAATGACATAACCATCATTCACCCGCCACCATCAACGCGGGAAAGGGGTTGGTGGGATTTGGGTTTGCAGGGATTTACTTAATTAGCAAGAAACTGAAGTGGGCCAACCACACAGATTAGTTGGCTGTGAGAGCAGGTCAGAGGAAAGGTGTCACGTGGCAAGTGGCTTGCCTCTTGGCATGTAAAAATCTTTCCACCTGTCAAGGCACAAATCAGGAGCATCATGGAATACTCTTTGCCTGCATGAGTATTGTTCCTTAACAACACAAGGGAATCAGCACTATTCACCCATATCCACCCCAAGGATTCATACTTTTTATTATTAAAATTGCCAGTTATTAGCAGAGTCTACTCCCAATAGCATTTTCCAAGCCTACATCTGGAAGGGCAAGGATAGCAGATCCATGGAAACAACCTATGGGTTATCCTACAAGTTCCACAATCTTGATGTAATCTTGGTGTTGAATGTTGCCAGAGTTCCTACCCTACAGCATTTTGGGAGTGCCATCTAAAGGACTTCCTCAGATCAACAAGGTGAACTTCAACTACCACTTGTGTAGGAAGGAACTGCAGATGCTGGTTTAAACCAAAGATAGACACAAAAAGCTGGAGTAACTCTGCTGAACATGCAGCATCTCAGGAGAGAAGGAATGGTTGACGTTTCGGGTCGAGACCCACTGAGTTACTCCAGCTTTTTGTGTCTATGTTCAACTGTTGTGTTTGAGGGCTAAATAACTCACAAACTACACTTGGTGTCCAGAACCCAAAGTATATTTATTACAAGCCAAATATGGCTGCTGCTAAATCCCTGCATATCTCCAGAGGAAACATTCATTTCAAGCAGAGCCCTCTAGTGGTGACTCCAGGACACAACACCAACTTTTTGTTTACCCTATACTTTATTTGAATTCCTTAACTAAAAGGACTGTAGCAGTTTAACATAGTTGTCTACCATCAGCTTCTTAAGAGTAATTAGGGATGATCAAATATTCCTTCCTTTCCAATGATGCTTACATCTAAAATGAAAAATGTACGCTTTGTATTTGTGTTAGATAATTCCTAATAAAAACTCTCCATAGTCTTAATTGTGAGACCATCAAATGTGAGGTAGAATTTGTACTTAAGTGTTTCAGTTGAATTGATTTGGAATATTTACTTTGTCTAATGAAACATGCATTTCTTCTGATAATTTTTGCTGTGTATATCTAGTGGCTTATGTCCCGTATTGGTTATGTGAAATTCTGCAGCTATTTTTAACATAATGTTATTTTTAAACATAACCCTTTTGTACATCAGCAAACACTTTAATACAATAAACACTAATGGTAGAAAGGGAAGGGAATACCTCTTCCTGCAGAACAATAACGATAATTTGGGGATGTGGTCTTTATGCTTTAAATATAATTTATGGGTAAGAGTAAAATAATGCTAGGGTTGTCCATTAACCTGGTGAGTGAAAGAGCAAGATGGTTAGGCAGTGTCAAAAAGTGTGTGAGCAGGAATGATGTAGTGCAACTATATTACTGATAAAGTTCCCTGTCTTAAAAACAGACAACACACAATGGGTTAGGTAAACCAACACAAGGTTTACTGGTTAACAGCGGGAGTGTCAGGGAGAGTCAAGTAAGCAACAGACACTTGACTTCTTCCGAAAGCACCAGTCCTCTGAACAAGGACTCGCAGGGTGTTTTATACTGTGTGTCCCTCAGTCGCATTCCAAAGCCTTTAGCTATGGTCACAAGATGCAGCAACACAGGACAAGTCTGGGCTTGTCTCTCTTATCAGTTGGTTGTCTCTCTTATCAATTGGTAGACATATTCCAAAGGCATTAGTCATGGTGCCAATATGCAGCAGTCCAGGGCAAGTTTGGGCTTGTCTTTCTTATCAGTTGGTACCTTCCCACCAGAGAAAACATGCTAAAGAAGAAATACAAAGCTACAAAAAAGTCAAGTATCCCATACTGTAAATTTAGAGCATTTAACCCTTTCATTCCCTCCTTTTTATCATTTTGATGATAACGATTGCAGCCCTCGCCGAGTACATAAGAAAGGCCATAAGCATTACAACAGTCAAATTAAGAGTACAATCTATCTACATTACTAAAAGTCTGATCTTGACTGCTTTTGGCCCACTGTGGTGTGATTTCCGAGAGAACGCCGCCATCTACGGCCGTCATTTTTGGCCACCTCACTCAGAACCCCCCTCCGCCTTCCGGGACCAGAGGATTTTTCCCATGGATGAAAAATCAGAGAGATATTAATGTTTTTTTTAAAATCCCCATTTTCTCTGCTGCTCCCGCTGGGGGGAGGGAGGAGGGACTATAAAACCCGGAAGTGTCGTGCCTCACAGTCTGTGCCAGACCCAGGAAGCGAGAGGGTCTCGGCTCTTTCAGCTGTGAATAACACTGAACGCACGTCTACTCCATGGTGAGTCCCCTTGATGTGGCTGCTGCCCAGTTGTTTGCCTTTTTATTTAAAGTTTATGTTCACAAAATGAATTTTGGTTGTCAGGTGGCTGCTGCCCAATTGTTAGCCTCGCCTTTTTAAAATGGTTTGTGTTCACAAAATGATTTTTGGTTGTCAGGTGGCTGCTGCCCAATTGTTTGCCTCGCTTTTTCAAAAACGTTTGTGTTCACAAAATGAATTTTGGTTGTCGGGTGGCTGCAGCCAAATTGTTTGCCTTGGCTTTTTAAAAATGTTTGTGTTCACAAAATGAATTTTGGTTGTCGGGTGGCTGTAGCCAAATTGTTTGCCTTGGCTTGGCTTTTAAAATCGTTGCAACAGTTTGCTGCCAGCCCAAGAATCCATTCAGCCCACAATGTCTATACTAGCCCTCTGGAAACCAGTACCTTCGACCCGCAACACCCATACTAGCGCAACAGAAAGTCCCCTCCCCCCCCCCCCCCCCCCCCTCAAGATAGTTGAAAGAAACCTGAGGTAGATAGAGAGGCTGTGAAACAGATCAAATAAATAGGTCATTGTTGCACGACGGTCAAATAAATGTATCCTGATCATAAATGTAATATGGAAGAAATTATATGAGGAATCTCATTTATGATCTGGGGTACTGTAGTGTTTTTGACATTTGTAAATAGGTAGATTCTATATTCAGCGAGAAGTAACATCAAAAAGGCCAATAGTGATAATAGCAAGATGGATCAACAGTACTTGCTTGACGGAAGATTTCTTATGTCTGCAGACTAAGTGGTCTCGATTCACTGGGAGACTATCTGTGGTCAATAACTAAGGATCATCTTCATGGTTCAGGATAGTAGAGAGTGAGCTGTCTTGTTCAGACAACAAAAGGCCAAGTACTGCTTGAATACACAGACCTGCAAAGATGATCTGATTAAGACAATGTGAGAAAAACATTAAGATTTTGGTTTGGGAACTTTGCTTGGACTAATTGGAATAGGGATAATACAAAAGCTGGAGAGTGATTGGTGGATGCAAGTGAAGACGGTGTGATTGGCAGTCCGATGAGTTAATGACAATGGCTAGAGGTGTAAAGATAATAATAATAATAATAATATCTTTTATTGTCATTGCACGTCAGTGCAACGAGATTTAGTGTGCAGCTCCACTGATGTACAAGAAAGGTAAATAAATACAATACATAACATTAAAAGGGTCAGATCAGGAAAGAAGAGGGGGGGGGGGGTTGAATTGTAATACCAGAGAGAGAGATAGGGTGATGGAAGTGGAGAAATAGGGGGCGGCGGGGGGGGGGGGGGGGGGGGGGATAAAAGAGAAATATGAAACTTAGCGATGGGAGATGAGACTATTTTAGGGAAAGGAGCAGGCTGTCTGGGAGGGTGGGGAAATATATGTGCATTGGTTTGGGGTGGGGGATAGGGTCGTTATTAATTGAAATTGGAGATTGGGTTGGAGTATACCCAAGCGGAATATGAGTTGCTGTTTTTCCAGTTTGCATGTGGCCTCACTCTGGAGTCCAAGGAAAGGGAGGTCAGTATGGGAAAGGGAAGGGTAGTTTAAATGGTTAAAAGCCGTAGCTCTAGCCAGTCTTGGTGGACAGAGTGCAAGTGTTCGGCGAAACAGTTACTAGGTCTACAATTGGTCTCGCTAAAGTGGTCTCCATTGCAAATTTCACCTTTTATCAACCCTCTTTTCCCTCCTCCCTGTCTCTTCCATCCACATCCCTCCCTCTGGCTTTCCATTTCTCATCTTATCTGACACCCTTTTGTCCCTCGAAGCCTTTATCACTTGCTCCATCCATCTGCCAATGGACGATTCCCCTCCCCATCCTCCCACTTCACCTGTATCCACCTATCGCTTACCAGGCCTTGTCCCAACCTCACACCTCTTCCTGTTTTCCCATCCTACTCCATGAAAAAGAGTCCCGATCCAAACTGTCGTCTTAGATTAGATTAGATTAGATTCGTTTATTGTCATTCAGACCTTTCGGTCTGAACGAAATTTTGTTTCCCTGCAGTCATACATATAATTTAAAAAATGACAAAAACACACAATCAACACAAATTTAACATCCACCACAGTGAGTTCACCAAACACCTCCTCACTGTGGTGGAAGGCAAAATCTTAAAGTCTCTGTCTCTTCCCTCTTTGTTCTCCCTCTGCGCCGAGGCGACGGTTCAAACTCCGCGGGTGGTCGCTGCCTCCGCCACAGCTCCGAGGCTGAGTCGGGTCTCCGCTGCTGCTACCTCCGCCACAGCTTCGGGGCCGAGTCGGGTCTCCGCTACTGCTGCTGCTGCCACTGCCGCCGCCACAGCTCCAGAACCGAGTCGGGTCTCCGCTGCTGCTGCCGCCGCCACAGCTCCAGGGCCGAGTCGGGTCTCCGCTACCGCTGCTGCTGCCGCTACCGCCGCCACAGCTCCAGAACCGAGTCGGGTCTCCGCTGCTGCTGCCACCGCCACAGCTCCAGGACCGAGTCGGGTCTCCGCTGCTGCTGCCGCCGCCACAGCTCCAGGGCCGAGTCGGGTCTCCGCTACCGCTGCTGCTGCCGCTGCCACCGCCACAGCTCCAGGACCGAGTCGGGTCTCCGCTGCTGCTGCCGCCGCCACAGCTCCAGGGCCGAGTCGGGTCTCCGCTGCCGCTGCTGCTGCCGCCACCGCCACAGCTTCGGTGCCGAGTCGGGTCTCCGCCGCTGCTGCCGCTGCTACAGCTCCGATGCCGCCAGCTCCGCCATTAGGCCTCGGCGCAGACGGAGACGGGGACGGGGAATACGACCGAAGAAAAAGTCGCATCCCCCGAAGGAAGAGACCAAAGCATGTTTCTCCCACCCCACCCACACACATACACAACTTAATAAAACAAAATTAACTAAAACATGACAAGGAACAAAACGAAAGAAAAAAAACAGACGGACTGCAGGTGGGCCGCAGCTGTTAAGCCAGCGCCGCCATCTTGGAATTCTCCCTCTTGGAGTTATGCCCTCTGTCTATTCCTCCCCCGTTGCTGCCTGGAACCCTCCAGCACAAGGTTCCAGCATCTACTATTTCTTGTCTCTCCATTCCACACCACATAGTTATGCCCTCTCTAACTTGGTTCTAACTTGAATCCCCATACTCAACATACATGGAGGTAGTACAGGCAGATAATTTTATTTTGTCCTTCATGTGTGCATAATTACAAGAACTTCACCAATTGTTTATAAATTTAGAAGATCTCTGTAAGGGCCATAACTGAAGATGGTACTCCACAATCTCACCGAGATCATACACACCTAATATTACATAAAAGGAGCAACATAAAAATAACATTTAATTTACTTTTTTATAATTGAATTGCAGATCTTAAACTCTTAATGACCTATTTAGCATAACTCACAGTTTGGTTTTTCTCTTGCATTAAGAGATACAGCGCGGAAATGGGCTTTTCTGCCCACCGAGCCAGCGCCGACCAGCGGTCCCCGTGCATTAGCCCTATCCTATGCATTCGGGACAATTTACTATTTTTACTGAAGACAATTAACGTATAAACGTATGTCTTTGGAATGTGGGAGGAAAGCAGAGTACCCGGATGAAACGCACAGGGAGAATGTACTAACTCCATACAGACAGCACCCATAGTCAGGATCGAACCCCGGTCTATTAAAATCGTTTGTGTCATCACAAAGTGGTTGTGAAAGCAGGTTAGAACCCAATAAAATATTTAATCCTCCAAATAATTTCTGAAAATTATAAATGGTGTGTCTTGCCATTGACCCTGGAACTGATTTGAATAATCTGTTCCATTCATCCTATGCTGCACTTTTGTCTTCCAAGTTTTAACTGACATTTATTCCATGGGCATATAAACTTGTCAATTAGCTTGTTATCTTTGGTGCCATGGCATAACTTTGGATGTTCGTTGCAAGATTCAATTGGGTTTGCTGGAATTTGGTATTTTCTTTCTCTCTCTGGACTCTGTATTTTTATTTGAACCTTCTGTTTTCTTTTTCTCCTGGAGGCTGGCAACTAATGGTTGCTCCATTGCTTTTACAGGCCTATTATCAATCGCTCGTAACATATACAATTGTACCTGCACAGCAGTGTGATGAAAATAGTGTGAATCTGGTATAACACTAAATCCATTGAATGTGGAATATATGATCCATTTATACAAATGGATCATTGTATAACTGAAGTTTCTTGATTTTTGGGTATAATTAATCATGCCTGATAAAATAAGACTGGTAATATGGAGACTATTTATTTTGGTAGTGTGATTTAAAAGACACAGTACTAAAGGAAAAAAAGGTTAAAGAATAAGAGGGTATTCACAGCCTGGGGCTAGAACATGTTGACATCATTACGTCCACTGGTCCATCATTACGTCCACTGGTCCATCAACCTGAATTTAAGATGTAAACTAATTCTTGCTTGCTTGATCGCACCAGTACACTTGTAACATCCCTTTCCTGACTTCACTGAAGTTAACACTTTTTAATGAAAGCATCTTAATACTGGATATTCAGTGGGGAGAATAAATCTAAAAATCATAAATTAGCATGCGGATCTCCCACATTATACTTGGTTGGCGATGAATGTGTGCCTTTGTTGTCCAAAGTATCAATTTTGCTCTGTTGGGTTTGCTGCTTTATCCTGTGCTATGTCACTTCAGTTCTTTAATATGACAAAATAAATGCACGAGAAAGTAGGTATTTCAAATTACATCGTCTCCAGGTGTTTTTTGTTTTATCCTGACCTTTTTTGGCTCTTTACAAGTTATTTTACAGTGAGTGCTCAGAAGATAGGAGTGCACATTTTATTCATGACATGCTCCCTTTATTTAAAAATTGCTCTTTATTGGTATTTTGCAGAGGCTGAACAGGGCAATGTTAATTTTAGATACTATTTCCATGACATATAGCCAAAATTCATCGTAAGATTCATCATTGTCCTAAACTGTTAACTCTTTCTCTTCACATATACCTGTTGACAATTTCCATCGTTTTCTGTTTTGAAGAATTTGCTTAAAGATCCTAGGGTTTACTGTACCAATTGCATGCGTTGATGTTGTTTGGGTTGATATCGTCTGGGCTAAATTGACTGAAGAGTCGTTTTTGAGATTTGGGACACCCAGGATGGATTATCCAATCAGCACTTGTGGCTGATGAAGGTTTCAAATGCTTCATCTTATATACGTACATTTGTCGGCTGGGTTCCACTGAAGACAGGCACAAAAAGCTGGACTAACTCAGCGGGTCAGGCAGCATCTCTGGAGAAAAGGAATAGGCAATGCTTCGGTGTCCAGACCCTTCAGATAGACCCTGTTGTGTCTATCTTTGGTATAAACCAGCATCTGCAGTTCCTTCCAACACATGCAGGGTTCCATTGTTGCTCAGTTGTGCTTCCTCCAATTGTCTACCTCTGTGCTGATCTCTCGGTTTTGCATATAGAAATGTTCTCCCAGCCCTGGTGTAATTGTGATGTGAGCCATTGGCTAAATGGAATGAATAAGGATGATAAATATTTTGGGCATATGACAATGAAGGAGAACTATTCAAATGTTAACTGAGTTCCCTTATGCTCATGAGAACTTTTGACCATTGTTTCCCAGACTTCTGTATTAATCCAAGTTTGGACTGGTGTCAAGTGGTCTGAGTGGTTTTAATACAATTTCCATGTAGGTTTGGTATACATAGGTGGCTTGCTGGGCAATTTAAGAAGGCAGTTAAGAATGCTCATATTCTTGTGGGTGTGTAATTATTTTGGCCACAGTGAGGCTATGTCCAGAATATTATTTGCACTTGCCTAATGAATGAATGATGAGTGCGCATTTAAAGTTCACCAGATTGATTCTTGATATGGGAAGAATTTCCTGTGAGGGCAGATTACAAATACAATTTTCAGTACTGTCTGGAATAAAGAAGGATGGGAGGAGATCTAAGCTCTTATGAGGCTGGGTATCATAGATGCTGAGAAAGAATTCCCTGGTTGCGATATTGATAGCCAGGGGATTTGGGAGCAAAATCAGAGGTAGGCCATTCAGGTTCAATTGGTTTATTTTACTGTGGTAAATTTGTCAATCTATGTTGTACGGTTTATTTGTGATTCTATAAGACCATAAGAAATTAAAACAATAATTTTTCTAAGAAGAAGAAGGCTATTCTATCCTTTCTGACTGCTTGACCATTCGGGACTGAGATGAGAAGAAATTGTTTCGCTCAGAGGGTTGTGAATCTTTGAAATCATCTTCTCAAAATGAATGTGAAGTACTGTTGCCGAGTATATTCAAACAGGCAGTTAATAGATTTTGGATGTTTTGGGAATTGAGGGATATGCAGTAAGTGCAGGAAAGTGGTGCTGAGGCAAAAGATCATAGTTATTACCTAGCAGGCATAAAGGGCTGAATGACCTACCCCGGCTTCACATTCTAGAATGGAAACTGGTCCTTCCGACCAACAAAACCATGGTGACCATCAAGCAGACTTTTGCACTAGTCCTACGTTGGTTCAATTTCATTCTCTCCCACATTCCCACAAATTCTACCATTCATCTGCACAATCGGGACAGTATTGGAATGCGGGAGGAAACTGGAGCACTCTGAGGAAAACCAGGCAGTTACAGGGCAAATCACTTATTCTACGTAGATATCACTAGAGATCAGGTCCGGTAGGTCACTCGACCTGTGAGGCAGCCGCTCCATTAGCTGTGTCATTATGTTGTCCTACCCTTGACCAATGCATAATTCATCATGACCATTTTTAGTGCTAGTTTAGTTAGCTCTCGCTGTTCCCTGAATGCTAATTAAGGTGGTAGTATGGTCTCATGGCTTCTATTCTTGGCATGTTTTTTATGTGATTATTTAATGAATTGAATTTAAATTTTCCCAGCATTACGGTGGGCTTCAAACTCCTGCCTCAAAATAATTGACCAAACTCAGAAGTACAGGTAATAGAATCAATATGATTGTATTCTGTAGCTGTGAACCTTAGTTCTTAAGTTTGTCAACTTTCGGCACATATCAGAGTGTCTTATTAAATAAATGTTTCTAACTCTTAAATACTCTTGCTTGCTACTGAACTATAAGTAACACAAAAATTGAAATATGATATTAAGTTGGAACAATGGGACTCAAATATTGATTGAAAATTATCTGTTAGACTTTACATGAATTATTTTCAAGCCACTTCTGTTGTATATTGGCTTTAACTTTGATCAAATAGGCAGTCAATTCCTTATTTTTAATTGCAAGAGTAAAAACAACCTAACAGATACGAGAATTACAGAGTAAGTCAGACAGATGTCAGATGAGGAATTTCTGTTGCTCTGTTGTCAACATGGGGATCCCTTAGATAAAACTCAGACAATCTTGCAGCTAATTTTAGTTGGCAAAAGCTTTGGTTTTTATTATTTTTCCTTACACATCTTGAGCATGACAGCTCTGAATAATAATTTTATTTTACTTGGATGGCAGCCGCTTAAAACACCTGTTCTTGCTGTTCACATTTTGAACAGGTTATTTCTTCTAATTGGCAGTAACCTTTGACCTATGATCTCTGCTTGCAAGGACAAACCATCCATATCTGACAGATTTTGCAGGGGCCTAATTATTTATCTATTTGCAGGCTTGTTTTCTTTTTCAGCTTTTGCAGCTGCCTTCGTTCAACAAGGCACGTTTTCATTGATTCCCTAGTCCATTCAAGTAAAAAAGCTATTTCTTTGTCTCTTCCCAAAGAGTGTGACTGAACTCCTGAATCTATTTCCCAAGAATTAATGTGCCTAATTTCTGCTGAGAACCCTTTTGGTGACTTAAAATCCTATATTTTAAAAAAATCCATTCCTTTGCTAATTTTTCCAACCATTATTGCCTACAAAACACAAAATGCTGGAAATATAGTGAGACAACATCTATAGAGGGAGAATAAAAATCAATAATTGGGATTAACCAGACTGTAAGCTTTGATAATGTTTTATACCATTTTCTGTTTTAATTACGTATCCAATATTCAGATTTTTGCTTGGGATTATCCCCAAATAGTTAAAAGGTCCCTCTGTCTAAGCCATATATGCATGATGAATATTTATTTTTACTGTTGGGATCAAGGATAACTTTCTTCCATTGGTTTTGTGACTTTTGAGATGAATAGAGGCCAATGTGGGAACCTTAGACTCCTTCTCAGATAGGACAGGAAATTCCTGATGGGATGGGTGGCTTATAAGGGTGTGTGCTCCTTCTGCCATTTATGCATGGATTTTGCGTTCATCATGCATGGATTCACGTGCTTATTGCTATCACAAATGTTACATTTTACTTTGAGCAGATTTGAGCCAGGGCTCTCCGGAGTCGGTGGAGATATTCCTTTTTTTTTAAAGGAGGCTTTAAACACATATTTGAATCTTTCCAGCTCTCTGCTTGATGATCAGTTTCCATGAGAAAACTTGCAAGGACTTTATTCCTTGAGGAGCGCAGGAGGCTGAGAGGTGATCTTAGAGGTGATTAAAATCATGATGGGAATAGATAGGGTGAATACATTCATTTACCAAGAGTAGGGGAATGAAGAGTCAAAGGAGATAGGTTTAAGATGAGAAGAGAAAGTAACCCGAGGGGCAGCTTTTTCACACAGAGAGGGGTGGGTGGATGGAATGAGCTGCCAGAGGAGGCAGTTGAGGCAGGTACGAAAACAACATTTAAAAGACATTTGGGCAAGTACATGGATAGGAAAGGTTTAATGCAAACTAACGTAGATGCGGCATCTTGGTCAGCGTGGACAGGTTTCTGTGCTGTATGACTCTGACTCTAACACAGTGCTTATTTTTGAGGTCTGGTGTTGCGATCAATGTGGGATGCTTGAGTTGATTGAGTGTGATCAGGGCCTCAGTTGGGGGCATTGGTTTGGGAGAGAATTCCATCAGGAGAAGAGGTCGGCTTACTTTTTCTTCTAGTGCATTTGGAGGATTTTGCAATGTCTAAATTTAGTGCGCAGTCTAAATCCTGTTCGATTAATTCACAACCTAGAATTCTAACACTGCTCTCGTCCAATTATTCTAAATTCTCTAACCTAATTTCACTGCATGGAAAATATTAAGTCAGAGGAAATGCAATTTTAACAATAGTTTGATTTCTGAATGCCCAAGAGTCGAATGGAAAATTGAGGGGGTGGAGTTGGGTGGGACTGGTGGGAATCATCTACCGAACTTACTGCAAATCATGTTAAGCTGTCATGTGACCCCAGACATGCTGACATGATAGACCGCGTGAAATGCAGGCGGAAGAATGAAGACAGCAGCAAACCGGTGACGTGCTGTACTGACATACAGAATCACAAGTAGTGGCACTTTTATTCCATGCGAATGAGGGGCAGGGGAAAGGGAAGAGACGTAGATTGCTGGAGTTAGTAAAATCTCTTCCACTCTCCCATCCTGTGATTTTGCTTTTTTTCCCCGTCCTGTTTCTGCCCCAGCCCCAGCCCCATGACATTTACTCACTCCTCTCAACAAATGCCTCCATATTCAGGGGCAGTTCCTTCCCAGCTGTTATCAGACAACTGAGCCATCCTACCACAACCAGAGAGCAGTCCTGAATTTGGAGACCCTCAGACTATCTTTGATTGCACTTTACTGGCTTTATTTGGATGAAACATTATTCTCTTATCATGTATCTGTACACTGAATGGCTCAATTGAAATCAAGTAGTGTCTTTCCGCTGACTGGTTAGCACGCCACAAAAACTGTTCACTGTACCTCAGCACACATGACAATAAACTAAACTCCATGACCTTTCACCTCCACCTTCACCTGAAGGCCTTTCCCTCAGCAACCCCACCCTCCTCTTGCTCTGGATCACCAGATCGTTTCAAAGAGAATTGGCCATTCAGTTAGATCAATTGGAGTGTGCTGCGTACTCAAAAGTTTACTTGCATGTGAACATCATGTGGGCACAGTATTAGTCTCAGCTATGGTACCTGTTGCTTTCAAATGTCTACTTGTTTAAACATGAAGTATAATGGGTGTCTGCGTGAACTATTGTCGGTCAATGTTTTGAGCAAAATAGAATGATCAAGTGTTGAATTGTGTTGACATTGGCAGAAATTGATATATTTTGAAAGCTGGCAGACAGGGTCTTATTTTTTAATATGCTAATGGCTTGGGGAAATAGGTGTAAAGAAATACCCCACAGGTACCCACTAATGCTTAAAGCAAGTTAAATTTGCTACGTTTATACAAGACTAACTAAATGTATTGAAAAATGTTCCAAATGGGCAAGTAAATTACAGCACATCTGTGCTGCATGTTCAATCTACTTTATTGTTATTGTTAATGTAATCCAGAAGGCTCAGGGTGATGGTTTGGCTTGAGGAAAAGCAGGATCTGTTCTTATGGTTTCTTTTGTGAGAAGATTGGTTTAGCTACTCTTTCATGATTACTGTTAGTGTTGGCTATTTCCTCAGCTATTCTGGTAACGAGTGTGGAAATCAAATTTAACTGCAGGAGATAATAAAAGGCTGATGCTTTTAGCAGTGTAATACCAAAGATATTTTTTTCCCTTGCCAACGACACTGCATTTTGGAGAAGAAAACGTTTGCAGTATGTGAAAATTGAGGTTTTCCTTAAAGTAAGCAATTTTATTTGCTGGAGTAATGCTGAGTCACATAAGGAAACATTGCGCCCGATAGTATGGTCTGTATCGAACCTATGCTATTGATGTTGATTGTGTTGGTAACTCTCCATAAAGATTGAGCTGATTTTTGAATCATGCTCATATCCAGCAGCTGCAATTTCACCAAGCTTGTTAAACAATCTTCATAGAACAATCTCTCAAAAAAAAACAGGAAGAAAAGTATCATCTTTAATATTTTAAACATTTAGTGGAGGCCGCACTAAAGATATATTATATACATTTGGTTTAGGCAGGAGATGAAATATCAAACTTTAATATACGACTAAATGTCATGGAGCTTTTTATTTGAGCGGCTTACATGAATCAAGGTTTTAGGCTGGAGAGTTTGTGAAGCAGCAATAATGTCTTGGGGTGCTATTATGAAACTCTGACCCCGTGTGACAAGAACATAGGATTTTTACAAATTTAGATAAGTCATAAATACTCTGTTCACATCTGTTCAAGAGATTTTCCTTGATTTTGTTGGAGAAAACAGCAAATAGTGTACGTAGCCTTAGGGGTAAGGCTGAAATTTGCCTACAGCTTCTGGATTTCTAAGTTAAACTCTAAATGTGTGAACATCCTGAAGTTAGTGTCAGGTTCACAGTGTAATGAAGAAAATGTCAATAGATTCATTGAGTTTGTATGAACTCAATATAAAGTACGAAAATGGTAGAGAGGTGGGTTGGCAATTTCCAATTTAGAATCCTGGCAGCCTGAAGCATGCAAAAACGGGGCTGCATGCAAAAACGGGGCTGCATACAAAAACGGGGCTGCATGCGGTGTAGGAATGCAGAGATTTTGGGGCTGTTATAGGATTGGAGGGGATTATCAAGTCGGAGAGAGAAAAGGGCCTGTCCCGCTTGGGCAACCATTTGGGCAACTGCGGTGCATCAGTGACTGACGCCCGTAGAACCGTCAAGTTGCATGATATACACGCTGACGTATGCTGCCCTGCGGGTGACGCCCGGTTAGGGTTGAGGCTGTAAAATATTCTTCCTTCAATGCATGGATTTTAAACATTAATATATTAAATTTAATACAATAAAATCAATTGTGCAAATGAAAAGATGTCTGAGCCGTTCCGTTTTAATTATAGATGTATTGATCCGCTTCCAGATCCGATCACCAGGGATGGATTCAGGAGTGTAGACTGGACTCCCCTCTTCCCCCCCCTCCCGCCCCCATCCCTCCTTCTCCACTATCCCCTACCCTTCTCCCTTCTCCCCTCCCCTCTCCCCCACCTTCTTTCCTTCCCACCTCTTCCTCCTCCCCGCTCCACTCTTCTCCCCCTTCCCTCCCCTCACATCCCCTTCTCCCCTCTTTCTCCCTTCTCCCTTTCTCCACCCCCTCCCTCCACTTTACCCGACGCCCCCCCATTTGTGGACCCAGCCTGCGACCAGCGATCCCCCACGCACTATCCCACACACGCTAGGGACAATTTATACAAACCTGTGCGCCTTTGGAGTGTGGCAGGAAACCCCAGCCCTAGCCCTAACCGTAACTGTAACCCTAGCCCTAACTCTAGGTTGATAGGCTTGGTATAAGTATAAATTGTCTCTAGCGTGTGTGGGATAGTATGTGGGGGATCGCTGGTCAGTGCGGACTCGGTGGGCCGAAGGGCACTGTATCTCTGAACTAAATGTGGCACAGGGGCCCCAGGGGTTGGACTCGAACTCCCAATGTTCTGCCTACTACTCATGGGAACTAAACTGTTGGCCACGAGTTGGCCCAGAGGCAGATCTCTCTTCCAATGGTCTCTCCAAACCCCCAGAGGCAGGGGGCTTTTCAACTGGGTACAGGCAATGTTGTCAATGTACCAGTGCCATCCACCTGCTCCGGCCACTGAGTCTAAATAACCACCATCCATTTTGAAGCAAGGCGAGGGGGCGAAGGGAGGGGGGGGGGGGTGTTGTTCCCAAAGTCTGCATTTATCTCCTAGTCAATGTACTAAAACAGATGACGTGGCCTTTGTGCAGTACTATTAGTGGAATCTAGCTGTCACAGGCTGGGTCCACAAATGGGGGGTGTTGGGGAAAGTGGGGGAAATGGGAGAAGGGAGGGAGAGGGGGAGAAGGGGATGTGAGGGGAGGAGGTAGTGGATAAGGGAGAGAAGAGTGGAGCGGGGAGAAGGGAGGAGAGGGGGACGCCCCCCATTTGTGGACCCAGCCTGTGACAGCTAGAACCCATTAACAACTCGTGGCCACCAGTTTAGTTCCCACGAGGAGCAGGCAGAAGCTAGGGTTAGGGTTTCGGTTTCCTCCCGTACTCCAAAGGCGCACAGGTTTGTATAAAGTGTCCGTAGCGTGTGTGGGATAGTGTGTGGGGGAATCGCTGGTCGCAGGCTCGGTCCACAATTGGGGGGGCATCGGGGAGAGTGGGGGGGGGGGAGGTGGAGAATGGGAGAAGGGAGGGAGAAGGGGATGTGAGGGGAGGGGTGTAGTGGATAAGGGGGAGAAGGGAGGAAGAGGGGGGAAGGGAAGAAGGGGGGGGGAGAGGGGAAGATGGGTGGGGGGGAGTGGAGAAGGAGGGATGGGGCGGGAGGAGGGGAGAGGGGAGTTCTGTCTACACTCACTGAATCCATCCCTGTGAAAAGAGACGGTGATTGGATCTGGAAGTGGAACAATACATCTATAAATAAAACTGAACGACTCAGACATCTTTTCATTTGCACAATTGATTTTATTGTATTAATTTTAATATTAATGTTTAAAATCCATGCATTGAAGGAAGAATATTTTACACTCCCATCTGTGGTCCCTAACCCTAACACCCACAGGACAACATACGTCAGCGTGTGACAGGGCGCATGACATGATGAGACACCCAGATGTCGCCCCAGGATTTTGAACATTCCAAAACCCTGGGGCGACAGGGAAGCACCGTGCGTTACCGTGCGTCACTGCATGCGTCACCACGCCTCACCACACTTCCCGCCCGCGTCACGACAACCTATTTTTAGGCTGTCGTGTAAATGACGCGCAAATGTTGCCCAAGTGTGACAGGCCCTATAGGATCACATGTACACCTGAAAGTAAGTGAACATTTTAATACCAGTGCCTTGTTTTGTAAAGGGTAATATGAATCTAGAAGTGGATTGTAAAAGTGGGAAACTTGAAAAGAAGTAGATGAAAGAAATGTTCTCAAAATGGTCCTCTCAGGCTATAAGAAAAGTAGTGACGTGCCAAAATACACAAGACAGAATCCAGACATCCATTCAAGCTGTTCACAGGTTCTCGTTGGTGGAATAGCCCAATTGTTCACTTTGATAGAAGCATCAAGGACCAACGCTGTAAAACATATGGAAAGAAAGGTATTTGAAAAGGTAAATTGTTCTGTAATTTATCAATTAAACTGAACGTGTAATGTGCTCCTTTTATATTTAATAGATAAAATGTATCAGTAATTTATTTGTAATCTAATGAAAACTTTAATTTTGTTTCCACTGCGTTGTGCCTGTTGTAGGTGTCCATGTGATTTGGGGTGTTGCCATTTAGGAATTTGGGCGTTTGCTCCCTTTCTGATAGATATTTTAGATATTAACTTCATTGTTAATCTATTGATTAATTACTTAGGCACCACATGTCATTGCTGTGGTAATGAGCAATATGTCACAGGAGATTGGAATGAAAAAAAAAGTTAAATTCCAAGTAAATATACTTAACCGATGGAACGCCATTAGCACATTTTCATTCTTTAAAATGTTTGTTTAAAAAGGAAGTTTGCCAGCCACACGTTTTTGGCAAGTTAACGACTTAATCAAGAATGTGGCAGAAGCAATGGACAAGTCTATGAACAATAGACTTCAAGTGTAAAAACAGTTCATGCTCAAGTTAAAATCCTAGTTCCCTCTGTTCATACATGGCCAAATGAAAACACAAGTTGAATGAATGGTTCGGTACAAAAACATTACGAAAGGATAAACCTGAAAGAAAAAAAAATAGTTACCAAATCATTTGCTCACTTTGACCGGAAAACTATGCTGGTGTTTAGAAATCTACTTCTGAATTTATTGTGTTTTACTGAGTTTAAGTAGCAACATACTTTTTCCTTGTATTACTCGCTTCAAATTGTGCATATCTGCAAACTGAATGTGAAGTCATACCTTAACTATGCCTAAGAGTTTAAGAAGGAACTGCAGATGCTGGAAAATCGAAGGTAGACAAAAATGCAGGAGAAACTCAGAGGGTGGGGCAGCATCTATGGACCCGAAACGTTGCCTATTTCCTTCGCTCCATAGATGCTGCCTCACCCGCTAAGGTTTTCCAGCATTTTTGTCTACCTTAACTATGCCTTTAGGTTTTACTAAACACAGTGGCAAAGCAGACACAGCTCTATCAAACAGGTTTTAAACTCTTATAGAAACTTACAAAATTCTTAAGGGGTTGGACAGGCTAGATGCAGGAAGATTGTTCCCGATGTTGGGGAAGTCCAGGACAAGGGGTCACAGTTTAAGGATAAAGGGGAAATCCTTTAGGACCGAGATGAGAAAAACATTTTTCACACAGAGAGTGGTGGATCTCTGGAACTCCCTGCCACAGAAGGTAGTTGAGGCCAGTTCATTGGCTATATTTAAGAGGGAGTTGGATGTGGCCCTTGTGGCTAAAGGGATCAGGGGGTATGGAGAGAGGGCAGGTACGGGATACTGAGTTGGATGATCAGCCATGATCATATTGAATGGCGGTGCAGGCTCGAAGGGCCGAATGGCCTACTCCTGCATCTATTTTCTATGTTTCTATGTTTTAATTCTAACCTGATGTGTGGAGTTTGTACTTATCCCTTTTGGCGCATGGGTTTTCTGTGGGTGCTCAAACTTCCTCTTGCATACCAAAGATGTGTTAATATGTTAAAAGTCTACTGTAAATTGCCCTTAATGTAGGAGGGTAGCAAAAGTCAAGTGTTTAATTATCATATGCACCCACAACAAAACAATGAAATTCTTATATGAAGCAGCATAAAAGGCCTGTACACAGATAATACAGAATAAACAAAAATCCAATAAATTAATAACACCAATACTAATGCAAAAAATCTCTGATGTCCTTAGTGCAACCAAAGACAGTCCACAGATCACAGTTGAGATAGGTGTTATGTGTTGTTCAAGAGCCTGATGGTGTTGGGAAGCTGTCCTGCTGGTCAAGGTTTTCATACTTGTACACCTGTTTTTACTGCCTCTTTTTGATCTCTTAGGTGAGGATGTTGGTACCTTTGATGGACCGGGTAGTGTCTACCACTCTCTGTAATCTCCTTCATTCCTGCATGTTTTGGTCGCCAAACATTATTTTTGCGTGCGTGCGTGTGTATATATGTGTATGTATATGCATAGGAAAGAAGGGTCTTGACCCGAAACGTCACCCATTCCCTCTCTCCAGAGATGCTGCCTGTCCCACTGAGTTACTCCAGCATTTTGTGTCTACCTTATATGTATATGCTTATGTGTATGTATAATATATTTGTGAATGTATATTATATTTCACAACTACTAAATAACTTTTTTTAAATTCTATTTTCCTTTTGGCTGTGGAATTTCCTGACAAAAGACATAAAATCCAACTGATAGGTGCACCTTTGAGACCTTTTAAAAGAGAATTACGTAGTCTTCTTTAATCTTTAAACATCCACATCCAACATTAGAGCTTTTCTTCCCCCCCTTATTAAATGAAATGGAGTCTTGGATCCTATTAAACATTAAACAATGATGAAAGATACCATGGAATAACTCAGCGGGTCAAATAAAACGTAGAACACTGAGTTTTACGCAAGATTCCAGCATCTGCAGTCCCTTGTATCTCTGAAAGAAATGTTGCAATTATTTGGCCTTTTTATGTCTTGATTTTACGTGAAATTTCATGCAGTTCTTAGCCAATAAATTACTTTACATCTGTGAGTAGAGATGGCAATCATTATGCATCCAATAATGTCCCACTAATAGCATTCAGATAAAAGGCTTGTTAAACTCCTCTGAAGGGCTTTATTGAGAAGCAATTCTGCTTATGACACCAGGAGTAGTGTACTTTCCTTGAGCAGTAATGTGAGATAGACAATAGACAATAGGTGCAGGAGTAGGCCATTCGGCCCTTCAAGCCAGCACCGCCATTCAATGTGATCATGGCTGATCATCCCCAATCAGCCCCCGTTTCTGCCTTCTCCCATATCCCTTGACTCCGCTATTTTTAAGAGCCGTATCTAGCTCGCTCTTGAAAGCATCCAGAGAATCGGGAGCTCGCGGATCCGGGTGGAGAGACCACTTCCCGGAGCTCCCGCAACGCGACTTCTCCAGCCCGTGTCGCGGGGTTGGAACGACCCGGAGCGGGACGTACATCGCCCGGCACGGCTTCATGGCCGTGGGACATTCCAGCGCCCACCGGGGGCTCCAACATTGTGACTTTTAGACCGGGAGCGGGGCCGTAAATCGCCCGGCACGGCCTAAAATGGCCGTGGGACTTAGCATCGCCCGCCTGGGGCTTGGACATCGGGAGAGAAATGGAGAACAGGGGAGAGAAAAGACTTTGCCTTCCATCACAGTGGGTTCACTGTGATGGATGTTTGTGTGAATTAAATTGTGTGTATGTCTAGGAAATTGTCTTTGTTTGTATGACTGGAAACGAAATTTCGTTTGAGCCTCACTGAGGCTCAAATGACAATAAATGGTATTGTATTGTATTGTAACCTGAGAATTCCACAGACTCACACTCTCTGTGAGAAAAAGTGTTTCCTCGTCTCCGTTCTAAATGGCTTACTCCTTATTCTTAAACTGTGGCCCCTGGTTCTGGACTCCCCCAACATCGGGAACATGTTTCCTGCCTCTAGCGTGTCCAAACCCTTAACAATCTTATATGTTTCAATGAGAACCCTCTCATCTTTCTAAACTCCTAGTTGGTAAACAAGGGTCTCCATCTCATAACATTGAAAATGCATCTCAATGTTATAGCAACCATTGTCCTGAATAAACAGACTAAATCACCTGCACCAATGCTACAGGGCTTTGACATGTAATCTTTCTAACTTGCATGCAAGAGTTCAACCATTGTTTCAAGTTGATACTGCAATCGACAGTGTTGAATGCTGACATTAAATTCTGAATAAAGCTGTTTTGTTTAGCTGCGTTTTGGTGGGAAGAAGAACGACAACTGGGGTTTCTAACAGATCTTTATTCAGATGTTCGGTTTCCAGTATACAGGTTCTCTAGACACGTCTGGTTACAACGGTGGCCAGCGCTGAACTAACGCGCGAAAGCAAAAACCGCGCGAAACAAGCAGCCCTTCCCGAGTCACGTGACCGCGGCTTCCGAATGCCGGGTTTGATCTCTGCGTGCGCTAGCAGGCACCGCTACAGCATTTGCTTAAACATCTTAAACATTATGTTCCCCTTTAACATCTTCAAAGTTTGAGGTGGGCGAATCAGACATATAGAAAAACTACTTTTGAAGTGTAAAGAGAAAACAAAGGACAATCAAATAAGTTTGCTTACAGAATGTTTTCTTCCCTCATTTTGTAGGAAAAAAATGCTTATCCTGCACATTAATTAGAAATGTTAAGGTTGCTTGGAGCTTGAGCTTGAACAATAGAAGAAAATTCTACATGGATTTGATGCAAAGTCTTCTGTTTAAAATCTTTGAGACGTGTCTTTCTTCAAAATCTAATGGTTCAGTTATACAATGAAGGGAAATGAACATAATTTACTCCAAAGCTCACATTGCTGACAGAAAAGTAAGCTTTGCAGCAGTGCCCTGCTGGGCATTGGCTCTCCGGGAGACCAGAGTTATGCTGCTGCAAGGCATTTTCACTTCCCTGAAATCCCTAACTGCCTGGAATTTTGATTTGCAGTCTCGCGTTCAAATTTGCATCGGTGTTGTATTAATATCCTGCCAGTATGTAAAGTTAACCCATGATGTGCCTTTTATTATGTCCTTGTTAAGTCTGTAAATTTCAGTATTGCAAAGGTACATACTTAGAAAAATCAGATTGCTGCAGATGTTGGAAATCTGCAATAAAAAAAAACAGAATTGTGTTACGGAGCAAGGCTCAGCAGAAGCTCATTAACCTCAAATAATTGGATGTATGTTTCTAGTCTAAGTTAATAGGGAGGTGGGTTTTGGGTTGTAGTAATTTATATGGACTTCCATTTTAACTGCTTTGTTTTTCTGAAAAATGGTAAACATATAAAGGTTCTATTTGATTTCCACCATCGTTGTTCTTGAATTTCTTTCAACTTCCTCATCATAAACTAGCACTATTAGTAGCTTGTGAACGTGTAAAGACATTACAAATCTCAAATTGTGGAGTACAGAGGCAAATAAATAAATGATGGGTCTTTGTCCCAAACATTATGGAGGGCACTGTAGTTGTATGTTAAAATCAAAATTTCCGATCATTGGTTTAATTTTGATTTTATGAGCAAATATGTTTTAACTGGGGATGAGGATTTGATACAGGCTATATCAAACATGGCTATATCAGTTAGTGATGCAATAGCAACAATGAGTTCGTGGGATGACAAGATCAAGAGACTGATTGAGAAAATGGGTTGAGCAAGAGGGCAAAGAATTTGTTGAGTACGGAGGAAGGTGAGTTGGGTTTTTGAAATTGCCCTTGCCTCTCCCACCCCAGAGGGTGGGAGAGGCAAGCATTCCTGATATCTGAGATGGCAGTGGCGTGAGAATCTAAGAGGAAGATATGTGGGTGGAGCAGGACAAGGTGATCTGTGGAAGAGAAAGCCCCAGAGGAGCAGGGGTACAAACTAAAGTATGCTTTACTGATGAAAACCACACTGACACTGTGGTGGACTGGTAATTGAATACATTGGCCAGTGAAAAGCATATATTTTGTAAAAAGAGGTTCAAGTTGAAAATCCAGATTTCTATCAGAGCCAAGGCACTCAAAATAATTTCATCAGCTAAGGCTTATAGGGTAGAAGCAGTGATAGTTGATCAACGGGGTCATTGCTTTGGTGAGTTGCATGTAAAGGAGATGGACTAGATTACGCTACAGCACCTTTTCTAACTGAATAAGTGGATGAGAGAATAGTATGGGGACACTACTGTGAAGGCGGTGGTGATGAGAAATCTAATGGGCCTTTGTTGGATGTGTAGATGCAGAGTAAGTTTATTTAAGAGGTTTGGGTGGGAGTCGAGAAGGAGTAAAGGGTTAAGAGGAAGATATTGGGAAAAGTGAGGTGAAATGAGGTAAGGCAGGGAAGCCAAGGAAGAGGAAAGCAGTCGGAAGTGGGCAAATGTGCCAAACGTAGTAGGCTTGTGCCTGTAATAGATGCAAAGTTATCTAGCCTCAATTATTTCAGAATCATTCAGAGCACATATATCCTGGCACTGAATGGCAAATTGGGAGAAGAAAATAGGAAATTAAGAGTTAAATTTGTAAGATCTGTGATTGCACACTGATGTGGATAGGATTAAATCTATATGGAATATTGAAAATGCAATGCCATCCTTCAGAGATTAGAGTGGCTGTTGAATGAAAGACCGAAAAAAAATGAAGGGAATGGTTCTATATCGTTAATTCGAAGGAATATTAAATCCAGGAATGTGTGCAAACTCAGTGAGGGGAGGGAAGAGGGAGAGTGAAGAACAATGAGAAAAAAATAAACGCACAGGAATCCTGGAATTTGGCTTCAGTCAAGAGAATATCTGGAGCTTTAAACTCAAAATATTCCCAAGACATGGCATGAGGGGCACATCTTCCAGTGTCTCAGCATGAACCTTTATTATCAGGGGATAGTATTGTACTGCAGGTGAAGAAGGTTAATAGAGAACATTTGTCATGGATACAAAATGGAGAAGTAATACTGGGTGAGGCAGCATCTCTGGAGAGAAGGAATAGGCAACGTTTCGGGTCAAGACCCTTCTTCAGACTGATGTCAGGGGAGGGGGCGGGACAGAGATAGAATGTTGTCAGAGACAGTATGACTAGTGGGAGAACTGGGAAGGGGAAGGGGATGGAGAGAGAAAGCAAGGGCTCTCTGAAGTTAGAGAAGTCAATGTTCATACCGCTGGGGTGTAAACTACCCAAGCGAAATAGGAGGTGCTGTTCTTCCAGAAAGGTCAGAGTGGGAATGGGAGGGGGAGTTGAAGTGCTGAGCCACCGGCAGATCAGGTAGATTAAGACGGATTGAGCGGAGGTGTTCAGCGAAACAATTGCCGAGCCTGCACTTGGTCTCGTCAATGTAGAGAAGTTAACACCTGGAACAGCGGATACATTAGATGAGGTTGGAGGAGATGCAAGCGAACCTCTGCCTCACCTGAAAAGACTGTCTAGGGTCCTTGGATGGAGTCGAGGGGGGAGGTAAAGGGACAGGTTTTGCATCTCCTGCGGTTGCAGGGGAATGTGGAATGCAAGGCCTTTTCTACTTTCGCGAATAAGTCATTGATGGCTTGGAGGTTTCCCTCTGAGCATGTGCAAATGTTCATCTGTCTGCTGCAGTTGATAATTTAGAATCAGGTAACATTTGTTTTTGTGTTCAGTTGCTGTAAGTTGAACAGTTCCACCAGTTCTGAAGATTTGATCCACTCCTAATGGAGGCTTGTTCGAGGGAGATGCAGCGAGGGAAAGTGAGGAGTGTGTTGGTGACAGTAGTGTTGGAACAGTGCTGCAGCCTTGTTTGACATGGGTCTTCACTGACAGTAGGTCTGTCGCGGGCCCATTGGTTAGGATTATAGTTTTATGCCTTCATGAGGCAAATACAAAATGTTGCCAAATTTCTGTGAGCTAGCCAAATTAAGTAGAGTTCAGAATCTTTCCCAATTAAGAGAGTTAATGGGTTACATTGAAAAAAACCCTAAAGTTGCCATGTGATGCTGTTCATGTACATTTTTCATAGAATCATAGAAAGTAGGTCCATTGAGTACCAGTCGATTCATTCTTTCATCATATGTCGGTTCCATCATCCCGGGAATTAACCTGGTGAACCTACACTGTACTCCCTCAATAATGTCCTTCCTCAAATTACCACAACTGCACACAATACTCCAGATGCAGTCTCACCAGGGCCCTGTACAACTGCAGTAGCTCCTCCTTGCTCCCAAAACTCAAATCCTCTCGTAATGAAGGCCAACATGCCATTAGCTCTCTTCACTGCCTGCTGTAACTGCATGCTTACTTTCAGTGACTGATGTACAAGCACACCCAGGTCTCATTGCACCTCCTCTTTTCCTGATCAGCCACCATTCAGATAATAATCTGCATTCTTGTTCTTGCCACCAGAGTGGATAACCTCAAATTTATCCACATTATACTGCATCTGCCATGCATCTGCCCACTCACCCAACCTATCCAAATCACCCTGCAGCCTCATAGCATCCTCCATGCAGCTCACACTGCCACCCAGCTTTATGTCATCCGCAAACTTGGAGATGTTACATTTAATTCCCTCGTCTAAATTGTTAATATATATTGTAAATAACTGGGGTCCCAGCACTGACCCTTGCGGCACCCCACTATTCACTGCCTGCCATTCTGAAAAGGATCTGTTAATTCCTACTCTTTGCTTCCTGTCTACCAACCTGTTCTCTATCCATGTCAATACCATCTGCTCTAATTTTGCACACTAACGTTTTTGCGCCTATATGGGTGGACCCCATGCTATATTCTGAGTGTAGCTCTTTGGCAATTTGGAGAATAGAGTTGTGGAGGAAATGGCAGTAACTATCCCTGTGGATGACAGAAAGAAAATCGCTTTCTGGTTAACACAGTTGAACATCTCCCTGCTTGAAAATGGTATTGATTACGACATCTCTGTTGCCTCGTGCTTTGTCCTCGCCCCACATGTGAATGAGGCACTAGGGTGCTTTTAAAACGTTCTCTTTGCCTATGCTTTTTATCATTGGCTCTCAGACTTCCTAGTTTGACATTGCTTCTGCTCGTGAAATGTCTTGTGATGTGAATGTTGCTATAGAAATTTTGCAGTATCAAATTTGAAGATATTTTTTTCAACGAAGGACACTGGTGGCTTAATCTGCCCATTTTTTTACAGCTTGATCATCTTAACTATACCATGACTGCCTTTCCTCCAAGACTTTAAAAGTACTGACTGAATGAATCTCTAGCACTAGGTGGCAGTCTATTTCATAACTTGCGGTATAAAAATGTTGACCTCATAGTTAAGCTTAGTAGTTCTTAAACTTGGGCTACTGCAGGAAATGTTTATAGTTCTCAAGCTATGTATCCAGTAAATGTGTCTTTTTACAATACTGCACACAATGTGACAAAGGGGGTCAAAATCCAAATTCCTTCAAAAAAGTTGACAAGCACTTTAGTATCAACAAAAAACATAAGAAAAGATAGCATATTGATGGCAAGTTTCTGAAAATGGCATGAGAATACACAAATACATTTTGTGTAACGGTTGTCGCGTGGTGTCCAACAGTGACCTGGTTGGCACAGTAAGCGCACGTATTTCGTATTCCTTTCTATGTTTATGAATACCACATGGAACAATAAAATTGCAAACACTGTTTCCACTTCATTCACCTGATCATGTAGTAGAATACTGCATCATTCTGAGTGGACACCGCAACACGCGTTTACACATCATACACACAAACGTACGTTGCGGCGGACACTCAAAGATTTGGTGTCCCAGAAAACGAACGTTGCATTATTAGCAAAAACCAACCATTTTCACCAATGTGATCTAAACGGTACATTACCTTATGGATTTGAGCTATATCGATAGCCAGTGGTTTGTCAGAAGGTTTGATTTGGGCTGATTTTTTAGTAAGTAAAATGTCTCCGTAACGGTCATTGTGCAGCTTCCGGAAGTTGACACGAAGGAATGAAGTTAGTGATTTGGTCCGTATGAAAGGTAAACAAGAGACAGTGTGTTGCCAAATTGAAGATTGGCTCAGTTTCTTAGTTTTGATGACCAATTTATGATTGATTTTAAAAAGTCGGAAAATATATCGTAAACGTAAGAAAAAAAATAATTAACTCGCCCAAAAATTGTTACCACCATAGGATACATCGTTGGGTTTTTGAAAAGCATTAGAGGTTTGGCTCTTCCGTGGTTTAACTTACGGAGGTACCGACCCCTATAACGGTCGTTGTGACAATGGACACCAAGAACAACGACCGTTACGGGATCTTTACTGTACTGTATTACCTTTATGTTACTGTATTTTTCTCCTGATATTCATGACTAAATGTGGACCCTTTTTTACGTCACAAATTTGGTGTCCAAATTGGAGGTAAAACGATGAAAATCTGTAAATTTGTCTGTCATGAATAAAGTTTTTGACTTTCAGTCTTGAAGTTATCTAATTTATACCTGTTATTTATAAGGTTTCACATGATGGGTAGATTTTTGTTAAGAACAGTGTATTGGTGTAAAAAACTGAATAATAATCTTGCTCCTCAAAATCTCTCCAGTATTGTAAAAAGACACATATATAACTTGGATTTAGTTTGCTGCTAACCTTGCTTCCTTCATCAGAATCAATGCACATAGAATTAAGACAATTGGTGTAAAAAAAATCAAAGATGACGCGAGGAAAGACTTATTTTTACAGTGGCCACTCCCAGTATGTAATGGAGATAGATCCAGTTGTGTTCAAAATGAACTGGATAACAATCTGAAAGGAAAGAGAGATTTGGCTATAGATAGATAATAATAATAATAATGGATGGGATTTATATAGCGCCTTTCTAATACTCAAGGCGCATAGATGACAGAAGATGGGACGAACTTGAATAAAACCAGCTGACAGGCCTCCTTCCATGCTGGAACCCTTATTTGATTTGTTATAAGTTTCTTCCGGTTTGCTTGCTTGTGTCTCTTAATGGAGTACGTTGCATATTTAATCTACATTAATTGTTTTAATTGTAATTGTGTTTCCTTGGTTTTTGCCAATAAATGCTTTCTGCAGTGTATCAGTAGAGGTTTATGAGAGTTGTTGGGGACATGCTGAACTTCCTAACCCTTCAAGTGCTTTCTTGGTCATTGCATCAATATGGCTGATCCAGAACAAGTTGCTGGTGATATTTACTCCTTGGAACTTGAAGCTTTCAACCAACTCTAATTTGGCCTCATCAATGTGTACCACTTTGCTTCCTGAAATCGAGCACTATCTCCTTTGTCCTGCTGATATTGAGGGACATTGATATTGAGGGTTATGAGGTTGGTAATAAATATTATTGACTGCAGGATGGCTACTCTGATGGTGGGATCTCTGTAGGAAGCTGAGGTGGATCTCCTATTTAGCACTTCTGGCTGACATGACTGAGAATGCTTCAGTCTTTTCATTAGCATTCATGTGCATTATTTAGATGGAAATATTCTTGGAGCTGCCTGCTCCCATTAACATTTAATTGTCCCCCACCATTCATGAGGGGCCCTGGTAGAACACAACTTTGTTCTGACTAATTGACTATGAGATCACTTAACTCTGTCTTCTGCATACCTTTTTTTGTCATTAGGATCAAAGGACATCCTGTGTTGATGCTTCACTGATCTAGCACACTAATGTTTAAGTTTGTCTCGGGCCGTGCCTGGCAAGTCTTCCACTCTACTCATTGAACCAGTGTTCATATCCAGCTTCATAATAATGGTAATGTGAGGAATATGCACAAATCATAACATTGCAGATGCTTGGGAATGGCACAATTGGGGGTTGCAGGTAGTGGAAGGTAAGACTTTCACTACCTGCAACCTCCGGCAACCACCTTCAACTAGCATCGCAACCGGCTTCGACTAAAAAATTACCGATTTTAAAACGGCAACCTATTTTTAGTTGCGGCCGGTTTTGAATTATTTGAAATAATCGCCGGAACATAGAAGAAGCGGAAACCACTTACGACCATTAGGGAGACTGACAAAAACTTCCGGGAACCTCCGGGAACCGCACGGAAACCTTGGGTGGGGCGCAAAGTCTCCAGAGGTTTCCCCTTCAGGTTTCCTAAGTGGGACAGGGGCTTAGACAGCTATGTCCATCAGATCCCTGTCAGCTCAGTTCAGGCTGGTATTACCACTATAGGTGGTCTAACTAAATTGACCATATTGTTTGAGATAGTGTCATCTTTTGAGCGTTGTTGGACCTGCACTCATCAAGGCAAGTGGAGAGCATTTCATCATGCTCCTGTGCTGTATAGATTGTAGAAAGATTTCAGGTGTGTATGCATGTGATTTCATCAATGCAGGCAGTTTGAGAACCACAGATATACAAAGATCCATGCTTTTTTCTGGATCTCCACTGCTTCTAGCTTTCCACCTTTTGGAAGCACTTTGTACCATTGGTTTTTGGTGAAAAATGGATGACCCAGCATTTGCCAACACCAAAATCAACTTGCTTGAGTTTTGTCTTTTCAATCAATTAATATTTATTTGTAATTTAATACTGCATTTCAATGGTTTGCATCATCTACTTTGTGTAATCTGCAAATTGGAATAAGTGGCATTTCATCATATCACCTGTCATTAGTGAGCACATCCTTCCAAAAACATATTTGTCACATGCGGCCAACTCAAGTGCCATTCAATTATGGCTGTTGTCTCTTGTTCCTCAGGCTTTTCAATTGGGGTGGGAGATTGCAACCTTCACGTGGTCCGCCCTGTCTCAACGAATGCAATCAACCCGATGTGCACAATCAAATAAGATCAAATAGAACAAATTGTCTTACAACTTTAAGCTGTGCACACCATACGCAAGAAGAAGTCTTTTCAATAAATTGCCTTAAATCCCATGAGCTTCAGCTAACTGACTCTATTGAGCGATGACATCAAATATTCTGACAGCCCAAAACAAAATAATATCTTTAAATATTCTCGTGCCCAACACTTTAGTCACCAATTGCATGTATTCAATTGGACTAATCAAGCACCACACACCATTACAAATCCACACTAAGGAACAAAAAATGTTTAAGCTATTCAGTCATTCCATCCGTATCTGCTTTGATAATTTTCTGGGAACAGATCAGTTTCACTGGTTTATCATTCACTGGATTCCACCTACCACGTTTCAAATGTGACAGATCCACATACTATCTTTTTATTCTAAAAGATCAAACCTTCATCAATTCTCTTTCATACTTTCTTTAAATGCTAGGATAGAAGCTTCTGGCCCAGGAGATTAGTCACGCTTTAGTGCCATGCTTTTCTTAATCATATTGCTTCTGCAAATTTTCCGTTCCCATCTCTGATTCACTGTTTATATTCTTAGTATGTCTGGGACCATATCCTACATTCCTCTTTTTTAAATATTGACAAAAAAAGTGATAAGAAATAGGAGGAATAGGCCATTCAGCCGTGTGGTTGATATTTTACCAGTGATACTTCTCTAAATACCTCAATTTCCTTAATATCTAAACATTTATTGAATACACTCACTGACTGACTATGGGAGGGAACCACGCATTAGGTGACAAATATTAACTGGCTGGAATGACTGATCCCTTTTTATGAGATAATAGCTCCTGGTTCTTTTCACACCAGTCAAAGGGGATCATCAAGATTTTACGCATTTCAAGTGTGATCACCATGCATTCTTCTAAATCTAAGAATACAGTGCCAAGTCTAATTAACATACTCCCATACGACAAACCTGCCACCCCAGGTGCAATTTGATGAATTTCCCCTTTGACAAGCATGTCCTTCCTCATGGAGGAAGACAAGATATGCAAAAAATACCCCAGACACAGTCACACCAGTGCACTATATAAATACAGCAAGGCAGCTCTACTCTTCTGCTTAAATTCTCTTGCAATAAAAAGCCATATTCCATTTGCATTCCTCAATCCCCGTTGTAGCATGTAAACTTTCAGCAATTTATGCACAGGGGCACTTAGATCCCTCTGAAGGAGGCTTGTAATCTGCCCCATTTTTTTTTTAGCTTAATCTTAACTATGCTGTGGCTGCCTTTGCTCCAATACTGTTCCAGGAGATATTTCCTGCCATTTCCCTGTTTCCCAATTTAAACTATCTCAGTCTGCATGGAACCCAAGTTAACAGCTAATCTTTTCCTTTTCACACATCTATAGAGCCTTTGTCGTCTGATTTTAGTTTCTTGCTAGACTATTTATATTTTACTTTCCATATCAATGCTTTGGTCCTCCTTTACTGAGTTCTGAAAATTTCCCAGTCAAGCCGACTTTTTTTTGGCAACATAATAAGCCTTTCCTTTGATCTAAAACTTTCTTCAACTTTGCTTGATAGCCATGGCTCTTGGGTGTATTTTTTGCCTTAAAGGAATGTATAATTACTTTGTCTCTAAGAAATTTTAAAGAAGTCAGTTATTTTCTTTCATAATATTACCTTTGTTTTTTTACGGGTGCACAGTGTACAACCATTCATCTCCCTATTATCTATAAACATTGTGCTGATTTTGATATCCCTTGCAAGCTTCTATTCAAATTCAACACCTCATTATCAGGCAGTCATATTTCTGGTTAGCACATGAACCACCCCGTCACCTGGGCTGAATGCACAGCACCCAATTAGCTCCCTATCCTGGCCAGTCCGCAACTCACCTGCCTCTGGGCCCAAAGTGGCTCACTACCCTCCTGGTTACACTATAAAGACATCATAAAGCCTGAGAACCCTCATCTCCAGGTTCAAGAACAATTTCTTCCCATCGATCATCAGGCTCTTGAAACACACTGCACAACCCTACCACAGCATCATACCACTGTGCACTTTGCATTGTTTAGACTATGTGCTTCAGCTTACACTATTATGGTCTGGTTACCTGGTATTAAGTTTGCTGAATTACCTAAAATAGATGGTACTGTCTACACTGACGACAGTTATCAAATTTTACAGCAGGATCTTGATCAGCTGGGCAAGTGGGCTGAGGAATGGCTCATGGAGTCTAATGCAGGTAATTGTGAGGTGTTGCATTTTGGGAAATCAGGTCAGGACCTTCACAGTGAATGGTAGGCCCCTGGGAAGTGTTGTAGAATAGAGAGATCCAGGAGTAAGAAACATAGTTTCCTGAAAGTGGCGTCAGAGGTGGATGGGGTGGTCAAGAAACCTTTGGGTATATTGTCCTTCATCACTCAGGGTATTAAGTATAGAAGTTGGAACATTAAGTTACAGCTGTGCAAGACGTTGGCAAAGACGTATTTCGATTACTGTGTTCAGTTTTGGATACCCTGCTGCAGGATGGATGTCCTTAAATTGGAAAGTGCAGAGTTGATTTGCAAGGATTTTGCCAGGTCTCAAAGGCTTGAGGTATAGGGAAAGGTTGGGCGTGCAAGAGGCTGAGGAGGTAATCTTATAGAGGTGAATAAAATCATGAGAATAGATAGGGTGAATGCAGAGTCATTTACCCAGGAAAGGGGAACCAAGAACCAGAGGACATAGGTTTAAGGTGAGAGGTTTAATAGGAACCTAAGGAGAGATTTTTCATTCAGAGGGTGGTGGATATATGTAATGGGCTCGAGGAGGTAGTTGACGCAGATAGCATCACAGCATTTAAAAATACATTTGGACTGGTACATGTTTAGGGATAAAGGTTTTCAAATTAAATGCTGAAAATGTATGCTAATTTTCAATAATCTGTATGTACAAAGGGCCATCCAGCTTCTCTTAATACCTTTTCAAATTTTCACCATTTAAAAATACTCCACCTTTTGATATCTGGTTACCCTTAACTACTGTGTCACATCTTGCTGTTCTTTGCATTTTCCGTCAATGCTCGTATGCACTAATGTTTCCTTTATATGTATTATTTTTTTTATATGAATGATTTCATTAGATTTATCTTGTCTTTTATGTATTGAGTGATCCATGGCTCCATTTTTAAGCAACTTGAGCTCTTGCCCTCGAGGGTATAAATTAGCGGTGTAATTCAAATTCCTTTTTCCACTGCTACCCAGGAGGATATTTGCCCAATTTATTGCAAATAGTCTGTGTCTCATTGCAGAGATGTCAATTTATTCCAAAACTACAATTTATAGCTGCTTCACGATTCTCTCTTTCAAACACTAAACTGAACTGTATTCTTCTGTGTTCTTTGACCATATAATTCTTTGATCAAGCCTACATTCCTGACACTAGCAGAATGATAAGACATCACCATCATAGTGCTGAGCGATTCTCTACCTAGAGCTTTTCAGCGTATTACATCCAGATCCAGATCCAGATCCAGATAGCTGCAAGCAAATTTGTGATTTTTATTTGTACTCCTGAAGGCGTGGTCAGGGATTTGCTGCTCTTCTTTGCCTATTCTCCACCTTTGACTTCTCAAAAGACTTGAAGTTGCAGTAATTACCTTCCATTTAAAGTGGGTAATCTACAGGGACAGTCAATTGCAAAACAAAGAGTGAAGGACTAAATAATGAGTCATTTAGATTTATTAAAGTATTGTAATTTTAATATTGTTTTAGTGGTTTGCTTTTTATTTCAATGTTTTTTATTTTTAAACATTTAAAAATTAAAATACTTTTAAAATAAAGATTGATCATTTTATTAGTTTTGAATACCTTTTAAAAAGTTGTGCTGCCAAATTATTTGAAACAACTGGGATTAGAACATTTAAAGCCAATGAATAAAGAGCATTGTAGAATGAAGAATGCCTTGCAAACGTGGAAAAGATGTATGCTCAATGGTTTCTGAAAAGCGAAGAGATTGCCATCTCATTGATGCCAGGCAGATTTCTTGCAGATATTTACACTACAACATATAAAAGCAAAATAAAGTCAGAATTGAAGGGGTGGATGGGGTAAGGAAAATACTTGATTTGGCTGATACTTTCAAAAATAAACGAAACATATAAGGTTGAGAAGTATTTCAAGGTTTGATTGTAATCATGTATATTCTTATTGATGACTGGATAGCATGCAACAAAAAAGCCTTTCCCTCTACCTCGGTACATGTGACAATAAACAAATCTAAACTACCACGCGCATCTCATACAATGAAGGCTATGCGATGAGTTAACATGTCAGTTGAGGTACTGAGGAATAATATTCCAGAACTGGCTGCACCTTAGTATAATCTACATTATCACCAATAATCTATTCACTGGTGTCTATTTTGTAAATTGAGCATTTCATGCTTCACGCAGGTCCGCAGAAACAGCAGGTACAGCAAGTACAGTACCTGGAAACAAAGGGGAAGCCTCCATTGTGTCCGGAAACGTGGCCGTCGGGCAGGACTTCAGGCCAGACTGAAGCGCAGGGGACTTCGACCCCCTCTCCCTACTATCCTACTGGCTAATGTACAGTCCCTTGAAAACAAAGTGGAGGACTTAAGGGCAAGACTGCTTTATCAAAGGGAGCTGAGGGAATGCTCTGTGTTCTGTTTCACAGAGACATGGCTCACCCCCAGCTCCCCAGACTCAGCGGTCCAGCCTGAAGGGTTCTCCATCCACCGCACCGGGAAAGGGAGAGGAGGGGGCGTCTGCCTCATGGTCAACTCTGCGTGGTGTTCAGACGTGGCAGTCCTGTCCAACTCCTGCTCTCCACACCTCGAACATCTGGCGGTGAAGTGCCGTCCCTTCTACCTCCCAAGAGAATTCACCTCCGTTATCCTGACCGCGGTCTACATCCCACCCCAGGCAGACGTCCGTCTGGCACTGGAGGAGCTGCACGCCGTGATCAACAAACACCAGACGTCTTACCCCGAGGCATTTACCACCATTGCTGGGGACTTCAATAAGGCAAACCTCAAGAAATCACTCCCCAACTTCGACCAACATGTCTCCTGCTGCACCAGAGGACCTAACACCCTCGACCACTGCTACACCACCATTAAGAATGCCTATCATTCTATCCCTCGCCCTCACTTCGGTAAGTCCGACCATACAGGCAGCAATTAAAGAGCGCACCCCCAGAAGTGAGAACAGTACAGAGCTGGTCGGGGGGGGGGCAGAAGAACAACTCCAGGACTGTTTGGAGTCTGTAGACTGGGCAATGTTCAAGGACTCGGCAACGGACTTGAACGAATATGCCACAGTCGTTACAGACTTCATAAAGAAATGTGTGGAGGACTGCATCCCTACAAAAACCTTCCGAGTGTTTCCCAATCAGAAACCTTGGATGAACTTTGAGATCCGCACTCTCCTGAAGTCCAGACACAGGGCATTCACCTCCAATGATAAGTGGCCTACATGAAGACCAGATACGACCTTGGTAAGGCCATCAAAAAGGCCAAAAGGGACTTCTGCTCCAAACTGGTGGACAAGACAGATGTTCGGCAGCTGTGGCAGGGCCTGAATGCAATCACCTCCTACAAGGCAAAACCAGGAGGCAGCTCGAATGCCGGTGTAACATCACTCCCTGACGAGCTCAATGCGTTTTACGCACGCTTTGACAAGGAGAATACTGATGTGCCTTCCCGATCCCCCATTCGCTGTGATGGCATTTCAGTCTCAGTCACAGAGGCCGATGTCAGGAAATCCTTCAGAGGGGTGAACCCCCGAAAAGCGCCTGGTCCTCATGGTATACCCGGTCATGTTCTAAAAACCTGTGCGGACCAACTGGCGGGAGTTTTTACGGACATTTTCAACCTCTCACTTCTGAGGTCTGAGGTCCCCACCTGCTTTAAAAGGGCATCAATTATACCGGTGCCCAAGAAGAGTAAGGTGACGTGCCTCAATGACTATCGAGCAGTGGCAGTAACGCCGGTGGTGATGAAGTGCTTTGAGAGGTTGATCATGGAGCAAATCAACTCCTACCTCGACAAAAACCTGGACCCACTGCAGTTCGCGTACCGTCACAACAGATCAACGGTGGATGTGATCTTGCTGGCCCTCCACTCCGCACTGGACCACTTGGACAACAAAAACTCATATGTCAGGCTGTTGTTCATTGATTACAGCTCGGCATTTAACACAATCATCCCCTCCAAACTGGTTACCAAACTCGCAGAACTGGGTCTCTGCGCATCCCTCTGCAACTGGATCCTCAACTTCCTCATCCACAGACCACAGTCTGTTCGTATTGGTGGAAATGTGTCAGCCTCGATAACAATCAGCACGGGAGCACCTCAAGGCTGCGTGCTCAGCCCCCTGCTGTACTCACTCTATACCCATGACTGCGTAGCGAACCACAGTGCGAACTCCATCATCAAGTTCGCTGACGACACCACTATTGTGGGGCGTATCACTGATGGGGATGAGTCAGAATACAGAAGAGAGATCGAGCAACTGTCCATATGGTGCCAGCGCAATAACATGCCCCTCAACACCAGCAAAACCAAGGAACTGATTGTGGACTTTGGAAGGATTAGGAGGGGGATCCACATCCTCCTTTAAATCAACGGGTCGATGGTTGAAAGGGTCAAGAACTTCAAATTCCTGGGCGTGCACATCTCTGAAGATCTTTCCTGGTCCGAGAACACTAACGCAATTATCAAAAAAGCTCATCAGCGCCTCTACTTCCTGAGAAGATTACGGAGAGTCGGATTGTCAAGGAAGACTCTCTAACTTCTACAGGTGCACAGTCGAGAGCATACTGACCGGTTGCATCGTGGCTTGGTTCAGCAATTTGAGCGCCCTGGAGAGGAAAAGACTACAAAAAGTAGTAAACACTGCCCAGTCCATCATCGGCTCTGACCTTCCTTCCATCGAGGGGATTTATCGCAGTCGCTGCCTCAAAAAGGCTGGCAGTATCATCAAAGACCCACACCATCCTGGCCACACACTCATCTCCCTGCTACCTTCAGGTAGAAGGTACAGGAGCCTGAAGACTGCAACAATCAGGTTCAGGAATAGCTACTTCCCCACAGCCATCAGGCTATTAAACCTGGCTCGGACAAAACTCTGATTATTAATAACCACTTTCTGTTATTTGCACTTTACCAGTTTATTTATTCATGTGTGTATATATTTATATCATGGTATATGGACACATTTATCTGTTTTGTAGTAAATGCCTACTATTTTCTGTGTGCTTAAGCAAAGCAAGAATTTCATTGTCCTATACAGGGACACATGACAATAATCTCACTTGAACTTGAACTTAAATGTCTGTTAATATTATAATTGGTGCTCTCTTTTTAAACACGCTTTCTCAAGACGAATCTGCTTTGGAGCAGATCACAATATTAACCAGAAAGATGAATTCCAAAACTGGGGTGATATTGATTGCCTCTTGACGTCAAGACAGTATTTGATCTTATGTAGTTAACAAGCTGTCCTGGTAAAACTGAAGTAACTAGGCGAGAACGGGAAAAAGGACTGTGGCCCACTCCAGCCTTGGCTTCCTGTGCTCCTATTTGTGTGTATTTGTATTGAACACTTGTGTTCAGGTGGCTGACAGGTCATGTCAAAGCATGTTATTCTCATCAGCCTGTAAATGATCAGTTTAACAGATTTTAATTATTTTTTAAAATTCAGACCTGACTCTTGAAATTTATCTTTGTGATTATAGTTCTTTTTGAGAAAAAAAAAATCACAATCAGAATCTGATATCAGGCCTGTTTTAATGCATATACATACACTTTAAATTTGTCAATTATCATTTATATTAAAATTAAAATGCAGAATATTTTTCTGACTGTTATAACGTATTTTAATTAAACCAATTACTCTTGGTTTCTTAGTAATACTACTTATCCATGAGCTTGAGGCATTCTCCTTTAATATGAGCCTTAGTAGCGAGTGTTGGGGTGTAGGAATCACAGTTAAAATTTGTTTTTTTAAAATAATTTGTAGAAGGGGATTACTAAAAATTGATCAGTTGTGGGTAAGATGGCTAATTTCTTTCTCCAAAAACCCTGAGTACTGAGCTGTTATGACTTCCTTACTGCTGCAAGTACCTTCCCACAAATTAATAGTTGAGTATAATTCTCAGTTTCTTGGCCACCACTTCTGAATGTGCAGATTTACTGAATCATTGATCTAATATTCCACATACTCTTGTCCAAAGTATGCTGTTTGCTCGATTTCTCTGCAGCTGTCTATCCTTCAGGCCTTCTTGATGTGCTGGAGTTAACTGTTTATCCTTCGGTGCCCCTATGCGGCTGCCTAAACTGTGGGCCATTCCTACTTTTCCAGTTGTGGCCGGAGAATTGCCAGCAATGACCTCTTCCGCCATTATCGCTTGTGTATACCCAAGGATTTGCCCTCGGCCTTTCCACATTGCCACCATCATTTGTTATTTTCACATTCTTCTCTTTAGTAATATCAACAGCATCAATTTCCCCATGCATTCAAAATGAATCCAACTCTGTTCTGTTGCCACAAATATTCTTCCTACCATCATCTCTTAAAATCACATTTTTTGATGTCCAGTGTGATTGAGCACCAATTAAAAACTGTAAAGACCAAAGCGACAATTTTTGCTAACTGTCATAGGTTAGTTTTCTTGGCCACTTGACTGCATTTTTTTCTTGTCACCTTGTCTGAAACTTCGTTATACTTTGAGGTAAACTGCGGACCAACTATCTAACAAAGAACAATCACCTAATTCCACTGCTGTCTCTGCTCATCTGCTGAAGTCCTCTTCCATGTTGTTTTTTGGTCACTGCTTAATTATTCTGACAAACCTTCAGTGATTTCCATCCTTTCCTTGGAAGTGAAGTCATCCAGAACTTTGCTGTCCATGTCCTAACCTGCTTCCTGTCACACTTCCTTGGCACCTTTTGTGCTTGCTGATGTGCATTGGCTCCCTGCTAAGTAATGTCACTTTTTTAAAAGAATGCAGAAACTGGAGATCTGGGGGAACAACACAATATTTTGAGAAATTAGGCAGCATCCGCAGAAGATGACATTTCAACTCTTGAGATTCTTTGTCAAATAGAGAAACCGGTTAGTCTTGTAGCAGGAAGGATGGCAATTGGTGGAACAAATGGAATTTCTCTGTGTTTAGGGCTCGCTGTGGCTCTGATCTTCACTTTCTATATTTTCCTCCAGTTTTCTAACCCAAGATATTGGCAGCCCCCCAATTCTAGCATTTTAATCGTTCCTGAATGGAATTGATCTGATATTGGTCACCATACCTTCAGATTATTCCCTTCATTATTCCCTGTTTAAACTTCTCTGTCGCTTTCTTCACCTCAACTCTGATCAACGAGATGTACAATGAACAGCAGATGCTGGTGATCAACCTATTGTTGATCTCTTTTTGCAGATGTGCAAATTTTGTTTGATGAGTATTGAAGTATCTTCAGATGGCATGCAGTGTTATGCTATGTTAATGTAGCTGATTGCTACTTAATGTGACTTGATTAACTAGCTCTGAATTATCTTTATTTCCTGTCCCAATGTCATATTTATTACATGTGAAACCATTAAAAGTTATTGACTGTTGATCATTGAGAAGTCCATCAAAATACTGATTTGGGATCACAAGGGTTATGAGGCAATTTAAACCCAAGGATGAGGATTTTAAATGTCAGATATTGGAAACTCAAAGGTCATTGTTGATCAGTGAGGACAGTGGTATGATATGAGATAGGATATACAAATGGAAGTTATGACTAAATGAAGTTCATAGTTGGCGAAGAATGGAATGCTGACCAACTGGTGCATAGCATTTATGTCTGGGGTTGGATGTGAGAAAGAACAAATTGTTACTCTGGTGAAAGTAGGAGATTCTTGTGCTGAAGAGTTAGGTTTGGTGACAAAGTTAGCTACTTAAAAACAAACAACTCACAATGGGTTAGGTAAACCAACTCAAGCTTTACTGATTATCAGCAGGCGGGAGTGTCGGGGATACACGAATCAAGTAGCAACAAGCAATTGACTCCCGAGCCATCACTCCAAAGAACAAAGACTCGCAGGGTGTTTTTATACTGTGTAAGTCATGTGAACACATTCCAAAGGCTTTAGTCATGTTCCCAATATACAGCAGTTCAGGACAAGTCTGGGCTTGTGTCTCTTATCAGTTGGTACCTTCCCACTAAAGAAAAGCCTGCTTAAGAAGAAATACAAAGCTACAAACTATAGTCAAAGGTACACAAAAATGCTGGAGAAACTCAGCGGGTGCAGCAGCATCTATGGAGCGAAGGAAATAGGTGACGTTTCGGGCCGAAACCCTTCTTCAGTCTTCAGTTTCGGCCCGAAACGTCACCTATTTCCTTCGCTCCATAGATGCTGCTGCACCCGCTGAGTTTCTCCAGCATTTTTGTGTACCTTCGATCTTCCAGCATCTGCAGTTCCTTCTTGAACACAAACTATAGTCAAATATCCCATCACGTATCTATTATATATTTAAAGCATTTAACCCTTTCATTGGTTTTGAAATAGGATTGAGTACTGATGTAGCAAAGAGTCTGAGAGATGGATAAACTACTGATTACAAAAGATGATGTTGGACATGGATGGTCTCATCCATGTCAAGCAACCAATAAAAGTTGAAGGGAGTGAAAATATTTAAATTTATGAAAATGTTATTGTTTTTTTTGTCTACTTTCTAGTTGCCAAAACTTGGGTGTGTTTCTTGCTGTATATAGTGGATGCTGTTGAATAGTGGGAAGGAGGTAGTGGTGTGGAAATTGTGGTGGGATGAATCCAGTTTTGTATGATTATATATGAAACATTAAAGTTAAATCTTGGATCTTTTTAATAAATTCGCATCATTGTTCAGTCAGACGATTGCAGCATATCCTTTTTTTCCTGCATTATTATTGAGTGACCGCATGTCAAGAGCTGGTTGACTGTAAAATGGTTTCCAACACACCGAGTTTGTGAAAAGCACTGCAAGCTTTTTTTCTTTCTTCTTTTTTTGTAATTCAGTGTCGGCTCAAGGTACTTCCTGCAGTGGTTGTTCAATTGCGTCTCTAAATGTGAATCATTTCCACTTCTGTTGTTTGCTTGACTGAGTGGCAAACTCGGATTGTTGAAGTCTCTCTCTGACACTCGGACCGTTGTATCTTAAGAACACAATCCTGTCATTTTCACCTCAGGTGGGCATTGAAATGGCTTGGCTTCTATTGGCACAAGAGCAAAGACACACCATTAAACAATGTAACATACAGTTTTTAGCAATTTCAGCTTGCAGTAACAAAAGTAGGTTTTTTGATGCTAGTTCACCCGCTGAGTTTCTCCAGCATTTTTGTCTACCTTTGCTGTTAAAAAGACCATTATTTTTGAAAATCCTGCAGAAAAAAATATTTTGTAATTGTAAGTCTGAAACATTTGTTATGGTCAGTGTTAAAACTTCCGACCCTAATATTAGGTATGTTGCAAAGCCTACCTGAAGCGTCGTTGAAGATCTGCTGCTGAGGCTGTGCGCGATTTTGGCGCCGTTTAGAGGGGGCGGGTTTAAAACGCGATTTTCTCTAAGCTGTTCCAATCGAAAATGTTCAGCCTAGTTAATTATTAACGAAAAATCGCTGGAAGACCCCGTCGCAAAAGCTATTATTAGGTTTAAAGGCCTTGAATAATAGTTATAGTAGTTTAAAAATCAATCTTTAAACCCGCGACCGTCATCAACCGCAGGGTCTCATAAAGAAAATAGCAGAAGGTATGCTGTATATTTTTACATTCAAAAGGGCTTCTAAAGATCCTTTTATACAAAATTTAATATTGCGAGTAGCTCAATTTGGGCCCATTATATCGCGCAGTATTTTTCTGGGCATTTGAGGCACAAATCTACCGCAATGTGAACGTTCTAAACCAGCGCGTTCCACAGGGACCCACTGGAAAGCTGATTTAAATGGGCATTTATTTACAGCAATTGAACACTGAATTCCTTCCATTTGGCCTATAAATTAATGTAAATGAGATTTAAAAATCATGTTTTATTGTGAATTATTTGTGAATATTATTTGGACATTTAGGCTATTTAAAAATGTTAATCATTTATTAAGAAATAGATAGATGTTTAGATCTAGTAATTGAAGTCTGAAATTAGCTACAATTAGGTAACTAACTAATTATATGCTTTAATTTCAGGTCATCCAAGTAAGATTATTTTATATTTGTTTCAGAATGCTTCAATCTATGATAACTGAAAATTTCATTCAGTTCTCTTAATTTTTAAGAAAGTTATGGGCTTTTGACTGTTCACGATCACAACTTTTTTGTTATGTCCATAGAAAATCAATAGGGAACAAGATGCTCATTTCCGAGTATGAAAATGGCCATAACTTTTTAAATACTTGAGATATGAAAGTGAATTAGATGTCAAATTAAACTTATTTTTATGCTTTATCTGATGGGATAAATTACAGACTTGATTTTTAAAATCTCAAAATTTTGTAACATTGCTACTAATATCTCTTTCCTCTTTGGCACAATTGTCTTTTATACCATGATTTTTCACAAGAAGAGGATTCTTACGAACGCAACTATCCCGTTATTGCAGAACTACCTGCATGCTCTTTGGTATATTTTATTGGGGTTTTTTACGTTTAGTGTGTATTGATGATTCTTAAGATCATTCTCATTACATTGAAACAAATCAATTGGTTTTGGTAATGTTTTGGTAATGTGAATGTATCTGGAATCTCTGTTGCTTAAACTAATTAACTTAAAAGTTACCTTTTTCTTCACGTTCACAACCATACATTTGTACCGACATTGATTAGTGTTGCCTTGTTCCTGCAATAATTTCTCTCTCATTTTGCTTCGCCAAGGAAAATTAGGTTGAATAATTGACAATTTTGCATGAATTTGAGAATTATAGTAAAAGGTTATTTTGTATTTGTAGGATTCCAGAGAGTTCCTTGGGTTGATTTAAAACAAGTTTTTATTCTGTGTACTTGAATTAAATGTATTAAGTTATGGTTAGGGCTGTGAAGCTCAGAAGTTGAACAACATAATTTTTTTTATTTGCACTGGTTCAAACTACCTAACAAAATGGCCATTCTGTGAATGGCTATTCTGTTTTACAAAACACCATAAGTAATGAACAAACTAAACATTACTGCCAAGTTATTATCAACAATGACCAGATGATGATGGTTTTATAGTTATTGAAGAAACGGTGCAAGCTAGATTCTGAAAATTGCAAATTTACTATATTGGATATGTTGTTTTGTCTTTAATAATCAAGGAGTCAGATTTTTTAACTATTCCAAACAGTGCCACAAAAGTATAGAAATATTTAATCGGTACAATTAAAAGGGGTATATGTGTTGGAAAATGTGATTGTTGGCTTTACCGAAATACATTATTTTGATTGAATCTTGGATAAACCTGTTTAGTAGTCCAAAAAAGTGCTGTATGATTTATCAGGGGTCTAATTAGTTGAAAAGGTGCCCTGTATGACTGGAAACATAGTTTTAGATTGCTTGTTTTAAGCTTGAAATACATTTACAAAATGCGACTGCCATGTCTGTCAACAGGGCTCGAAATTAGCGGTTGCCCGGGTGCCAATGACTACTCAAAGTGCTGCCGGGCAACCAAAATGCCGAGTCATTTTGCCCAGCTTGGCACTGCAGATTCTGGTTTATACCGAAGATAGACACGAAAAACTGGAGTAACTCAGTGGGTCAGGCCGCATCTCTGGAGAAAAGGAACGGGACGTTTCGTGTCGGCGGCGGGGTGGGAGATTGCAACCTTCACGTGGTCCGCCCTATTTCGACAAATGCAATCAACCCGGTGTGCACAATCAAATCAGATCAAATAGAACAAGTTGTCCTACAACTTTAGGCTGTGCCCGCCATACGCAAGAAGAAGTGTCGGCGACGACGGCTATAGTGCGGAGTAAAGATACGGGGTGTGGGGTGACGGCAGGTCGGAGCGAATGAAGGGCCCCGATAGGATCTTTGGCAGCGACAGTGATAGCGGCTCCTCCTCCTCCTCCTCCTCCCGCACCCCGCCCGCCCTGATAGCGGCTGCTGCTTGCCAATCCGCTAACAGCGATACCGCTTTCAAAACAAACCTACCCGCACGCCGAGGAAGGGGGAGACCAATTCATCTTGTACTCACCCCTGTTCCCATCCATCCTGCACTGCCTACCCCCATTCATCCTGTACTGATCCCATCATTCATCCTGTACTGATCCCCTCATTCATCCTGTACTGATCCCCTCATTCATCCTGTACTGACCCCCTCATTCATCCTGTACTGATCCCCCCGATCCATCCTGTACTGATTTCTTCATTCATCTTTTACTGATCCCCTCATTCATCCTGTAGTTCTCCCCCATCCATCCTGTATTGATCCTCCATTCATCTTTTACTGATTGTCCCATTCTTCCTGTAGCGATCCCCCCATTCATCCTGCACAGACCCTTCGATCCACACTGCACTGAGCCCCCCCATTCATCCTATACTGATCCCCCATCCATCCTGTAGTGATACTCCCATTCATCCTGTAGTGAACCTCCCATTCATCCTGTACTGATCCCTCCATTCATCCTGCACAGACCCTCCAATCCACACTGTACTGATCACCCCCTATTCATCCTGTACTGACCCCCCCATTCATCCTGTACTGAGACCCCCCATTCATCCTGTACTGAGCCCCCCCCCCATTCATCCTGTACTGATCCGCCCATTCAGCCTGTACTGATCCCGCCCATTCATCCTGTAGTGGACCCCCTCATTCATCCTGTAGTGGATCCCCTCATTCATCCTGCACAGACCCTCCGATCCACACTGTACTGATCCCCCCTATTCATCCTGTACTGATCCCCCCCCACCCCCCCATTCATCCTGTACTGATTCCTCCTGTCAATCCCGTATTGATCCACCCCATTCAACTCCATTGACATCCCCTGCGCTCTCCCCTCACAATTTTACCTATTCCAATGAACACGCACTAATTAGATTAGATTAGATTAGATTAGATTAGATCCTTTATTTGTCATTCAGATCTTTCGGTCTGAACGAAATGTCGTTGCCTGCAGCCATACATATAATAATAAACAACAAAACACACAATAAACACAAATTAACATCCACCACAGTGAGTTCACCAGGCACCTCCTCACTGTGATGGAGGCAAAAGTCTTAAGGTTACTGTCTCTTCCCTCCTCATTCTCCCTCTGCGCTGAGGCGATACCCCACCGGGCGATGGTAGTCAGTCCCGCGGCTCAACCGAGCTCCGCGAACGGGCCGGTTCAAGCTCCGCGGCCCGGGGGGTCGAAGCTGCCGCCCTCCAGTCCAGCGGATGCAGCTGTTGCCGCGGGAGCTCCGGAAAACAGGCTCCAACCTGTGACCTGCGAGCTCCCGACGATGTCAACAGTATCTCAACTCTTTTTACACATTGCAATTAATGCAATTTCCCTGCCTCAATCCATCCATCCCGCACCTTGCCTTCTCAACCCCCCCCCCGCCATCTATCCATCCCGCACTGATTCACAGCCTCCCCCTCCCCCTGACCCTACTGTGCTGGAAATGTCTTCAGAGCAAAAATTTACTATGCTTGATAACGGAATACAATCAAATGTGTTTTAAATCTCAATGTTATTATTTGTTTTAATCCATAAAGATAGATTAATTAAATTGTGAACACATTATTACAGAATTAATTTTAACGGCAAATCAATGCTCTTAATATGGAGTATCAGTACTGTTATTTAATGAGCAACATTCACAACTATACATTGGATTTATCCAGGTTTTACTTCTACAGGTCGGTCATATACATCACAAATTTGGTCAGGAGATATTTCAGTTGAAATGTTAATGTTAGTTCTGAAGTGGGAATGATGGAAACAGCGTTTATCAATAATTTTTTTTAAATCTGGTGCATACAAACTGGGTATCTTCATTGCTGTTCACAACACATACATTAAATCTGAATGTCCGGTAATGTGGCGTTTTGACACCTTTAAACATATTACCAAAATATGTTTTGGCCATCTCTTGTCAGTTAGTGTAATGTTTAACCTGTCAGATGGGTATAGTCGGTTTTAACAGCTATTATCATAAAATACCTTTAGAAATTTCCTTGCAACCTGTATATTTTGTTGTGGATAAATTATGTGGGAAGCGAGAGTGTTTCTGTACCAATAGCAATAACGACCCATGCTCTTGGCCATGTCATGATAATTTTCAGTCCTTCACAGAAAACATGCTTGCATCAATCTGTGGTGTGCATGGTTAAGCATGTATGTTACCATGGTCCAGGATTTATTGACACAGGTTGATCATAAGCTAAATAATCCGACCACATTTTTGTTGGGAAGTGGAAAGAAATAATAGAAATTGCATTAATTGCAATGTGTAAAAAGAGTTGAGATACTGTATTATAATTTTGCTGCATGTCATTGTGGTATATATCATGTCTTGATTGGTGAGTATCTTTAGTTTGTGACTTAATTTGAAGCAGAAATAATATTTGAATGCTTTATTGAGCATAATTCCAACTGGTAACTACGCACTTCGTTCGAGCACATTATCGCACGCGTCATGCAAGCCGTCTTAAATTGACCACCTAAACTGTCATTTGGCAACCTAAAATGCTGCCTAAGTTGCCCGGCTGTCAACAGGGAAAAAAAGTTAAGTGAGAGCCTTAGACAATTATTCCTCCCCAGTGAAAAAGTGTAATGGGCCATTACTGATGCATTGTTCATATTTATATTCTATCTCTCTGTGAGGATGATAAATGATTTTGCACAATATTTAGCAAATTATTTTCCGAGATAATGAAGCTTGATGAATGGTTCTTTAGCAGTGTTCTGCTGCTGGCGATATGGTGAATACAATTTAAAATTGATGCTGGAACTACTTAGGCAACATCGGTGGATAGAGAGAAATGGAATTAACTTTTCAGGTAGAATAGGAGGATTATAAATACAGATGCTCCCCGATTTACGATGCTTCAACTTACAATATTTTGCTTTTACGATGGTGCAAACACTGGGCAACGGCAGCGAGCCGCAGCTCACTTCCGGTCACGTGATCGCATTGTATTAAATGCGTTTTCGACTTACGATATTTTCGATTTACGATGGGTTTATCGGAACGTAACCCCTTCGTAGTTTGAGGAGCAGCTGTGTAGTGAGGCTGCTACTGCTCTCCATAAGGAATTCAAATCAGAAATGGGCAGGGCTGGTTAACTGGAATCTCTTCAAAACATTTAAAAATGACAAAAATGTTGATTGGGGCCTTTTGTTTTCTTTTATTAACTTATTTTTGATTTTTGGTAAAAAGAAACAAATGATTCTACTTTTAACACCGAATAAAACTCTTTAAAACAATTTTGAATTATATTTTCAAGGATGGTTTTCCATTTTATTTTCCTTTTATTTTGTTCATTATAGTAGGTTTCAATTTTCTTTACTAAATATTAATAATATTCATATTGTCAAGAAAACTGAAATATCAAATACGAATGATAGGTTAATCATAAAATGTAAAGAAATTGAGACCTGAGGATTTTGTGTAATTTACTATTATGATAAGCTTAATTTATTTTACCTTTTGTGACAGTCTGAAGGCAAGAATACAAGAAGCCAGAGAAGAGGTCACAAACATGATGTTTGTGCTGCCATATATGTGCCACAGGGCAGTAATAATGTTTTTTTGGATAGAATGTTTTATAATTTTGTCTGACCGCTGTTATCAGGGTGGGAGGAGTGTCACGTTTGAACGGTTACACTCACACCAGGGACTACTGAACGTTTTTCCTTCCATTATTTATTATGTAAAAGAATATGTGTTATGATTGTGTTTATAGTTTGTTTGGTTGTTTGTCTTTTGCACAAAAGTCCGCGAGCATTGCCACTTTCATTTCACTGCACATCTCGTATGTGTATGTGACAAATAAACTTGACTTGACTTGACATACCATAGTCCCATTATACATAGCATGAGTGCTTTAAAAAAGCACTTCAGATGTCCTGATGAGGACGTATTCTTTCTGAGGTAGTTATTTATCTACCTGCTTCTGTGTCAGCAAAGGAGTGGTTGTGCAAAGGGTGTTTGGCTTGAAAGAATGGTATACAAAGGCAGCAAAGTGAACAAAGGGTCAGTGCTGGGGCCACCACTCTTCACGTTGCAAATTAATGATTTGGACGAGGGGATTCAAGGCTTTGTGGCAAAGTTTGCAGATGATATGAAAATAGGTGTAGGGGCAGGTGGTGTGGAGAAAGTAGGGACTCTGCAGAAGGACATGGATAAGCTGGGAGAGTGGGCAGCGAAGTGGCAGATGGAATATAGTGTAGCAAAGTTTGGAGTCATGCATTTTGGTAGTAGGAATAAAGTCGTAGACTATTTTTTAAATGGGGTGAGAATCGGAAATCGGAGGTGCAAAGGGACTCGGGAGTGCTGATGCTGGATTCCCAAAAAGTTAATCTGCAGGTCGAATCAGTAGTAAAGAAAGCTAACTCAATGCTAGCATTTATTTCAAGAGGGCTTGTACACAAAAACAGGCTCTATAAGGCACTGGTAAGGCCACATTTGGAATATTGTGAGCAATTTTGGGCACCATATATGAGGAAGGATGTGCTGGCTCTGGAGAAGGTCCAGAGGAGGTTTACAAAAATGATCCCAAGAATAAGTGGGTTAACCTATGATGAGCGTTTGTCGGCACTAGGCCTGTACTCGCTGGAATTTAGAAGAATGAGGGGCAGGGGGGAAACCTCATTGAAATACAGAATAGTGAAAAGCTTGGATAGAGTGGATGTGGAGACGATGTTTCCACTAGTGGGAGAGTCTAGGACTAGAGGTCATAGCCTCAGAATTAAAGGATGTTTTAGGAAGGAGATAGAAATGTCTTTAGTCAGAGGGTGGTGAATCTGTGGAATTCTTTGCCACAGAAGGCTGTGCAGGCCGTCAGTGGATATTTTTTTGGCAGAGATAGATAGATTCTTGATTAGTACAGGTATCGGAGGTTATGGGGAGAAGGCAGGAGAATGGGGTTAGGAGGGAGAGATAGATCAGCCACGATTGAATGGCAGAATAGACTTGATGGGCTTAATGGCCTAATTCTACTCCTACCCCTTATGACCGTATGAAATTTTGAATTGCAGAGCAAAGCATTTTGTCACACTTCCCTTTCTCAGCTTCATTTCCAATAAGGTTGTGTTTATTATTCCTATTGGTACATCCTCCATCTTTGCTTCTCTACAGGAGAATTGCAGAAATGTGATTATAACTGTGGCAAGGTAGAATAGCAACCGACAATTTGGTGCTGTAATTTGCAACGAAAATCAAAATTGCTGGATGAACTCAGTCGGTGGAGCAACATCTATGGAGAGATAGTGTCAGGTTTGCGACTCTTCCTCAGAACTTGGGGTAGCCCAACTTGGAGTAACACAGCGCCAGAGACCCGGGTTCGATCATGACCACTTGTGCTGTCTGTGTGTATGGAGTTTGCACATTCTCCCTGTGTCCACGTGGGTTTGCTCCGGATGCTTCGGTTTCAAGCATCCCACAGAAGTGTGGGCTATAGGTTAAATGGCCCATATAAATTGTCCCCAGTGTGTTGGGCATGGATGGGAAAGTGGGATAACACAGAACTAGTGTGAACAGGTGATCGATGGTCAATGTGGATGGTGTTTCCATGCTGTATCACTAAAACTAAGAACTGGGGAGAAAATGGATGTTTTACAGTATTCAAAGCAGAACTTGGAGTAGGAGGTGGAAGACAAAGCATTGTATGGAGATGGGGTGTTAGACAGATCAGATGATAGGGAGCATGAGTACCAACCCTTAGCAAAACATTTTTTTAAATGGGGGTGAGAAAGGGGCATGGGCATGATGATGTGAAACAATGAAAGAACGGGTTAACTGCTCTTATTTTAGCTTGTTATCGTGCTTATGTTCCTTTTTCGCCCCAATTATTTTGTCTGGCTACTTCTACCTTCATTCACTGTTTCTGATCCTCTCTGACCACACTTTAATTACCGAGTATAGATGAACTCACATTTTTCTTTGAGCATTCAGGTTAGTAATTACAGCTAATTCATATGCGCCTTCGTCATCTCTGATGACATTTTGCCAGATTTCCATAATCTAGAGACTGGTTTACACTATTTTCACGAAAGTCCTTTCCTTTTTTTGTTCATGTTCCCTTTCTCTGTTTTCAGATGAGCTTCTGGATAATTAAATTCCAGGATCAATGAAGTTCTCTACCAAGCCATATCTAAACTCTATTCCCTTTTATATTTATCATTTTTTTAAGATGTGGGCACAGCCAGCAGGCCAGTTTTATTGTTGACTTCTAATTGTCTATAAAATAGAGTGAAGTGGCATCTTCTTGACCGATGAAGGGCTTCTCACAATATTGTATTGGGGATTTCAGGGTTTAGAAACTATGGAAAATTGGTTATATATTTCTGACATAGGATGGTGTGCAACAGATGAGCTCTGAAAACAGGAGCCTCTAGGTGGAGATGTTCTCATGTAGCCTTGCTCTCGCTTGTAGAAATGGTTTGGGAGGGGCTGTGACAAGTAGCCAAGAGTAACTGCAATGCATTATTTAGATTTCACGTACAACGGCTAAGGTGTGATGGTGATGTAGATATATATATATATTTAGTGTGGTGGTTGGGATTCAGTCAAGCAAGTTGCTTTATCCTGAATGGTGTTTAGTTTCTGGAGTGGTTTTGGAGCTGTACTCGTCTAGTTAAATAGAGTATTCTGTCATGTTCTTGACTTGTGATGTAGATTGTGGAAAGACTTTGGGTGAATTATCCATACAGGATACCCAAGCCTGTGACCTACTCTTGTTGCCCTGTATTTATATGGCTAGCCTAGTCTTTGATCAGTGCTGATCCCAAGAATGTTAGTGATGGTTTTGCCTTGAATATCAAGGATAGGGAATTAGACTCTGTTTTTGGAGATGGTTGTCACCTGGCATTTTTGAGGTGTGAATGTTACTTGCCCCTTTTAAACCAATGCTTCAGTGTTGACATGAGACGGCAGATCTGGAATCTGGAGCAGAAAAACTGTAGAAGAAACTCAGTGCGTCAGCCAACATCTGTGGAGGGAAATAGATGGTCAACACTTCTCATCCGGAGCTTCAACTAGGGTCCCCTTCACTAGCCTGACTCGCAGCTATCAGCAAACATCCCCACTTCTGATCTTGCAAAGAGAAGGAAGAGCATCATAGAAGCAACTGCTGATGGATCTTGTGTACTGATCTAAGTGAAGTCCTGCAGGAATATTGTGGAATGACAGCGACTATTATCCTTTTGTGAAGTATTGACTCCAGCTATAAATCTGTTTCCTTCTGATGGCTATCAATTTCATTTTTACCAAGGTACTACGTTCAGTCCAAGGCTGCCTTGAAATCTAGGGCATCCATTTTTACCTCTTCTCTGGAACTCTGCTCTTTAGTCCATATTCTATGTGTGGTGAAATTTGGAGCCAAGTAACCTGAAAACTAAATTCTGCACTGGCGTGCCGGTTATAATTGAGCACGTGTGATTTGATAGCACTGCCAATAATTACTTCCATTACATTGATTGAGGTAGACTTTTTAGGCAATAATTGAGCAGATTTGAATTGTCCTGCTTTTTGTGAACAGGACATCAAGGGACATTTTTCCACATTGTAGCTTGTAAATGTACTGGAGCAGTTTGGATAAAGACACAGATAGTTCTGAAGCACAAGTATTCGGTACTGCAGAAGGCGTGTCATCTCATCCCGTCACCTTTGTTGTCATCACTGCTCCCAGTCATTTCTTGATATCACTTGGAATGAATAGAAATGGGTGGAGACTTGCTTTTATATGATCTTGAGAGGAAGCCAAAATGGATAATCCACATGGCATTTTTTGACTGAACATAGCTACATATATTTTGTTCTTTAACAAACAGATGCTAGGCGTTGCCTTCATTAAGGGTGGGAACTGTTCTCTAAACCTCTGCCACCTCTATTTAGCTATTAAATTATTCACCACCATTCATGATTAAACAAGGCAGAACTGCAGAGTTTTTATCTCATTTGCTAGCTGTGGGATCACCTAGTTCTGTTTGCATGCTGTTTTATCGTTCAGCAAACACGTTGCAACCTTATTAATAATAAGAACAGAAAATTTTGGAAGCACTCATCAGGGACTTTACAAAGGGGCTTGGATCTGAAACGTAACAGTTTTTCTTTCCACAGATACTCTTTCACCTTGTGACTTGCATTTTTACTTTTGGAATGAAATTCAGGGCTGCTCTTCTGTACTTTTTGAAGCAAAGTTGAAATCCTGGCTTGATAGTTTTAGTGAAGTGATGGATATGACAGGACAAGAGCTTCTAGATTGTGTGGTGTGTGCTTCACAGCAGCTGATGGTCCACAGCACTACATGGAGCATCACTTGAGTGAATCCTATGAAACATGATTTTCGTGGTACACGGGACAATAGATGGTATTCTGGAGAAGGGTGCTTTATCTCCATGAGGGCTGTGCAAGTGGTCACTCCCTCCAATGTTACACAGAAAGGCATTTGCAAATAGTATATTAACAGGGACAAGATCAATTAGATTTATCACTGCAAATCAGTGCCTTCTCTATTTGCTTATGTCCTGGATATTTTAATCTTCCAGCACAGGGCTCCTGTGCATCATCTTTTCTTTCCTTTGCCCGTCTTGATTAAAAGAGCTTTCATCAGCATGAGCCATCTCTTGGCTCAATGAGGAATGACTGCAGCAGGGCCCGAAATTAGCGGTTGCCCGGGTGCCATTAACCACCCAAAGTGCCGCCGGGCAACCTAAACGCCCAGTCATTTTGCCCGGCTTGGCACGCAGATACTGGTTTATACCGATAGACACCAAAAAACTGGAGTAACTCCGCGGGTCAGGCAGCATCTCTGGAGAATAGGAACGTGACGTTTCGTGTCGGCGACGGCTGTAGTGCGGGGCAAAGATACTAGGTGCGTGGTGACGAAGGGTCAGAGCGAATGACAGGCCCCACACAGCTGCGGCAACAATGGCAGCAGCGGCCGCGACAGCAGCTCCACCGCCGTCTCCTCCCGCACCTCGCCCGGCGGAAGGAGGCCTCCCTCTCTCCCCCCCCCCCCTCCCTCCCTCCCTCCTCCCGGCCTCGACGCGCGAGAGGGGTTGTTTTGAAAGCGCCGTTGGCGGATTTGCAAGCAGCGGCCGCTATCGCCCTGATAACGGCCGCTGCCTGCAAATCCGCCAACGGCGCTTTCAAACCAATCCCTCTCGCACACCGAGGCCGGGAGGAGGGAGGGAGGGAGGGAAAGAGAGGGAGGGAGGGAGGGAGGTCTCTTTCCGCCGTCTGAAGCAGCTGCACTAAAGATCCTATAACTATAGGATCTTTGAGCTGCACAGCTCGGCTCCGCACCTTCCTATCGGCTGGCGGAGGAGGGGAGGCGGTTGCGAGGAGATCCCAACCGCCACACCCTTTGACGGCGGCACTTTGGCGTTGGACAGGGACAGCCAAGGCAGCGGGGCAATGTTGTCCGAGGAGCGTTGACCTTCCTTCCTCCCCACCTCCTCTGCCCCTCCCCCCCCCCCCCCCATCTATTCATCACCCTACCCACCTCGCATTGATTCTCTTACCACCCCCCCCCCCCCCATCCATCCTACACTGGTCCCTCAATTCATCCTGTACTGACCCCCCTTCCCATCCATCTTGTACTTCTCCCCCCATTCATACTGCACTGAACCACCCATTCATCCCGTACTGACCCACCCTCCATTTACCCTGCACCAATCCCCCCCATATATCCTGTAGTGATCTCCCCATTCATCTTTTACTTATTCCATTCATCCTGTACTGATCCCCCCATTAATCCTGTACTGACCCCCTCATGCATCCTGTACTGATCCCCTCATTCATCCCGTACTGATCCCCCATTCATCCTATACTGATCTCCTCATTCATCCTGTAGTGACCTCCCATTCATCCTGCACAGACCCTCCGATCCACACTGTCCTAACCCCCCCCCCCATTTATCCTGTACTGACCCCCCCCTTTCAAGAAGAATGGGGGGAACAGTCTGAAGAAGGGTCTCGACCCGAAACTTTGCCTATTTCCTTCGATCCATAGATGCTGCCTCACCCGCTGAATTTCTCCAATATTTTTGTCTACTCCCATTCATCCTGTACTGATCCCCCCCCATCCATCCCGTACTGATCCCCCCCATTCAACACCACTGACATCCCCCGTGCTCTCCCCTCACAATTTTACATACTCCAACCAACACGTACTAATTCACCTGCCTCAATCCATCCATTCCGCACCGATTGCCTTCTCAACCCACCGCCATCTATCCTCCCCGCACTGATTCACACACACCCTGACCCTATTGTGCATCATGGTCTTCAGAGTGAACATTGACTATGTTTGATAACGGAATGCAATCAAATGTGATTTAATTCCCAATGTTATTATTTGTTTTGACACCTTTAAACATATTACCAAAAGAACATTTGCTGCAGTTATGTCCTTTGGCCATCTCTTGTCAGTTAGTGTAATGTTTAACCTGTCAGATGGGTATAGTCGGTTTTAACAGCTATTATCATAAAATGCCTTTAGAAATTTCCTTGCAACCTGTATATTTTGTTATGGATAAATTATGTGGGAAGCGAGAGTGTTTCTGTACCAATAGCAATAACGACCAATGCTATGGCCATGTCATGGTAATTTTCGGTCCTTCACAGAAAACATGCTTGCATCAATCTGTAGTGTGCATGGTTAAGCATATATGTTACCATGGTCCAAGATTTATTGACACAGGTTGATCATATGCTGAATAATTCAACCACATTTTTGTTTGGAAGTGGAAAGGACTAATGGAAATTGCAATAATTGCAATGTGTAAAAAGAGTTGAGATACTGTATTATAATTTTGCTGCATGTCATTGTGGTATATATCATGTCTTGATTGGTGAATATGTTTAGTTTGTGAGATTTGAAGCAGAAATAATATGTGAATGTAGACAAAAGTGCTGGAGAAACTCAGCGGGTGCAGCAGCATCTATGGAGCGAAGGAAATAGGCAACGTTTCGGGCCGAAACCCTTCTTCAGACTGATGGGTTTTGGCCTGAAACGTTGCCTATTTTCTTCGGTCCATAGATGCTGCTGCACCCGCTGAGTTTCTCCAGCACTTTTGTCTACCTTCGATTTTCCAGCATCTGCAGTTCCTTCTTGAACATAATATGTGAATGCTTCATTGAGCATAATTCCAACTGGTAATTACGCACTTCGTCCGAGCACATTATCGCACGCGTCATACAAACCATCTTAAATGACCACCTAAACTGTCATTTGGCAACCTAAAAAGCTGTCAAGGTTGCCCGGCTGGCAACAGGGAGAAAAAGTTAAGTGAGAGCCCTGTGCAGTGATAATTTCTCTGGGAATGAAGACCTTGTTGTGCGCAAATGTCTGTCAGGAGTATTTTAGATTTATCAATCTGCAGAAGAAAATGTATCACTGCTCTAGAATATTATGTGGAGGTGCGCTGTACTTGATGTGACACCTTGAAGAAGGTCCGAGATCTCTTGTACTGTATTAAAAATCAATGTTATAATCACGATAAGCTGAAATAAAAATGTAACCAGAACTCCTTCCCACCTTTCAAGTATAAAAAAACGTTAAATGTATCAAACTTATAAAGATTAATTAAAAATGTAAGAGTTAACTTTTAAAATGTTGTTCATGTTCTCTCAAATATATTCATTACGCATCAGAAACAACTAATAATTTTCCTGGCTTGATGAAAATATTTGAATTCATGTTTTTGATTACATATATGAAAATAGAATATAGCTGCAGAGCCCTAAAACCATTTAAATCTAATGCATTGCAAGTGTCCTTGCCAACTAGTATAGACTAGAATATTTTAATAAGCATGACAGCCTCTTGGCATTACAAAGAACAAAGAGCATTTTTAATATTTCGTTGTGGCTATTATAATTTTGCTGGTTGAATTAAGCTAAATATAACTTCCAGACATGTAGATGATAATATCTAAACTCTATCCTTAAAATGCACCCTTAATTTTAGATAATGTTGAAAACATCGTTGCTGCTACCTTTTCATTTATCCACTTTTTATTCAGCTAACAAAAATGTGATTAAAAGCAGCCAAAATGGCTCACCGTTGGTGCAAAGATTTCATTGAAGCTTAATGATCATAAGAAATTGTTGTTTTCATTCATTTTATCTGAGGGCAAACACTCTTCCCTTTCAAGTTTGCAGTGAATATTCTGAGCTGTTTTGACATGAAGATAAAGTGCGGTTGATTAGTGTTGTCATTATTTTGACAGTTTGAGATGATTTGAGAGTATCATATAATCATACTCTACATTGGGGTTTTGGCTCAAAAATTATTTTTATTTCCTCCTGCAGCATATTGGCACAATATATTAAATGGGATTAATGAAAAACTTGTGATTGATTTTCCTCCCTGTGGGAAGTGGCTAGCACCTCCTTTCCTGGCGTGTCCTAATTAGCTATTTGCCATTTGGGGAGTTACAGATGTGATGCCACGTGTTATCACATTGGTTTATGACTCCTTGTTTCTAATGAGCTTGTGCATTTTCTAAATTGTAGCCATAAAGGTGCTTTGTCAGCCGTGTTGGCCAGACTTTAGGAAACAGCTATTCCCATGCAATATGAGCCTGTTCCGGGGGAAGATCTGGCTAATGGAAACTGACCCATAGACGAAAAAGTTGCTGCCGTCTACTTCGCATCAATCTCCTTTATTTTGTTCCTGACTACTTTTCCCACTCTTCACTACTGTTGCTATGTATCAGGATTTTCTACCTAAACTTCCAATGTAGCTTGATTCTTTGACAGGATACAGAATCAAGAGGGAGAAGTATAATTGAAGGGAAATGCAAGCTATAGAGTGGTGGATTAAATAATCCAGTCATAGAAACATAGAAAAATAGCTGCAGGAGTAGGAACCTACATTTGGCCCTTCGAGCCAGCCACATCCAGAAGATTAGTCAAGCATGATTTTCCCTTCATAAATCCATGCTGACTTCGACCGATCCTGTCACTGTTTTCCAAATGCGCCGCTATAACATCTTTAACAATCGACTCAAGCAACTTCCCCACTACCGATGGACATCTAACTGGTCTATAATTCCCTGTTTTCTCTCTCCCTCCTTTCTTAAAAAGTGGGGTTACATTAGCTACCCTCCAGTCCACAGAATCTGATCCAGAGTCGAGAGAACATTGGAAAATGATCACCAATGCATCCATGATTTGTAGGGCTACCTCCTTGAATACTATGGGATGCAGACCATCAGGCCCTGGGGATTTATCTGCCTTCAGTCCCAACAGTTTACCTAACACCATTTCCTGACTAATGTGGATTCCCTTCAGTTCCTCCCTCCCACTAGATCCTCAGTCCCCTAGTATTTCTGGGAGATTGTTTGTGTCTTCCTTAGTGAAGTCAGAACCAAAGTACTTGTTTAACTGTTCTGCCATTTCTTTGTTTCCCATTATAAATTGACCTGTGGCTGATTGTAAAGGACCTACATTTGTCTACACTAATCTTTTCCTTTTTACATATTTAAAGAAGCTTTTAGTGTCAGTTTTTATATTCCCTGCAAGCTCTCTTTCATACTCTTCCCCCCCTCTCTTAATTAACCCCTTTGTCCTCCTCTGTTGAGTTCTAAATTTCTCCCATTGCTGATTCCTTTTGCCAATGTATATACCTTTTCCTTGGATTTAACACTCTCCTTGATTTCCCTCGTTAGCCACGGTTGAGCCGCTTTCCCATTTTATTTTTCGCCAGACAGTGATGAACAATTTTTGGAGTTCATCCATGGAGTCTTTAAATCTTTGCCATTGCATCTCCACCATCAACCCTTACCAGTCTATCCTGATAAGGTTCACTACTTAAAAAACAGACAATTCACAAAAACGGTAGGTAAACCAACTCGAGCTTTACTGATCATCAGCCGGCGGAAGTGGCGGGGATACACCAGTCAAGTAAGCAACAGACACTTGACTTCCCTGCGCTACCACTTCAACGCACAAAGATTTGCACGGTGTTTTATACTGTGTGTCACTTAATCACATTCCACAATATGCTGCCAATATACATCACTACAGGACGGGTCTGAGCTTGTCTCTTATCAGTTGGTTGTCTCTCTTATCAATTAGTAGACACATTTCAACGGCATCTTATCAGTTGGTACTTCCAGGACAAGACATTTCAAAGGCATCTGTCTCTTATCAAAGATGATACTTTGAGGACGAGACATTTCAAAGGCATCGGTCATTGTCTCAATATACATCAACCTGAGACAAGCCTGAGCTTGTCTCTCTCTTACTTTTCCACTAGAGAAAGCCTGCTTGAGACGAAATATGTTACAACCTACAGTCAAGTATTTCACTATGTGTCTTTTATATATTTAAAAGCATTTAACCTTTTCAATCCAAGCCAATTCCCGTCTCACACCTTCAAAGTCTCCTTTCTTTAAGTTCAGAACCCAAGTCTCTGAATTAACTGTGTCACTTTCCATCCTAATGCAGAATTCCACCATATTATGGTCACTGTTGCCCGAGGGCCTTTGCACAACTTGGTCACTAACTAATCCTTCCTCATTGCACAATACCCAGTCTAGGAAGGCCTCCCTCTAGTCGGTTCTTCTACATATTGGTTTAAAAAAAGGAAATCCTCCTCAGCGCTGCTACCAATTTGGTTGGCCCAATCTATATGTAGATTAAAATCACCCCTGATAGCTGCTGTACCTTTGCTACACGCATCCCTAATTTCCTGCTTGATGCTATCCCCAACCTCCCTACTGCTGTTTGGTAGTCTATATACAACTCCAACGAGCGTTTTCTGCCCTTGGCTATTTCGCAGTTCTACCCATACCGATTCTACAGCATCCAAGCTAATCTCTTTCCTTGCTATTTGCATTAATATCCTCTTTAACCAGCAAAGCCACCCTACATCCTCTTCTGTCTATCCTTCCCAGCATGTTTAGCTCCCAGCCTTGGTCACCCTGGAGCCATGTCTCTGTAATTCCAACTATATCAGATTCCTTAACTACTAACTGCACATTCAATTCATCCACCTTATTACGAATGCTCCTTGTATTAACGCACAAAGCTTTCTATTTTTCTTATCTCCTACCTTTTGCTTCTGTCCTCCTTTTATGTCCCTCTGTCTCCTTGCATTGGTTCCCATCTGTGCAAAATACTATTGATACAGTCATTATATATCATAACAAGTACTTTAATTAGAATACATACAGGGACCATGGAAATGAGTACTGTAGGCTCCGAGTCGTAAGTTGAACTAACTTTCGCAGGGGATTTGTCGACAGGCTTTACAGGGGTCATCATCATCGGCACCAGCCCCGTTGGCAGTCCTTTTGCAGGAGCAGAAATAAGGTTCTGATCCCAGAACTGCTCATCCTGCGGAAATGCTGCATTGGGGCCATACTGGGATGCGTCACAGGTAAAAGTAACAGGTTTATTGACATTGTAATAAGCCAGGGTAGGTGGGCACGACATCTGACGTTTTAGAGTGTCAAAAGCATGTTGCTGCTGTTCGTGCCATGTCCAGGCAGTATCCTTGTGAGTAAGTTGCCGCAAGGGAGCCGAGATCTCGCTGAAGTTGGGAACGAATTTTCCGAGGTAAATAACCATGCCCAGAAATCTCTGCAGGCCTGCAGCATCAGTGGGTGTGGACATTTTGCTAACAGCCACAGTCTTAGAAGGATCCGCCTTGAGACCATCAGCCGTGAAAATATGCCCCACGTACTAGCTTACTTGGTTAGCACGGTACCAACATTTTTGGGGATTCAGTGTTAAGTCTCCTTCCTTGGCACGCTCGAGTACATTCTTCAAATTGGCATCATGTTGTTCCATGTCTTTTCCACCAACAATGATATTGTCCACGATGATAGCACAAGGGTATCCGTCGAACAGTTGCTCCATGGAGCGCTGAAATACCTCACTGGCTGAACTGATCCCACTTCTGACACTATGTGCAAAGTACTATTGATACAGAGTCATTATATATCATAACAAGTACTTTGATTAGAATACATGCAGGGACCATCAAAATGAGTACTGTAGGCTCTGAGTCATAAGTTGAACTAACTAACATGGCTGCCTGCATTCCACCAGGTGGTAGTGTGGAAACCTGACATGGATTACGGATCAGGTCAGCAGCAAAACCAGACACAGATCAAATCAACAATACTGTTTGATCTACACCATCCCCCTGCCCTGTTAGTTTAAACGTGACCTTTCCTACACTCTCCTGTTAACTGCACGCATACGCTTCCACATTGTGATTCCACTGTTTAGTTAAAACCCACCTGTGTAGCACTAGCAAACCTGTCTGCCAGAATGTCGGACCCCTCCAATTAAGGTGCAACCCGTCCCTTTTGTACAGGTCACCCCTGCCCCAGAAGGGACCGCAATGATCTAGAAACCTAAATCCCTGCCCCCTGCACCAACTCCTCGGCCACACATTACCCTCACTAGCAGGAGGTACTGGAAGCAACCCAGAGATAACCACCCTAGAATACATGCTTTTCAGCCTCCTACCTAGTTCTCAATACTCACGTTGCAGAACCTCCTTCCTCTTCTTACCCACGTCATTGTGCCTGCATGCACAACTCCTTCCGACTGTTCACCTTCCCTCTCGAGGATGTTCTTAAGTTGGTCTGAGACATGTTGGACCCTGGCACCAGGAGGTAACACACCTTCCTTGAGTCTCGCCTGTCGCCACAGAATCTCCTGTCCGCACCTCTGATAATGGAGTCACCCACCACTATTGCTCTGCCTGACGTCGATCTCGCCGGTCGAGCCTCAGCGCCAGGATTCGAGTCACAGATCTGTCCGCCGCTCAGACTGGAAATGGCGTCTGTCCCGACAGCTCCCAAGAGGGTGTACCTGTTTTCAAGAGGCACTTCCACCAAGGTCTCCTGCGCTCGTTTCATCCCCTTCCTTTCCGTCTCTAACCGTCACATCTCTTGTACTCTTAAGTGTTTGTGCATTTACAAACTGAACGTGCAGAACTGTTGAATTAGCTTGAGTAGTGCCATACCTTGAAGATAAAAATTCTTACTCGGACGTTTAAAAGCATGAAGTGCCTCTCCAGCCCAAAAGCATCAGCGTTGTATCATGCTTGAAATATATTATGATACATGTATCAAGCTCTTCAATGTTTTTCTGAAGTGAATTTGCATTAGCCGTGAAGGTGTGCTTGGTGACATTTTATGGCTGAATCTCTTTCCTGACGGCAGTATTGGCATCAGACGTACAACCTTTGCTGACCCCGACCCACCCTGGGGTCATTACCCGCACTAACATGGCAGTGGCAATTCATTTTTGCAGCTGCGCGGCTCTTTGAGTCTTGTAGATGTGGTATCCTTTCACCATTCTACCTGGTGTGATGGGCTGCAAGCTGCAGAGAGAAGGCCGTGTGCATGGATCACCCTGACAACTTATGCTCTCAAAGGCTTTTTAAAAAACTATTTCCAAGTGTTAAGGACCTGTCCCACGAGCATGCGGCAAACGTGAGCAAACCGGAAGCGGGGGCCGCGTGGAGGTCGAGTGATCCCGTGCGAGTTGACGTGAAGTTCGAGCGAAGTCTGCGGGTAGTTCGCGCTAGGCGTACGCCGTCAAGACGCTGCGCACGCCCGTCGAGGTGGTGCGTACGGCCTCAATGCGTCTGCGGGCCGGCAGGCCGTTGCCGCGCGGAATTTTTGGACAGTGTCAGCTTTTTGGAGCCCCGCGCGATGTCGGGACCAGCTCCACACAACTCCATAAGGCTCCGGCGATCGAAGTGGGACCGGCCCCGCGAGGCCGTACGGCTCAAGCGACCACGTTAGGTCGCGCTTGCCGCATGCAATCGCATGCTCGTGGGACAGGCCCTTTACTGATCATATCTGATCAGTAAAGGGCCCGATCTGATCATGGTAGGAAAAGTAATTCTAAAAAATGAAGTTCACCACTTTTTTGCTGGTATTTCTCAAAAATGAAGTCTGGTGGGTGGTCCCTTTCAGCCGTGGCTGGTGACCAAGCCAAGGGATGGATTTGTGGCAATGGGGCTCCAGGTGGGTTCAGCAGGTGCAGAAGAATGTATCCCTGATCTCAACAGACCTGCCAACTTGCAGTCAGTGTGTTCCAGCACTTTACATGGTGATTGGAATGTAACCTTTTGGTTTACTGAATCTTTCCTATTCTAGCGTTAATTGTTTAAAAGCAAGTTAATTGTTTAAAAGGATTGTCGGTATTTAATAACACTTTAAAATGTATTTCCTCCACACTGCATTCCAACCCCCTTCCATCCGCTCATTTTGATGTTGACACGGTTTTGCATTTCTTAAACTTGCACAGTTGTCAATCATTGATTCCATTGCTGCAAGTATTTGATTTTTTTTTGTGTAAGAAAAAGAAGCATAATCTGCATGCAGCTAAATGCATAGATTATAGCTATAATGAGAAAATGGATTGGATATTGCCAAAAAAAATGCCTTCATTTTGTCAACTCAAGCCACCATCTCCACTTATCTTTTTCACCATGGCTTATTAAAGGCCCAGTTATTGTATGGCAGAATGTTTCTCTGGTTATAGTTCCTTTCTTTAAAAGTACCCAGCTTTGTAATTCAGTTTTATGGTGCCTCTTTCTACTCACCTGTATTTGTACTTTTAGGTTTGAGGAGATGGGTAAAAGTGGTTCATAACCTGTACCCATTGTTGAGGTGTGAAGTGCCGCAGGTGAAATGTGTATGTTTTATAGACTAGTTTTGTTTGCAGTAAAAGATTGATTTAAAAGATTAAAAATGTGATTAGAATAGAATTAATATTTTTTTAAATTTCGGCTACAATTTTACTGGTCATCAAGTGAGTGCTTGTTTTTCAAATATAATTTCAATAGTGAAAATGCATTAATAAGAATTCTTATATTTAGCCCGTTTCATGCTAATCAGGATCAACAACTCTTGGATTTTGCACTTGATGTTACAAAGTTCTGGATGAAGATAGTGTGGACCTTAAGGCTTCCAGTATAATTAATTTGAATTTGTAAAGAGGTCCTAATGATATTTGGTAGACACAAAATGCTGGAGTACCTCAGCGGGACTGGCAGCATCTCTGGAGAGAAGGAATGGGTGATGCTTTGGGTCGAGACCCTTCTTACTCCAACATTTTGTGTCTACCTTTGATTTAAACCAGCATCTGCAGTTCTTTCCTACTTCTAATGATGTTCGGAGTCTTGTTTGACCATTGCAAAGCTATCAAGGATGCCAAAAGGGAAGCCAAGCTAGACTCCCAAGATAACCACACTGATATCCATCAATTGTGACATGGCTTGCATACTAAAAGATGCAACAAAGTAAAGGTGGGCAGTATCACTAGCAACCTGTCCCTTCCCGATGAGCTCAATGCATTCGATATAAGTAGAGCCAGGATGTTTAGGCACTAAAAAACTCTGAAATAGGCAGGCAAAAAGGCAGAATAAAATTACAAAAAAGGCACGAAAAAGGCATTTATTAACAAAAAAGGCATAACAAGGCATGTATTTCCACCACCAAAATATGGTTAAACATAATATAAAAGTATACGACATTAAATGACCAAAGTTACCTGTTTGCACATAATTACTAGCATTTTTTTCAAATTATCTGGTGTTAAACTATGCCGTCTGTCAGGCAGAATATGCTTCAGTTGTGAAAAACTTCTTTCTACTTCAGCTGAGGTCACTGGTGCATACCCGCAACATGCTACAGACTCTATATTTATGTCGATAACTTGTGCATTACAACTACCTTTGAGAACTTTAGCTATGTTTTGTATTTCTTCAAGAACTCTGTTAGCTAAAATCACTCTCACATTTTCCTTGTATGTCTTTATCTACATCGCCAGGAATTTTACGAATATGGTCAGTTACTCTGTTGAAAACCTGCAAGTATATATACCCAAGACTACCAATCTTTGTTGCCAGACATACTAGACGAATGTATGAATAGAAACTCAGAGTCAAACAAATTAATATCATATCTGTATAACATCCTTTTAAATATAGAAATCCCATCGTCAGAAGTAATTAGAAGAGCTTGGGAAGATGAACTTGGCCTAAAAATTCTTAAAGATAGGAAGAAAACCTATATATACACAATTGCTCGATTAACATTAGGCATTCGTTAATTCAATTTAAAATACTGCACAGACTCTACTATTCAAAGTCTAAATTGAATAGGATCTTTCCAAATGTATCTCCTATTTGTGATAAATGTCTCCTTCAGGAAGCAACTATAACACATTCCTTTGCCTCTTGTATAAATTTACATAATTTTTGGGGAGGAATTTTTGAAATTTATTCCAAAACACTAAAAACAAAATTGGACCCTGACACGGAATTGATTATTCTAGGTACGTCGGAAGCCTGCTCTGAGCCAAAGACGTTCCTTAATTATGGCCTGATAACAGCAAAAAAACTAATACTCAAATATTGGAAACATACACCTGTCCCTACTCTTAAAATGTGGATTACAAACATGTCTGAGACGCTACATCTTGAAAATATTAGACTTGTCTTAGCAGAAAAAATAGATCATTTTTTGAAGACATGGACACCATTCATTGATTTATTAGAAGGATATTATGGTACAACACAACTTTGGAGTTAAATCTAATTACGGGTTGGGTGATGGGTGGGGATCACCTACCACCAGACTCTGTCATCGGGCTACTGAATGGTCAACCCATAGGTTAGGTGGTAGTCCTAATCTCTCATTGCAGACCTTGGAGTTTTTCTGTGTAACTAATACTGTAAGACTATATTCTTCACTCTGGTTATTTTTCTCTTTGCACTACCTGTTGTACTTGTATGTGGCTTGATTGTACATATGTTGATTTTCTGTTTTTGGATTGAATTCTGTTTTTAATTTGTGTCTCTGTGATGTCTTTATTACTTGTTATATTCCGATTATATGTTATTCCGATTACTATGTAAGGTGTCCTTGAGATGTCTGAAAGGCGCCCATTAAATAACATTTATTATTATTATTATTATATGTATAGTATGAATTGATTTAACTTGATAGCATGCAAACAAAAGCTTTGCACTGTTTCTCAGTACATGTGAAATGTTTGGTGAACACTTAAAGTAGTAGTTGTTTTTGGATATGGAAGTGTAATCATTGTGCTTTGTACCTTGGAATTCTCTCGATGCTTATATGCCTATAGATGGAGTTCCAGCTGGAAGCCACAGAAGATTATATTAAGAATTGAGTGGAAGTTATGTTTGATATCATCTTTGAGTCAACAGCTTTGTGTAATTTTAGTCTGGAAAGTGCCTGGACACCTCTGTGGTGTTAAGCAGTTTAGACAATTTGTAAACAATATTCAAAGGAAATAGGATAAAATTGATGCCTTGTTTTTCTTTGTTCAGCCAGGCAATGGTTATCTTTGTGAAATAAGTTGTACATGTTCCAAAGACATGTGAAATTTTTGTCATTGAAATGTTTGCATTTTTGTTCAATTTCACTTGTCTTCCGAGTCTTTTTAAATAATCATATTAATAATTAGACTACTAGATGGTTGTTCCATAAGTTATGGAGTAGTGCTATAATCTTGATTTTAATGTTAACCATTTAATGTCTGATGGCCTTTTTGTACTAAACAGTAGGATCATCCAATGAGAATTATACTTCAAAAAAAGAACCTTAAATAAATCCCTACGAGTATTTATATGACATCCATAAAATAAACTTTTGATAGCTCGTGGTTTTGGTTGGTTAGTATTTTTCTGTTCCACATTAGGAAACGTCAGCTTTGCATGTATATGCACACAATCTGTAAGCCAAAGGCTAAATTGGGGCATAATTATTAAACAATTAATAACAATCAAGTTAAGATGTAAAAGGAGAAAACTCACTTCCTCACCGAGATAAGGGCTTAAAGCTAAAAATAGTTTTTTTCGTGGAGTAGGATTTTGTTTTTCTTGCAAAGCACCTAACAAAGCATAAAATCATAAAGGATATTTGTGGAAACCAGTTAATAAAGTTTAAGAATTAGAAATTCATAATTTCTTTCTGCTTTTGTTTTGCAGTTCAGTACCAAATGGAAATGATGAGAAGCTTGCGTCATGTTAACATTGACCACCTCCATGTTGGCTGGTATCAGTCAACTTACTATGGTTCTTTCGTCAGCCGAGCTCTTTTGGACTCCCAGTTTAGTTACCAACATGCGATAGAAGAGTCTGTGGTCCTCATCTACGGTCAGTGACGCTTTCCTATTCATTTCTTCTCCTGCACTGTTTACCTGGCAGTGCTGCCGAGCAGGCCCTCTCGGTAAATACCAGCCCAGTGTCTGCCTCAGCCCCAGCAGCAGCGCAGTCTAGACAGAGTTTCCTTCTTTCTGTTTATTTTTCTTGCTATCAGAGCCCTGATGTGTACATTCTGGAATGCTGAAGTTGCTGCTTCATTTTTTTTCTCATTCCTCTTCCCCCTTGTTGATGGCGGGTGGAACGGGACCAGATGTCTAACAAAAACTGATTGCTTAAGTCTGGCTCAGTACGTGACCTTACAGTTATGACACATTTTGCCAGATTTTGCCTCTGACAGCCGCTCACAAAACATTGACTGTTCCTAGCACAAAGATTTTCTTCTTTCTGACCATTTAGTAGTGTTTCCTTTACTTGCTAAACCAGATGTTCTGTGCAGTATCATAGCTGTAGGTAAAACATCTTTATTGCCTTCCCCAAGCTCGCTATTTGCCATAGCTGGCAGGCTGTTACAAAGTTTCCAACCGAGAAGTAAATGTTACATCCTGAATATCTGTCAGAAAAAATACTAATGAACACGATTAATCTTTGAGTAGGACAAAAATTGTTTCAGTATGTTAACAATCGGATTACAACAGAGAAGCTGTTAAAATATACTTGCACTCATTGGAAATTCTATGTAATGTTTTAACATTCCCTCCCGGATTTTCCATTTGTACCAAATTTTCATTTTTGTGTGCTAGTTTATTTTGTCTGTCTATTTTCAGTTTTCCATTTGATTGAAAATATTTTTTGAATGCAATTTTACTAACATTTAATGTGGAAGGAGAGGCTATTTACCTTGAAAGTTATTAAAATAGAACGGCTAGTAACCGCAGCTACATTTTATCAAAATAAACTCATCTGTTAACTGTCTTTCAAGCGTAAAACTGGGATTTCATGTAATAAATTAGTAACAAACTGAACATAAACAGATACATAAAGATTTATATTGTTGATCTTGGAAGATGCATACCTAACTTAAATCTATGTTAGGGAAGTGGCAGTGTGCACATATGTCCCAGTGGCATTTGCCATGGAACAACAGAAGCAATAGCTATCGTATTTGCATTTTTTACACTCAAAACCTCCAAAAGGGAAGCTGAAGTTCCTGTATATTGTTCTACCTCCCTATCAGTTTCTTGTTTAAAGAATGGCTGAAATTGCTGATTGAACTAGAGACAAATTTGTTACAGAACATAATAGCGTACATTATATTTTTAACCGTTTGGTCGTCTTTGGCATTACTTTTCTTTTGGGGGCACTAATAAAACTTTCAAATAACAAATCCTTTTTCGTCTGATTTGGTATGATTGAATATATTTTCAAGCTCTATTTATTCTGCCCCAATAATGTGCCTCATACTGTCCTCTGAGAGGAGAAAAAGTTTTCCATTTTTCTCCCCTATGTAGATGCTTGAGAATCAGGTTCTCTTTACCAATTCAGAGGTTTAATTCTCAAAGGAAGTTTTTTTCCGGATCTATTTCAATTTTGTAATTCCACAGAATTTCTGGAGTTTGACTTATCTTACTAGGAATATAAAATATTGCCCATGGATGTTTAATATGATGTGAGTAAGCCAAAACATCATATTCCATCAGTGCATAAGCACTCAGTACGGACAGAAGCTTATTTTTCCTACTAGACACAGGGGATTCACTGTATCAGGGCAAAGATTCCTTATTTGCAGCAGCAGATCCACAGAAAAATGTCAGGCCATTACATATGTTCCCTGTATGTGCTGTGCAAACAATGACTTTTCTACAGTGTTTACACAATTAGGGCCAATTTTCAGTACAGATTCAATGCCTTTACAAAAAAAGTTCTCTTGTTATAAGGTACGAGTCTGAAGAAGGGTTTCAGCCCGAAACGTTACCTATTTCCTTCGCTCCATAGATGCTGCCGCACCCGCACCAGCACTTTTGTCTACCTTCGATTTTCCAGCATCTGCAGTTCCTTCTTGAACATTTTCTCTTGTTATAATGTTGGGTCAGCCAGGCTGCTGCTTCAAATACCTGTATTTGTTGGGTCTTTTGCAAGAAGAGTATGTCAATGTTGATGCAGTTTGATTTTCACAATGATATCTCTGCAGTAGCAAGGCATTATTAATCTGTAAAATATAAGTGGTATTAAGAATTAGCTTACCCTTTCTCATCTTGATGTTTCCAGATCCAATCAAAACTGCACAGGGCTCTCTTTCACTGAAAGCTTATCGACTGACTCCAAAATTAATGGAAGTTTGCAAAGAGAAAGATTTCACTCCTGAAGGGTAAGTAATCACATTTGTTCTAGAGCCTTTAAATTTATCCAACATTACCATCAGATTTATTCAGTACATAAAGCAATATGTTGCTTTTGGCTATATTAAAAGTGGTCCTCAAATTGTATAACATACTATTATACCAAAACATCTGAGAACTATGTGTGTTGCAGTTGTGGCATATATTTCCTTAACTTGTGGATTGTGTTGCTCGTTGAGTTTTTCTGTAGTCTTGATTAGATTCAGACTGTGCACTCAACACAATTTAAACGATATATTATTGCGGACATTCACACATGGTGGGGTATAGAGGGTTGAGGAGCATACTTTGGAAGAAAATGAAGAGGACAAAAAGAGGCCATGGTAGCCCTGGCAGGTAATATTAAAGAGAATCCAAAGATATTTCAAAAGTACATTAAGGGAAAAGGGGTAACGAGAGAATTTGTGATGCCTCATTTAGAGTATTGTGTTCTGTTTTGGTCACTTTGCCGTATGAAAGATGCCATTAGGCTGAAAAGAGTACAGAGGAGATTTATAAGGATTTTGCCAGGACTCGTGTGCCTGAGTTAATGGGAGAGGTTGGGCAGACTAGGACTTTATTCGTTAGAATGCAGGTGTCTGAGGAATCCTACAGAGGGGTATAAAATCATGAGGAGAATAGATAAGGCGAATGCACTGCATCCCTATCCCAGGGTGGGGAATCAAAAACTCGAGGGCGTAGGTTAAAGGTGAGAGAGGAAAGATTTAACAGAAACCTGAGAGACAACTTTTATCACGCAAAAGATAGTGGATATATGGAATTAGCTACCAGTTGAATATTTAAGGCAAGTATAATAACATTTTAGAGACACTAAAAACGATACTGGATAGAAAAGGTCTGGAGGGATATGGGCTAAATGGGACTGGCTTGGGTGGAACATAAATGGATTTCTGGCGACAATGGTTATCAAGGGGTGTAGGGCAGGGGGGGGGGGGTATATGGATGGAACAGATTCACGTGGCTCTATACCTTTACTACTATTTTTCTGTTTCTAATTTTTTTTTAATCTGCAAATGCTGTGCCTGTCAGACTACATCTATGGAGAAAGAGAAAAACAGTTGATGTTTCAGGTCGAAGATAGATACAAAAAGCTGGAGTAATTCAGTGGAACAGGCAACATCTTTGCAGGGAAGGAATGGGTGACATTTCGGATCGAGACCCTTCCAGACTGGTTAGGGTTAAGAGATATAGACGGTGATGTGGAGAGATAAGTTCACGTTCAAGTTCAAAGAACAAAGATATGCAAAAAAGTATCGATGATAAAGGAAAAAGGCCATAGCAAGTTATTTGTAGGGTGAAAATGAAAAGCTAATGCGATTTGGATGGGGGAGGGATAGAGAGAGAGGGAATGCCAGGGCTACCTGAGGTGAGAGAAATCAATATTCATACCACTGGCCTGTAAGCTGCAGAAGCGAAATATGAGGCGTTTGTGTTTAGCCTCACTCTGACAATGGAGGAGACAGAGGACAGAAAGGTCTGTGTGGGAATGGGAAGGAGAATTAAAGTGTCCAGCAACCGGGAGATTGATTGGTTTACGTGTGCTGAGCGAAGGTGTTCCGCGAAATGATCGCCCAGTCTTCGTTTGGTCTCGCCGATGTATAAGAGTCCACATCTTGAACAACGGATCCAGTAGATGAGGTTGGAGGAGGTGCAAGTGACCTCTGCCTAACCTGAAAGGACTGTCAGAGTCCCTGGACAGAGTCGAGGGAGGAGGTACCGCGACAGGTGTTGCATCTTCTGCGGTTGCAGGGGAAGGTACCTGGGAGGGGGTGGTTTGGGTGGGAAGGGATGAGTTAACCAGGGAGTTGCGGAGGGAATGGTCTCTGCTGAAGGCAGAAAGGGTGGAGATGGGAAAATATGGCTAGTGGTGGGATCCCGTTGGAGGTGGTGGAAATTTCGGAGGATTATGTGTTGTGTTTGACATGTTTCCGGTCAATGGCCTTTGAAAACCAACAGTGAGAAAACAGTCATGTTTAAGGGTTAAGAGAAAGAAAAGATAGAGACAGAAATAAACTGAACACTCAAAGTAGTGGTGCTGCTGACTGAAATGCGATGAAGGCTTATTAAGTCCAGGTGATCTGTCTGGAAGAGATGTAAGTAGGAGATTATTGAGGATGGAGGAGAAAATAGGACAGTTGTAGGATTGTGTGTGTGAAGCAGAGCATGTTAACTGTGTGTTATTATGAATTTAATGATTTCAGATAATCTTCTTTCTGTTTTTTTGCTGGCTATTCCCCAGGATTCCCTTTTGTTTCAGATTTCCAACAACTTGTTTCTGTCTGCTTTAATTTCTCTCTTTTCTTTTCATCTTAAGATAGATCACTGCAATGAACAAGCCTTATGACCCTCCTTAAGGGCCTGTCCCACTTTCACGACCTCTGCTGAGTTATCCTTGACTCGCAGCATGGTTGTCACGAGGTCGTAGGTAGGTCGTAGCAGGTCGTGATGCTAGTCGTAGGTACCCATGCCATCAAGTAGGTCAGGGCGTTTTTTCAACATGATGAAAAATGTCCACGAGTAAAAAAGGTCGTGAATTAGGTTGTGAAAGTGGGATGGGCCCTTTACCTGACAGCACGAGTTGCAGCATTTTCTCGTAGACAATAGACAATAGGTGCAGGAGTAGGCCATTCGGCCCTTCAAGCCAGCAGCGCCATTCAATGTGATCATGGCTGATAATCCACAATCAGTACCCCGTTCCTGCCTTCTCCTCATACCCCCTGACACCGCTATCTTTAAGAGCCCTATGTAGCTCTCTCTTGAAAGTATCCAGAGAACCGGCCTCCACGGCCCTCTGAGGCAGAGAATTCCACACTCACAACTCTGTGTGTGAAAAAGATTGAAACCTGAACTTTTTCTCTCTCCATAGACTCCACCTTTCCTTCTCAATATTTTCTTCACCTTGTGTTTATATTTTAATATATATTTTGTGCTGTTTTTGTTCAGTTTGCATCTTCAAGGAGTAATAACATCCTCTATTCCAATCTTGTTAATTTATTTATCCAATTTCTCTTTCAGAGCACTTATGCTAATTGCCTCAAACATTTCATGTAGAAGTACGTCTATCCCATTTATCATGTTGCACAAAGACACTTTTCCTGACTGATTTATTGGGTTGGTTAGTGATCATCTAGTATTTATTCCTGCCAGAATTAAATATTCTCACACAAGAAAACTTCACCAGCTATCCCATTGATATATAATTTAGGAATACTTCTATGAAGTCAACTTTTTGAAAGAACCAGATCATACACTGTTCAGCTCATCCTGATGGATATGCCGCCATTTTATTCTGGTGCAGGTGATGTTTATGTGCACTTTACGTTTGCACTAGGTCCAAGTCCCATTCTAGTTAAAAGAATAATAAGACTGCAACCTCACTGCAGTGCAAGGGAGTGCTGCATTATCAAAGGTGCATTTTTTCAGATAGGATGTTAAGTTAACACTATCTACTGATTCAAGTAGATGTCAAAGATTTTAATGCACTAATTATAGGAGTTAAGGAGTTTCCCCATATGTAATTACTAGAGAAAATTTCAATTCCTTACAATTGATCAACATTGCTGAGAGTGAATCTGATCATGATCAAGTTAGTGTTTGTGGGAACTACTTGTATGCCTATTGGCTGCCCCTTTCTTCCATCATTACAACAATTATTCTTTCATAAACTGCTTTGCAAATTTTAAAAAATAGAGCATTTGGGTTCAACTTTGGCAGAACATGGCAGCTCTGCGTATGCGATGGTTGATGGGGTGAAAGGTGAGGTCTAGGGAGACTCTGTCCCTGTTGCGACTGGGGGGGGGGGGGGGGGAGCAAGAGCGGAGCTGTGGGATACCGAAGAGACCCTAGTGAGGGCCTCATCTATGATGGAAGAGGGGAACCCCCGTCCCCTAAAGAATGAGGACATCTCAGATATCCTGGTATGGAACACCTCATCTTGTACGGAAGAATTGGGAGTAGGGGATAGAGTCTTTGCATGAGGCAGGGTGGGAAGAAGTGCAATGTAGATAGCTGTGGGAGTCAGTACATCAGCAGATTGTCCCTCTTGTCTACATGTGGCTCATATCTCTCCATACCAAAAAGCAAAAAGTAGAATTCATAATTCATGCATATATCATTGTCACTTCTTAAGAATTTTGATACGTCAAGAGAACGGAATACTTCTCAAGGTTGAAGAAAACTACTCAAGTGGAATATGGAATGTAAATACACAATAATTTGCTGGCATCCCATTAGTCTCTAAGATGCTATCGGGAAACATAAGGGCAAAAAATGGAGCTTAGATACAAGGAACTGCAGATACAGGTTAATAAAAAGGACAAAGTGCTAAAGTAACTCAGCGGGTCATGCATTATCTCTGGAGAACATGGATTGATGACATTGCGGGTCAGGACCCTTCTTCAGACTGATTGTAGGTGGGGTGAAAATAACTAGAAAAGAGGAAGGTAGATGGTGAATATAGGCCAGTAATGAAAAGACAGAAATTGTGAGATAAAAGGAATGAAGAGTTGCAAATTGTGAAGCTCAAGGAGGAAATGGAGGGGAAAGGGAGAAATAGTACGAGTCCTGGAAGGGCACAAGGGTGGGTGGGGGAAAGTGGTGAAGATGGGGAGGGGGATTTGGAGGAAGGAAAAGGGGAGGGTTACTAAAATTGGAGAATTCAATGTTCGTACCATTGGATTGTGAACTACCCAAGTGGAATACTGAGGTATTCTTCCTCTAGTTTGTGTGTGTGCCTGGCAATGGAGGAGGACCAGGGTGTCGGGGGTTATGGGGAGAAGGCAGGAGAATGGGGTTAAGAGGGAAAGATAGGTCAACCATGATTGAATGGCCTAATGCTGCTCCTATCACTTATGAGGCCAGAAAAATCTGTATGGGAATGGGAAGACAAGTTAAAATGGTTAGCAACCAGGAAATCCGGTAGGCCTTTGCGGACCAAGCGCAAATGTTAGGCGAAATGGAGGCGGAAGTGGTGTCTGTGAATCTCTGTCTCACCTGGAATGACTACTTGAGGTCCCTGGATGGAGGTCGGGGAGAAGATTTGCAGACAGGTGTTGCAGGGGAAAGTACCTGGGGAGGGGATGCTTTGGGTGGGGTGGGATGAGTGAGCCTAGAAGTTGCGGAGGAAGCAGTGTCTGTTGAAGGACATGGGTGTGGGAGATGTTCCTGGTGGTGGGATCACATTGGAGGTGATGGAAATGTCGGAGGATGGATGTTGTGTTGGATGTGGAGGCTGGTGGGGTGAAAGGTGAGGACTATGTGATCTTTAACCATGTTCAATCTGGGAGGAGGAGGAGCAAGAGCATAACTATGGGAAACAGAGGAGTTGCAGGTGAGGGATCCATCTATGACAGCAAGGGAAGCCACGGTTACTAAAGAACGAGGACATCTCAGATACCCTGGGGTGGAAAGTCTCAACTGAAGGAGCAGAAGTGGCAGAGTCGGAGAAATTGAGAGTAGGGGATAGCATCTTTGCAAGAGACAGGGTGGGAGGAAGTGTAATCCAGATAACTGTGGGAGACTGAAGAAGGGTTTCGGCCCGAAACGTCGCCTATTTCCTTCGCTCCATAGATGCTGCTGCACCCGCTGAGTTCCCCCAGCAATTTTGTGTACCTTAACTGTGGGAGACCGCAGGTTTATAGTAGACATCAATCAATAGTCTGTCCCTTGTGATGGAGACAGAGCGATGAAGAAAGGGGAGAGAGGTGTCAGAGTTGTCCACGTGAATTTGTGGGCAGGGTGGAATTTGTTGTGATTAGACACTTTATATCAAATGGTCACTTAAGTATCCTGTTCATAATTTGTATTTCAGAATGCATAAGGCGTTTATGCCTGAAAAACAGTCTTGACCCAAAATATCACCCATTCCTTCTCCCCAGCGATGCTGCCTGTCCTGCTGAGTTACTCCAGAATTTTGGGTCTACCTTTGATTTAAACCAGCATCTGCAGTTCTTTCCTATACATTAGGTGTTTATGCGCCTCGACAAAACATTAAACAACCTGTAGCAGTGATTCCCAAAATGACACAGCAGCCAATCGTTTATAATATTGAGGCAATTTCATTACAAAAAGTTCACAAGAAAGCTTAAAGTTGTTAACAACAGTAATTAAAATGATAACTTCCCTGCTATGGGACTATTTCATGTCGATATATAAGCTACATATCATCTTTATGAATTTATTTGAATGATAACAAATAGTAAATAGGTAAAAGGAATTCTACCAAAACTTTGAACCAAACTTTTGCTTAGTTTTAAGATCCATTCATCCATCAGTATATTATGTTTCAGAAGGTTACAAGATAGCTTACAATTCAAGTCTTTAAGTGACATGATATTCAAAGGAATGAAGCCCTGTGACTGAAAGTTTTTGAAAGTTCATCGTTGAATTTATGTAAGATGCTAATTGGGACACAATTGGACTATTGTCTGAGTTCCAGGCACACTCGTGGATGGATCTTAAAACTAAGCAAAGGCAGTGTCAGAGTTTTGACAGAATGATGGCATGAATGAGAGGTTATAATTATGAACAGAAGCTTATTGAATTGGGTCCCTTCATGACAGGATAAGACCAATGGGAGGCAATGTTTTCAAAATTGAGAGAATTAGTCATGAGATTATCGCCATTGTCGGGGTACCTGATAATATGAACATAGACCCATGATCTGCAACAAAGCAGAAGCTAAATCAATTATTTCCAGAATCATTACTAAAATGTGTGCAATTTCAAAGGGCCTGTTTCCGTGCTGTATGACTCTATGGCTGGTTTGTATGGAAGTCTCAAGTTTATATGGGGCAATATTTGTTTCCATCAGTGGAGGGAGCTCTTGTGTTTTTACAGCGCTCACAGCACCTCTTGTGTTTAAGCCTGGGTGGTGCCACTGCATAGGAGACCATTCTGCCCATAGAGGTCTATGCCAACTTAGCGCAGAGTATAAATTCTGATTCCCCACCCCTAGTGAGAGTATGTGTTCTGAATTTTTTCACATTCCTCTTCATACTTTTGGGGGAGGGGGAAATTAAATCTGTACATGTTATACTTTGAATCATAAGTTCATTCATTACTGATAGGTGCAGAATTAGGCCTTTTGTCCCATCAAGTCTACCCCGCCATTCAATCATGGCTGATCTTATCTTTCCCTCTCAACCCCATCTCCCCATAACTCCTGAAACCAGTCTCAATTAAGAATCTCTTAATCTCCACCTTAAATATATCCATTGACTTGGCCTCCACAGCCTTCTGTGGCAATGAATGTCCCAGATTCACCACCCTCTGACTAAAGAAATTCCCCCTCATCTCCTTTCTGAAGGTCCATCCTTTTATTCTGAGGCTATGGCCTCTGGTCCTAGACTCTCCCATGTGGAGAGATCCTCTCCACATCCACTCTATAACAGGCTCTCATCAGATTAATGGTCAGTCTTCTATCTATTTCACTAATATAAATCATGATAGTATGCACCTTATTAAATCTTAACTCAACTTTTATTTTCTGAGGAGTTTATTTGCCTCGACAGTCTAACTTTTAACTCAATCTTTCATCCTTGGAATCATTCCAGCAATTCCTTTCTGCTCCCTTTCTTGGACCTTCGCATCCATTTTCTGCTGATAGTTGGTACAGAATGTATTTCAAAAATTCAATGTGAACTTCCCTGCTTTTGCACATTGTTTTTATATATAAAGCATATTATCCTAACACTTTCCTAATTGATCTCCCAACTTTTAGGTTTAGGTTGAGTATTGTCATGTATACCAAGGTACAGTGAAAAGCTTTGTTTTGCATGCTATCCAAACAGATCAGACAATACTATACATAAATACAATCAAGTAAAATAGATAGAGCAAAGGGTCCAGAATAAAGATCAGAATACAGTTCTGGATACAGAGTTATAATTCTCAGCATTGTAGCGCATCAGTTCCATAGACAATGACTGATGTCCACAATGCAGCATAGGTGAATCGGACAGTGACCTAGCTTATGGATGGACCATTCAGAAGCTTCATAATAGAGGGAAGGAAGCAGTTCTTGAGTCTGGTGATGCACGCACTCAAGCTTCTGTACCTTCTGTCTGATAGAAGCAGGGAGAAGAAGGAATGATGAGGGTGGAACAAGTCTTTGATTATGTTGGGGGCTTTATCAAGGTAGCATGAAGTGTAGATTGTGTCAGTGGTGGGACGTCAGGCTTGTGTGATGGACTGATCCTGATCTACAGTGCACTGCAATTTCTTGTTGTCTTGGACAGAGCTGTTCCCAAACCAACCTGTGATGCAGCCTGTGGAAGGCATTGGAGATAATGCTGAATTTTCTCTTAAGCATCCTGAAGTAGATAACTAGCCACATCTTGTTGACTTTGAGCGAAGTTTCAACTGCCAGTTTCAAAGATTTCTGTGCATATCCATCAGTAACTTTCTTTGTGAACAGCTTAGAACCGTGCTATATATGTTCCAAATTGTCTCCGTATTCTTTTTGCCAGTGTGCATCACTTTGCTCTATTCTGTATTACATTTCATTTACCTGTTATCTTTGCATTCAGCCAGATTGTCATCCTAGCAGTCTTTGGCTATATTCCTCATACTCTTGCATTACAGGTTTTGTGTCATCAGCAAATTTGTAAATTTTGCCACACGCTATGTTTAAGTCATATACGTTAAGAATAAAGTGGTGGTCCCATCATTGCCCTTTGGAGAAGACCACAATCTACCACTCGCCATTCAAACGTTGTCGTTACCTTTAAATCAAATTTCTAAAGCTCAATGCTGCTTCGTTTTGTTCTATGGACATTCATGTTATTGATCAGCCTTTGTGTGGGATCTTATAATATACTTTGTGAAAGTCTATACAAACAACATCCACGACATTACGTTAGTGGAAACAAGGAACTGCAGATGCTGGTTTAAAAAAGAGGCACAAAGTGCTTGAGCAATTCAGCAGGTCAAGCAATATCTGGAGAAGATGGATAGGTGATATTTCAGGTTGGGTACCTTCTTCAGGCTTTTACATTCCCTTCATCGGCATACTGTGTTACCCACATTACGAATTCAATCAGGCAATCTTAAACATCTTAAACATCACTTGTCAACAGTCTTAAACATTATTTGATTTGAACAAATTGCTTCAGGCTCTTTTTTAAAAATAATTTGATCTGTTCACCAAGTGCTTATCAAAGCTTTTCCTGATCCTTGTTTTTTTTAAAACATAGCCACAACTGAGATCGAACGACGAGCTTGCAGTGGCCCGACAAGCCTTTGCTTCCATTTTGAAATAAGGAAGTCATTTTGAAGTGTTCTGTCACCTGGTGAGGGTGGTAAATTCTTCTGCATCAGCTGTCCCTATCCACCCCACAGTAACCCAGAGTGCATCTTGTAAAGACCAGGTAACTGGTTAATTCATAGGTTAACCAGTTTTACTAGTTTCTCCTCCGTAGTAATTTATACCATATTCATTACCACAACTATCACCTTCTGAGATGTTGGCACCACTCTCCTGGTACTGCTACATATTTAATATTTCAGTTATACCTTCCTCCTCTGTGCACAGATCACCTTTATCCTGAATTTGGCCCATTCCTTGTCACTACCCATTAAAAAAACTTGAATTCATGTTTATCCAAATTGCTGTTCTCTTAAGCCCCTGTCCCACTTAGGAAAACTGAACGGAAACCTCTGGTGACCTTGCCCACGACCCAAGGTTTCCATAAGGTTGCCGGAAGTTTTGGTCACTCTCCCTAATGGTCGAAAGTGGTTTCCGCTTGGTCGAGGCTTCTTCTAGGTTGCTTCGATTGTTTCATCATGATCAAAACCGGCCTCGACTAAAAATAGGTTGCCGTTTCGTCAAAGCCAGTGGAGTGGGGTCGCTATTTACTTACAGGCAGTCGAAGGCCATCTCCTTCGCTGTCCGGTCATTTTGATTGGCTCATTGGAGTTTCACGACCTAGAAGACCCACCGGTAGGTAAAATGCCCGTTAAACTTTATTAAACTTCTTAAAACTGTCTCCACTCCTTCTCCCCCCCCTTCTCTCCCCTTCTCCCCACTTCTCCCCCCTTCTCTCTCCCCTTCTCTCCCCTTCTCCCCCACCCCGCGCTCTCTAAAGGACTTACCATGCTCTGTGCCAGCCGTTTACCTTCCTCTTCATCGCACAGACAGCGCACCCCCACTCTCCATGGCCCCCACCTTCGCGGTGTGTGTGTGCGTGTGCATGTGCGTGTGCGTGTGTGTGTGTGTGTGGTCGGTAGATGCAGCTCACGCTTCGATCGAGACCTCATGGAAACCTTGGGTCACGGGCAAGGTCACCAGAGGTTTCCTAAGTGGGACAGGGGCTTTACAATAGTCTCTCACTTGTCTTCTTTCTCTTTTTTTGTTCCCTCTCACCGTGCTATGTTGAGCCTAACTTTCTGGAATTATTCTCCTGATATGTGTCGTGCAGTCTTTTTGTTTTCCTTTCATCAACGTCTCTGTCTTTGCTATCTGGATATTTCTGACATTCGTTCTTTAACTTTTCCTCCTTGTGGGGACTGTGCCTAACCTGTACCCAAGGCATCTCCTCTTGAAGGTCACGCAATGTTCAATTCTATTTCTAGCTACCAATATTTTGTTGTGTTTAACCCTGAATCGCTTCTCATTCTGCTGAATCATGGAATCGTAGGGAGGTAATAGAAAAATGAACTTGACTATGATCCATTTTAGAGGTTCTACTTCAGGGTTGAGGTTCAGCCCCTTAATAGAGGTTCAGCCCCTTAATAATAATCTAAATTTAATCTAAATGCTCCAATATTCTCTTGCTGCAATATGCTGCTTCTTAATATTCTCCCACAAGTGCTTGGACAATTTGGTGTAATTTCCCCCCAATTGTAATTAAATCAACAATGGCTTCATCATTGTGCCAGAAACGTATCCATCAAGATGGTTCTTCCAAGCACATTTCAGGAAGGCCCCTACCATGATATCCTTTGATGTCATTGGCTTAATTAAAGTTATTTGTTGTTATAGGCTTAAGTATAATCACCACTTTACTGTCCGCACATTTCAAATTTCCATATAGGTTTGCTCCTGTGTCTTCTCATTATTTTTTGGCCTGTTATAATATCTGAGAAAACATGATAGCTTCCTCTTGCTTAACTTTGTAAATGGTTTTATAACCTCTCATTGAATTTTTCTCTTTTCAGCAATAAATTCTGCACATCTTTTTTTATCTCCCCCTCTGTACCATAGACTATTAAGTGCCCAGTTCTGTCATCTTGGCTGTTTTAATTTGTGACCACTATATTATATTTCCACAAAGCTATTTCCATTTTCAGTCACCAATCTAATTCATCGCATTTGCAACGCCTGCATGCAAACATTCTAAGCTTATTTTTGAAATTCCTTCTAGTTTCTCTTGGTCTGCCCTCATTTGTCCTGTCTCCTTCTCTACCACAATTTAACACTGCTAGAGTGCACCTTGTTGTTCTGAGAGTCTCGGGACCATACACTGGAGTTCGAGGCGTAGTACTAAACGAGTACTTAGCATCGATATTCATCAAGCAGAAGGACTAAGAGGATAGTGAATCAGTGTGTGATATACTGCTTCATAGAAACAGACCCTTCAGCCAAACTCATCTATACCGACCAAACCCTTCCAAACTACTCCCACTTGCCTGAGCCTGACCCATAATCCATTTAAACTTTTCCTACCCATGTACCAAATGGCTTTTAATTGTTTTTGTAATTGTCTCGACTACTTTCTTTGATGGCTTGCTCCATATACCCAGCACCCTTAGTGTGAATGAATGGCTCCTCGGGAGTGAACAATGACCAATGACGAGATGGAGTACAGGAAGGAGATAGAGAACTTAGTGACATGATATCATGACATTAACCTCTCCCTCAATTTCAGCAAGACAAAGGAGCTTGTGATTGACCAGGAAACATGGTGAAGTACATGCCGCAATCAGCATCAATGGTGCCTAAGTGGACATGGTTGAGAGCTTCAAGTTTCTTGGCGATAATATTTCCAATGATCTGTCGTAGTCCAAGCACATTGATGCAATGGTCAAGAAGGTACACCAATGCTTCTGCTTCCTGAGAAGATTGAGGAAATTCGGAATGTCTCCAATGACTCTTACAAATTTCTTCAGATGCACCATAGAATGCATACTGACAGGTTGCATCTCAGCTTGATTTGCGAACAGCTCTACCCAAGATCACAAGAAATTGCAGAGTGATATAGATGTGTCCAGTCCATCGAACAGACCAAACTTCCTCCCATTTACTCAATCTACACTTCACGCTGCCTCGGAAAAGCAGCCAACATAAAGTCTTTTCCCACCCTGATCATTCCACCTCTTCCCTGCTCCTCTCTGGCAGAAGTTACAGGAGCTTGGAAGCTTGCAGCACCAGGTTCAGGAACAGCTTCCTCCCCGCTGTTATGAGGCATCTGAACAGCCCTTCCATAACCTAGGGCAGAGTCAATGCACCTCTGCCCTATTGTGAATTTTGTCTTTGGAACTGATGTGCCACAATGCTGAGCACTATATTCTGGACTCCATATCTATCCCATTACTCAATCTATTGCACTTGACTGATTGTATGTATAGTATGTGTAGGAAAGAACTGCAGATGCTGGTTTAAATCAAAGATAGACACAAAATGCTGGAGTAACTCAGCAGAACAGGCAGCATCTCTGGAGAGAAGGAATGGGGGTTGTATTTATGTATGGTTTATCTGATCTGTTTGGATTGCATGCAGAACAAAGCTTTTCACTGTACCTCAATACACATGACAATAATAAACCTAAACCAGCTGATCAAGATACTGCTGTAACTCTTGATAACCTTCACTATCTACAATACCACAGTGTATCTTCAAACTTGCCATAATTTGTACATTTTCATACAAATAGTTGATATAGATGACAAACATCAATGGGCACAGCACCAACTTGAGGTACACCACTAGTCACACGCCTTTAGTCCAAAAAACAACCTCCAACCGTCAACTTCAGTTTCCTGCCATCAAACCAATTATGGATCCAATGGATACCTCTCCCTGGATCCCATGCAATCTCACCTTCCAAAGCAGCCTACCATGCAGAACCATATTATACGCCTTGCTGAAGTCTATATAGACTACGTCTGTGGCCCTGCCCTCATAAACCTTGGTTACTTCAACTACACTATCAAATTTGTGAGACATGATCTCCCATGCACAAAACCATCCCTGTCTATCCAGATGCATGTATATCGTATCCTTCAGAATCCGCTCCAGTACTTACCACAAATGTTAGGCTTACTGTTCTTTAGTTTCCAGATATTAATGAGCCTGTCCCACTTAGACGTTTTTTTGGGCGACTACAGGCGACTGCCACAAAATTTCAACATGTTGAAAGTTTTTCGGCGACAGTGGCGACAATTTTTGCTGCCGTAGGTTGACATAGGTGTTGTCGTAGGTGCTAACGTAGTTTGTCGCCAGGTGTCGTAGGTGAATTCCATTAAAACTAGCCCCTGGCAGTCGCCTAAAGAGTCGCCAACGTAGGACAGGCCCATTATTTGCAGCCCTTCTTAAACAGAGGCGCATCGCTGGCCAGTCTTGCAGCACTTCACCCACGTCTAACAATAATTCATGTATTTCAGACAAAGCTGGTACAATTTATTTTCTAGCTTGCCACAGTGTCTATATATACCTGATCATGCCTGGCAGATTTCTCTACCTTCATATACTTTGGGACAGCCAACACTTCCTCAACTGTAATACAGACTGTCCTCGACATCGTCATTAACTTTCCCAATTTCCTTAGTCTTCCTGTCTTTCCTGACTGTTCATAGAGCTTAGTGCCCATCTCTATTCATTCTCTTCAAGTTGTCACCAGTGTATCTCTCCACAAGCATAATATAAAGATAGGTTGAAAAATAAGTTGTGAAGAGGACAGCAGACTACTAGATGTTATAGATAAGTTAACGGTAAGGCAAAGGTTTAACAAATAGAACATAATATGGGGAAATATGAAATTATTAGTTTTGGAAAAAGTAAAATATCGTTCATTTAAATTGGCCATTGGTGGAGCCATCTCTCGAGGAACTTTGTACTCTATTGATCTTAATTGAGGAAGAATGTTAAGAGTGCAAGCAGTTCAGATAAAGTTTACACGAGACTAGCACCTAGAGTGAGTGGGTTTGGCTCATGAGACAAGGTTGGACAAGCTCACCTTATGTGTGCTAGAGTTCAGTACAGTGAGACGGAATTTGGTTGAAATGTATAAGATCCTTAAGGATCTTGACAGGCGGAAGTGGAATGGATATTTCCTCTGAGGGCAAATCTCTAAAAGTAAAGGATTGTACCTCGAAGACAACGGTAGGATTTTTTTCTTTCTTTCAGGGTCTTGAGCCTTTGGAACTCTTTTTCAAAGGATAGTGGAAGCAAACTCTGAATATTTAATGGCAGAGTTCGCTAGATACTTCATAAGTAAGAGAGTGAAAGGGTACCTAGGATGTTGAAGCCACAATGAATCAGCCATGATTTTGTTGAATGGCCAGCATGATTAAAGGCCTGAGTGCCTCCTAATTATGTTCCTAACTGAAATCTTGAAATAGCCTGAATAAAAAGAAATGTCCCCAGTCCGATTGGGGTTGTTAATAAAATAAGTGATGCAACTTATAAATCCATGTGAACCAACGTATTACTGATTCGTTTGGACCTATTTGCTGTATAAAAGCTAATGTTTAAAATATAATTTATCTTTATGAAGATATTTGAAAGCATTACTAATCTTAATATTACTTGTGTCTTTATCACCTAGAATAAAGAAAGCACTCATTACTTCCGAGAATATGTTTGAAGAAGTGCCCATTACTATCAAGAATTCTCACCTTGTCAATGTTCTGCTTTGGGAACTAGAAGAAAAATCAAGTGTGTCTGAAAAGCAAGAACTTCTCAATTTGGCTAGTGGGTAAGTTTCGTTGGTTTAATATTATATTATGAATGTTAGTTTTGCTTTTGTAAAATAAGTGTTTGTAAGAATTGACCACTTGTGCAGCAATGGTGTCGGTTTATGTCATTAGGCTGAAGTCACTGAAGGTGGACGTGCTCATCAATATTTCTGCAATTTCCTAACTAATCTTGCTGTAATAGTTTTCCAACAACAGTTAGCTTAGACAAATAGCATCAGCTATTAGCATATACATGGGATTTGGCATCCATTATTTTTACTTGTGAAACATGCACAGTTGCTGCACCACGTCCCTCAGACAAGGGTTTCATGAATGATTTATTTTTCACATGGGACAATTCTTAATATGAAATCTCAAAGGTGAGTTGTTATTAAGTAATCACCCAGATTCTATTTGCAGAAGTATTACAGAAATGGAAACTGAAGGTAATTTTGCTAGCACAGTTACGGCAGCAAAATACTTATCTTTGTTGCATTTTATACAGCAAATAGACAATAACCCAAATAAATCTGACTAACACCCTGCAGTGGTTTTCCAAAGATCTTTTCTGCTAACAGTTAAACATTTCTGCCTTTTGTCAAAGTCCCTTTCCTTCAAGTAAAAATACTAAATATGTAATACAAAAGAAATGAAGATGACTAATGACAAAAATTAAGGACAGTATGAGACTTGAAGATGAATAAAATAGCCAAACAAAATAGCAAATCCATTGGGAGCAGTCGAGATTTTAGCAGATGACAAAAAATTATGAAGAGACTAAAAATTAAGAATGAGAAGAAGCGTGGGTATGGATTTTAAAAGCATCCTCAAATATGTGTTCAATGCAAAATGAGGGAAATTTTAAATCTAAAATAAGTAATATAAATGGAAAATGTTTGCAACTCTCAATATGTCCAGCAGTATCTTTTGAAAAAGAAACAAAATTAATGTTTTGGGTAGAACACCGTTCATTGGAATTGGAAAAGTGAGAAAACAAATAAGCTTTAAATTGCAGAGAAATTGGTGACCAGAGGAGAATGGATAGGATGAAGGGAATATCTCTGATAGGGTGCGGTCTCTTTTTCTCTACTTTCCACTGGGCCATCCAGTTGATTGATTGATGTGAGCAGTTATAAAGAAAATACAAGAGGGATATTTAAAAAGCTATAAAATACTGATCCAAGCTTTTGCTGTAACTTGAAATCAACTGACCATGCACTGTGGACAGCAAAGTTAAGTTCAAGTTCACATTTATTGCCACGTGCATCAATTAAGGTACAGTGGTATTTAATTTAGCATGCAGCCATACAATCAAAAAGAGCACAATACGCAATAGAATATAACATGAACATCCACCACAGTGGATTCTTCACTGTGGTGGAAGGCAACAAAGTTCAGTCAGGCCTACTCCTTTGTTCATCCATGGTCGGGGCCATGAACCCTCCACAGTCGCTGCTACGGATGGCCCGATGTACACAGGCCCTCTCGTCGGGATGCTCGAAACTCCGACGTCGTGAGGGACGGACGGACACTCTGCGACTTGGAGGTCCCGAATCGGCCACTTCCTACTGGAGACCGCGGCTTCACGATATTATAGGCCAACGGTCGGAGCTCTTCTCCGGCGATCCCCGGCGAGGGATCCCAGACTCCGGATGGTAAGTCCACGCCACGCCCGCGGCTAGAAGCTCCACAGACCACAGTCCCATGATGACAAATAAAATTGACGTTGATTTTGTTAAAGTCACCAGGCCAGTGATCGAAGCACTCCTTTCTGGCGACCCCCGGCAAGGGTTCGCCCGCTCTGCGATGGAAAAGTCTGCGCTGCACCCGCTGCTGGAGCTCCGGGGCTGACTCCGGGAAAGGCCGCTCCAATCCAAGCTGTTAGGCCGCGACAGGGGAGGCGGAGAAACGACATGGAAAAAGTTGCCTCTCCGTGAGGAAGTGACTAAAAAACGGTTTCCCCCTTCCCCCCCCCCCAGCACCCCCCACATAAGACACACCGAGAGACAAAAAAAACAAAGGCTTGGACATACCAAAAAAAAGACAAAATAACGAACACGCTGCTGTCTGGGCAGCCGAATCGCAGTGTCCCCCAACCCATGTATTGATATTTATTAATATTTAATTAATAGTGAGTTAATATTACAGGTAAACACCCAAACATCAGTTTGAGGGAAAATGGTGAAGGGAATAAAGGATGAGATAACAGAACATTTAGACAAAATATATGAATTTCTGAAATTAAAATTGTGTTTAACATACAGGAATTTTATTTTGGATAGGTTAGGTGAGTGGGCAGATTGCATGGCAGATGCAGTATAATGTGGATAAATGTGAGGTTATCCACTTTGGTGGCAAGTACAGGAAGGCAGATTATTATCTGAATGGTATCACATTAGGAAAAGGGGAGGTGCAACGAGACCTGGGTGTACTTGTACATCAGTCACTGAAAGTAAGCATGCAGGTACAGCCAGTAGTGAAGAAAGCTAATGGCATGTTGGCCTTCATTGCGAGAGGATTCGAGTTTAGGAGCAAGGAGGTCCTACTGCAGTTGTACAGGGCCCTGGTGAGACTGCACCCGGAGTATTGTGTGCAATTTTGGTCACCTAATTTGAGGAAGGACATTATTGCTATTGAGGGAGTGGGGCGTGTAGATTCACCAGGTTAATTCCTGGGATGGTAGGACAGGCATATGATGAAAGAATGGGTCGACTGGGCTTGTATTCACTGGAATTTCAAAGGATGAAAGGGGATCTTATAGAAACATATAAAATTCTTAAGGGATTGGACAGGCTAGATGCAGGAATAATGTTCCCGATGTTGGAGGAGCCCAGAACCAGGGGTCACAGTTTAAGAATAAGGGGTAGGCTATTCAGGACTGAGATAAGGGGGAAAAAAATGTCACCCTGAGAATTGTGAATCTGTGGATTTCTCTGCCACAGAAGGCAGTGGCGGCCAATTCACTGGATGTTTTCAAGAGAGAGTTAGATTTAGCTCTTAAAGGAATCAAGGGATTTGGGGAAACGGGGTACTAATTTTAGATGTTCAAAAGGGAACTGCAGATGCTGGAATATCGAAGGTACACAAAATTGCTGGGGAAACTCAGCGGGTGCAGCAGCATCTATGGAGCGAAGGAAATAGGCGACGTTTCGGGCCGAAACCCTTCTTCAGGGTTTCGGCCCGAAACGTCGCCTATTTCCTTCGCTCCATAGATGCTGCTGCACCCGCTGAGTTTCCCCAGCAATTTTGTGTACCTACTAATTTTAGATGATCAGCCATGATCGCCAGTGTTGGAGCTCCGACCGATCTGGAGATCAGAGTTTTAGTGATGGATCGATGGATGGAGAACAAGCAAGGAAATTATGTTATTTCAATGTATAATTATCAAAAAATTATCAAAAATTTCCTGTGTAAAGGATACTTCTCTCCAGAGTAAACAAGCAAGGAAATTGTGTTATTTCAATGTATAATTATCAAAAAATTATCAAAAATTTCCTGTGTAAAGGATACTTCTCTCCAGAGTAAACAAGCAAGGAACATGTATCATGTTACAAGTAGGTATAGGTGTAATATAAAATATTTGCAATATGACTTGCGTGTAAACAAGCAAGGATTTGATAGCAAGCAAAGCTTTTCACTCCATTTTGGTGCACATGACAATAATAAACATAAATATGACATGCACATGCTTTTATTACGCTTTATTTTACTCTAGACCTTTCATTTTCTTACCCTTCTCATGGAATAGGTCATAACTGAAACATCTCCACATTATGTGCCTCTTACTTGACAATTAAAATTTTGTTTGCTGACCTCTGTTTCTATTTTATTGCTATCGGCTCTTCATTTACTTTTTTTAAATCATGAATTTTTACCCTTTGACATAGCTATGTACTCCACAGATACTAGTTGCACTCGGTTTGGCTAATTTCCCAGAAGCAAGTCTGTGTTCCTCAATGTTCTCTTGAACAAATGTTGGAAATCCATCGGCCTTTTGAACCCTCCATTATTGCTGCCAAACCTGTATTTGGATGGTCGTTGTCCCATCATCACTTCTCCATGGCTTTTACCCTCTGCAAATTTACTCCATTCTGTCCTCCCCAGTCCAGTATGGTCCCAGTGGATAATTGTGGCTTTGTGTTCCTTAACCCTAATTGGAGATTGTTTCACCATATAATCTCTTAAGTATTTTCCTTAATCCAAGCTGTCACCCACCCTCCTTTCTTTCCTGTCCTATGTTTCCTGAACACCATGTATCCAAGAATAGTTTTTCTCATTTGTCTTTTGTTTCCAGCCAAGTTTCTGTTATTAGCATAACATGTTTCATAGTTCCTGCGGCTCACCAACCTTGTTTGAAATGCTTTTTAGGATCATAGTGTATGAGTGTAATTACACCTTAAACCACCTTGCGCTTCCTTTAGTCTGGATATACCTGAAAATCTGATATGATTCATCTCGGCTTCTTTCTGAGCCCCCCACCATGACAGAAGCTAGTCTCCAACCAGTTCAATTGACTCCACATGATATCAAGAAATTGCTGAATGCACCAGATCTAGCAAAGGCTATGGAATCAGCCAACGTCCTAGTTGCATTGCTAAAGACCTCTCTCCAGGATCAGCTATGTCTCTAGCTAAAATATTCTAGTACAGTTATAACACTGGCATTTACCCATCACTGTGGGTTATTGTCCAGGTATATAATGTTCACAAAAACCAGGACCAGTTCAATCTTGCTAATTCTTACCCAATACCTCTGCTCTGAATTATCGGCAAAGTGATGGCAGCTCTCTTCGAAGGTGATATGAAATGACATTTGCTCTCCCACCACCTTATCAAGGACTAGTGCTGATCAACAATAAATGCTGGTCTTGCCAATAGTGCTCAGATCCCAAAAATGAATAAAATTCATCTATTGCCTTTTATCTATCCCATCTTTTCCATGTATTTTTCCCCCTCTCAGAGCTAGCTTGCTGTGTCCTTCATCCTGCTAATTCATCCATGGCACTTTCAAACCATCTATGAGGGCATCCATCTACTGCACCATCTTCCCAACCATACATGTGCTGTACCTCTATTTCCATACTCACACACATGCAGCACGAGTATTCCAGGAATTGCCATATTTGAGCTCCTGCTTCTTAATCTCTATCCAAAGTACACATTTCACACACCAAATTAAGAGATTACACAACATTTTGAGTGTTTTCTTTGGTGGGAATTGAGTGGGTTGAATTGATGTGAGGACAATTTTCTGGAGAAAGCCTAACCAAATAGGAGAATTTCATTTTTGTGCAGTAATTTATTGGTGCATTTTAAGCAAGCATGGATGCCCTCATAGATGGTTTGATAGTGCCATGGAGGAATTAGCAGAATGAAGGACACAGCAAGCTAGCTCTGAGAGAGGGAAAAAAAGATCTGATTTTGAAAGAATCTAAAATTGTAATATATACCTTGAATATATTCACACAATGTCTTTAATTCGTTCATGGGAGAATTGTCAGAACTGTGGGAGGAGTTGGGAGGGACAGGTAAAATTTACAAATGTATTGATGGAGATTTGTTCATTACTATGGCGTATTATGTGAATGTGCTTATAGTTCATTTACCAAACAGTGATCCATTCTAAAATGTTCAAGTATGTGTGTGTCCTAGAAGAAGCTTTGTGTAGTAACATAGCTACGTTACAGATCCAGATTTAAATAGTCCTATTGCCAGGTTGCAGGTGAATTAATGCTCAATGATTTTGTAGCTCCTGGCCCTAAATTGTAGTTTTATCATAAGACCCATGCTCCAAAAATGAAGTAATGCAAGTTCTGAAACATGAAAATCTAAAAGTCCAAGAAAAAAAATCTACAGCTTCCTTGTTGAATTTTTGTGCAAATTTCCACAGAATTCTGCTACTCTGGGTAGAAAATGGCCATTGCTACTAGTTTGCAGCTAACAAAAACAGGTCTATGGAGGATGCCATCTCCCTTGCACTATATTCAACTCTGTATCATCTTGACAATAAAAACACCTCTTGTGATGTATATGTAAATGCCAGTGCCTCTTTAATATAAAGGTCTGTGCCTCGTGATCGAGAGAAGGTGACCCTGGAGAAGTGTCCGTGGGTGGGGCAGAATAAATCATACTTACAAGATGTCGGACGTGTTTTCCTTTTGCTTATGCTAGTCACAACAGGGCCTTACGTGGTCTCAAACATTACACCTCTGTTGGAATGCTATTCATTGACTACAGTTCAGTTTTATTTGAGAATGAAAAATATTTTGTGTGGTGAATGATGCCTATAAAATTTGTGTCTGATAGAAATCATCTCGAGAAGAACCTCCAGCTTTTAATGGACAGAGTGGATGAAATGAGCCAAGATATCATTAAGTATAATACTTACATGAGGAATGTAAGTAAGCAGCAGCAACAGAAACAGCAAGTAAGTAAAATCAAAGCTACGACTTCTTGCATTGGCAAAGTTTAGAAGAAATACCATTAGTCTGCTATCACTCAATACAAAATGTGGTGGGCACAGACTTTACAGCAGCCCAATGATTATGTCATGGTGGTTAATCTAAACTGGGAAAATTGAATCACGCCCTTTGGATTTCATACTTTAAAAAAACTCTTTAAAGAAAAACATCCTTTTTGTTCGCCTAGTATTTTTCTTTCCTTGTGTTTTTTTCTTGTTCTTTTTCAGCACTGAGTGCTCTGTTGGCTTCCTTTCCTCCCTCAGGGAAAGGTCAGTTTTCTTTCATTTGCTGAGTCAATGCTGAGGTATTTGGCAATCATTTGAAAGTTGTCTATGTTGAATATATGAATATTTTGCATCTTCAGATACATTTAAGAACTTTGTTTCTGTGTATTAACTTGAATTAAGCATACTTTACATGCACTATTTTCCCATGATGTGTTCGTAAAATGTATGCATTGCAATTTGGAAATAAAAGTCATTTTTAAAGTTCCAAGTAATTGTTCCCCTTCTAAATTTAAACTGCGTAATTCATAGGTTTATTTTTGTAATACATCCATTACATACTACAAGGAGTAAGGTTTTTCATTTGAGATTTTGCCCATCTATATAGTTTGTTTATTTCCATCTTTAGGCATTGTTCCATAGAAAGGATTTGTAGAAGTATGATACTTGAATAGCTTACAAAGCAAAAGTGCATATCTTCTGCTTTAAAAAAAAAGCAGATGTTTACAGTTTATATGATGGACATGGTGAATCAGGGTTTTCAAAGGTCAATGGCAATGAGCACCATGTTATCTTGGCACAGTAAAAAACTTATCTCTTGTCATTAGTTATCCCTTGTCATGTGCACTCAGCAGTGATTCCCTGGCATTGACTCTCCGCTCTGCTTCTGAGCATCAAATTCAGAAAGTGATGAACCCCACAACTAATGTAAGAATTTTGAACAAAATACTGTTTTGAATATCTTTTGCTGGGTCCAGCCGGTTAGTCTTTATTGGCTAGGTCAAGGCTGGCAATAATGTGATAAACTGAAGTGTGTAGCGTGCTTGACTTTGTAGTTCAATGCAGAAGCAGGTTGCACAGGTCGAATGAAATGAGTTTCATTGGAACTTAGTTTGTAAAGTCACTTGCCATTTGAGAAATGAAATGGTTTAAGCATGCTTATATGTGTTCAATTTTAGTCATGTTTTTTCTTGGCCATTTGAATAGATTGAGAAGATCAACACATACCAAATGTTAGTACAGGTGCACAACCTTTTATCCGAAAGCCTTGGGACCAGACACTTTTCGTAATTCGGAATTTTTCGGCTTTCGGATTGGAAGATTTTTAGCGTAGATTTTAACGGCTGGCTCAGTGGTAGAGTGCTCGGCTCATATCCGCAAGGTCGCGAGTTTGCGCCTCGATCCCGGCAGTTACTCGATCGCGAGTTTGAGTCTTCAATGTAGTTTTTTCTTGCAGAATAGGCGAGAATAGGGAGGGTTAGGCTGGGATCATTCTCTGCGAGATGATCTTAGTGCGGGAGACAAGTGTAGGAGAGGTGTACTGACTGTGTGGGCAGAACTTTGGAAGTGATTGACCACCATTCTCAAAAGCCGCTGTGTCTCCCTGTCCCTCCAACTCCAGAGGAATCCGCTCCCCGATGGGCCGCTACGGCGACAAGTGGCAGTTCGCCCACAGCCCGAGCTGCGCCACCCCAAGAACAAGACGTACCTTGCACACCATCAGCTTCTGCCCCTACGGGGAGCGTGTTCCTCTGGAGTTGGAGCGGGGCTGGGCTGGAGTTGCTGATCTGGGATCTCCGTGCTTGCAGTGGGCCTGGGGGTCGGTGTCCCGATGAGGGGGCGCAGCTCGGGCTGTGGGCGAACTGCCACTTGTCGCCGTAGCAGCCCATCGGGGAGCGGCTTCTGGTGGTCCTGACGTCTCTCAGCTCCTGTCCAGGGGGGTGGCCGGAGACGTCAGGACCAACAGGAACCCGCTCCCCGATGGGCCGCTACAGCGACAAGTGGCAGTTCGCCCACAGCCCGAGCTGCGCCCCCTCATCCGCAACCCGGGTTCCTCTGGAGTTGGAGCGGGGCTGGGCTAGAGTCTGCTGCTGGCTGTGAGTCTCTGGGATCTCCGTGCTTGCAGTCGGTGTCCCGTTGGTCCTGACGTCTCCGGTCATCCCCCTGGACTGGAGCTGAGACTGGGAACTGTACCGCCCTTGCCCCCTCCCTCTGCAACTGCAAACAACCCCACAGTTCCCAGTCTCAGCTCCTGTACAGGGGGGTGGCCGGAGACGTCACAGCCCGAGCTGCGCCCCCTCATCCGCAACCCCAAGAACAAGACGTACCTTGCACACCATCAGCTTCTGTCCCTACGGGGAGCGTGTTCCTCTGGAGTTGGAACGGGGCTGGGCTGCTGTTGGCTGTGGGTCTCTGGGATCTCCGTGCTTGCAGTGGGCCTGGGGATCGGTGTCCCGTTGGTCCTGACGTCTCCGGTGACTGGCACTGACCTGCTGGCATCGCCGACGTGAAGACAGTGCAAAGCCCCCGCACCGGTGCAATGGGCGGGGAGCTGGAGAGGGGAGGGAAGGGGTCACACACATGGCCGGGAAGCAGAGGGGTGTAGGTGAGGTGAAACTGAAGGGAGCGACAATCTGCTGCTGCCTGCCCGCTGAGTTAAAAAGTTCCCACGCAAGACTCACGATACACTGTGTATCGTGAGTCTACCGTGGGAACTTTTTAACTCAGCGGGCAGGCAGCAGCAGATTGTCAATTATTAACCCTCCCGCGCAATATACCCTCACCTTCTCTTTTATGAATGGGGATTTAGTTCCCCTTTCTTCGAGGACCGACCGGAGGTTCCGCTGTCACCTCTGCGGGCCGCCCTCGTTGAACGTCTTCAAGGACCTTTCTTCAAGGACCGAAAAATGTCCGCTATTCGGAGGTTTTCGTTATTTGGATGTTCGGATAAAAGGTTGTGCACCTGTACCCATATCGCATGACATAAGATTGAAATATTTGCAAATAATCGTAATATAGTTGTATAAGGGACAATGTTGGGACCTCTACATCCAAATTACTTGTCAACTTCTGAAGTGACCAGTGCCATTCAACCAAATATTATTTTTTAACTGGGGTCCTCATTTGTAATTTAAGGGCAGTTAACACTGTCAGCCATCATGGATGGGAAAGGAATGGAGGGTTATGGTCTGAGCGCAGGTATATGGGACTAGGAGAGATTATGTGTTCGGCACGGACTAGAGGGGTCGAGATGGCCTGTTTCCGTGCTGTAATTGTTATATGGTTATATGGTTATATCATAAGCTGTCAGTGTCAGAGGGAAGTACTGATCAGGCACGTTAACTTTGATTTCTACAGTCTGCAACAAAGTGACAGTGCTCATTGCTGATATCAAAGATCTTTGTGGTATGGATTCCCTTTACCCCACATTGATAACTGGCGTCCAGTCGCAGTGAACTCATCAAGCAGGCAGCAGATTTAAATATTCTTACAGGCGACAAACCCTGGAAGTAAAAGTGTGCTTTGACTAAATTAAAACCATTTACAGACAGTGAACATTAAAAAAGAAGCCAAAGAGTTCTGTATCATTTTTCATCTACTGTCTAGTTTAAATCTGGAATATTGAAATAAATCTGTGGGAATTATACTCTGTCATTTTATGAGATACAGTGGAGTTACTAAGCGGCTGTTATACCTCTGTAAAGCCATTTAAAACCGCAATACAATTTCATCAGCAAAGTTGAATGTTTTCAGCACCAATTTAATCCGACTGGTGTGTAAACAGTCGAGCTTATCATTAGTTTGTTGCTTCTACTAATTACCCATGGGAAGACTTTAAAATCAAACCCTGTTGAAGAGGTCATGGTGGTTGTCCTTGACAAAAGACCTAGATATGTGTGTTTAGTTGTGCACATGCTGACTCAAGTTGCTGTCAGATATCCTCCATTAAGATGATGTGCAACAAGAGATCCACTGTTAGTCTCCTCACAAATTCCAGGCTCATCTATATTTCCTTCTGGATAAAAGCATGGAAAGGTGATAATGAATGTTTTTCTTCCTTTTTACTTGCCAGCCTTACCATGCAAAAGATGAATGGGATTATCCATAGTAATTATGTGAAATCCTTGAATTGAGAACATGGTTTTTGTTTTGCAGTATCTTCACAGACGGCAGCTGGAAAATACCCAACGGCAGACCAGAGGGGAGACACCATTGCCAGAAGAGGACTCCAGCAAGTTATTCAAACCACCTCAACCACCACCAAGACTGGAAACACTGCTTGTTGCAGGTTAGAGATTTATATAGGAAGGAAAAGAGCAACCTGAGTATTAAACAGTTCCATGTCAAGGTAGTACAGTTAGGTAGGTCCACAGTGAGGCTCTTGTATTCTCCCCAAACTCAAGAGGTTCAGTGAAAGTGCTTTGCACAAAATGCTGATCATCTGTTCAATCTAGGGGGTTCTCTCCAGTATTTTGTTTTTTTTTCAGTAGAGCCCCCTCATTTTTCCATTCCTCTCATAAGTCATTCTGATAAATCAATGGGCCAAAACTTGATTGGCGTGGTCACCAGTTCCTTTGGAAACTGCTGATGTCTACTATTCAGAGAGAAGCAAGTTTTGAATTTATGCAGGCACCCAGAGTCCAGCATTTACTAAGCAATGTAAGGTGCTGAACCTGTCACTGCACTTTTTTTCCCTGGGTTCTATATGGAGTCCAGTGGAGGAACCCATTCTTGTGGGAAATCCTCAACATTACACCAAGGGATTCACCGCACAGTCTGAAGGAGAGTCTCGGCCCGAAACGTCACCCATTCCTTCTATCAGAGATGCTGCCTGTCCCGCTGAGTTACTCCAGCATTTGGTGTCTATCTTCACCACTTAGAATCTATGTTTGGTCATAGCTGGAGACCTCCTTGATTCCAATGGATGTTCTAGGCTTATGGATTTGGAAGTAAAGGGTCATGTGAATTATTGTAAAATGTTTTATTTTTATTTATTTATTTTACATTTTTTACAGTCCTAGTTTTTTAATTATTTACTCTAGTTTAAATCATTTTTAATTGTGCATTACCATAGACATTTAAAACTCCACAAATTACTTGTAACTTTGTAAGTAGACAAACCTATGCCCCAACTTTCCCTGCTGTTAGCCCTGTTGGACAATCTGGGGTAGCCTCTGTTCTCCCGTTTAGTTCATAAATAGATGGTGTGGTAAATCAGCAGGTGTGGTAAATCAGCAAGATCAATTGCCTGCATCTGTAAGTGCAGGCATACATGGATCACAAGCAGTGGTTCTATGCAGCTAGCCCATGTTCAAGTTGGCCCAATGCCATTTGGTGGTGAATTAGGGTCAGTTTTGTGCTACAGTCTTGAGTTTAGCGTGAGTTGCATTGACGTCTTTCAGTGTCGCTTCTCACGTAATCCTTAGCGCTGGAAGGGAAAGGAGACTTTCATTTGGTGACATGTGGCTTGCCTTAAGACCAAGGTTCCAAAAATAGTGTAGACGTAATCTGTTATTTAAGCATATTTTACTTAGAAGTTTAACAGCATGCAACTGGAACAAATCGTGTGTTGGCATGACTGTTGTTAAATGTTTTCTGAATTATTAAAAGTGGTGTGTTTTTATTAATAAGCTTTGATCAGGTTTGAGCACTTCTCTTTGCATCACTGTATCTCTAAATTGTGAGTTTTTCTGACAGTCATTCACACAACAACCATTTAGAGTCATAGAATCATACAGCATGGAAACAAACCTTTCAGCCCAACTCGTCCATGTCAATCATGATCCCCCATCTAAGCGAGTCTCATTTACCTGCATTTGGCCCATATTCCCCAAAACTGTCCTATCCATGTCCTTGTCTAAGTGTCTTTTAAATGATGCCTCACAACTGCCTGCTCTGATAGCTCATTCCATGCACCCACTGAGTGAAAAAGCTGCCCCTCAGGTTCACATTAAGAGAAACAATATTATTATTTTTTCAGTTTTCCTAACTCCATGAGACATGTATATTAGGTATATATCTCTGCAAGCTAATATTTTTGAAAGTCCAATACGAAATAATTTTGATTTTAAACTAAAGTATTTAATTTATGTACTTTCCTCCAACACAACATGTCTTTTGTACTCTGAATTATTATTATGCTTCAACGAACCAATTAATTTAAAGAAAACTATCATTTCAAAGTCAGCTGTTTTAACAATTAATGCTTCTGAGCCAAAAACAGCACTGGAGGAACTAAGTGAGTCAGGCAACATTTGTGGGTAGAAAGGAATTGTTGATGTTTTGGGTCCAGACTGCATCAGAACTGAGAGTGCAGAGGGAAGATGGTCAATGTAAAGAGGAGAGAGGGCGAGAGAGGTGAAAGAGGCCAATAAGTAGTAGGTGAATCGAGCAGAGGTGAAGGATGATGAGAAGATTGATCCAGGAAGGGGAGAGGTGGAATTTGGTGGAAAGTGCGTTATATGTGGAAGCAGACAAGGATAAAAAGCAGCCACAAAGTACTGAAGTTACTCAGCGGATCAGGTAGCTTCTCTGAGAAGAGTCCTGACCCCAAAACGGTTCTTATCCATGTTTTCCAGAGATGCTGCTTGAACAAATAAGTTACTCCAGCATGTTACCTTATTTTGCTAAGCCAGCATATGTAGTTGCTTGTGCCTGTATAAGGGAAAAAAAAGCAGATGGAGTTAGGTGGGGGTCGGGGAGGGTGAATGTGGAGCCAGCTGTTGAAGGATGCAGAGTGGGGACACAATGGCTACCAGCCCTGGAATCTGATAAGTAAAGCCCCTGTCCCACTTACGTGTCCTTGGCACGCTAATTACGCGACCTCGAGGGCGCGTTGGGGCGCGACGGTACCGCGAAGGTCGCGCGCGACTTCATTCGACCGCACAGCCGTCTGGAGCGCGTGACATAATTTGAAGATGGACACAAAATGCAGGAGTAACTCAGCGGGACCGGCAGCATCTCTGGAGAGAAGGAATGGATGATGTTTCGGGTCGAGACTTCTTCAGTCTGAAAGAAGGGTCTTGACCCGAAACGTCACCCATTCCTTCTCTCCAGAGATGCTGCCGGTCCCGCTGAGTTACTCCTGCATCTTGTGTCTATCTTCAATTTTCTTGACCCCGCTCTGGGAGTAGAAGTGGGGGCGGATCGGGACCGCAACAGCCGTGAGCCCCAGGCCGAGCTCGGCAATTGTCTGCCTGCTTCTGCTGCTGTTGGAGGTGAGACGCGCCATGGTCTTGGGCCTGTCCCACTTTGGCCTTCAGTTACGCGACAGGCCGTTGGCGCGCAAAGATTTTGTGCAGGACATCATTTCGGAGGGCCTCACGATACCACGCACAACTCCATACCCCTCCGCGCTTCTCAGTGGGACCGGCCCCGCGCGGCCACACGATGCCCGTGCGCCTCAAAGCGACGATGAGGTCGCGTAATTTGCGTGCCAAGGACACGTAAGTCGGACAGGGCCTTAAGGAAGGTGATAATGGAAACAATTGTATGAGAAAGGGAAATGAAAGGCAGATGCAATCAGATGGGGAGGGGATCCAGTAGATGAAATGTATGGTGAATGGAGCCAGGAGGAGAACCAGAAGTAGATTGGAAGGCGTGAAAGAGGGGAATAGCTTATACAATGCCTCACTCTGCAGTGGAGAAGGGACAGATTGACGGATCTTTAATTTTTATATCAAGAATAATGATCTCTGGATCCTAGACCCCTGTCATCTTGCACATGGATCACAACTATGGATTATATTTAGAATTAGAACTCATCTGGATAACAGGATAAATGAGGAAAAGAGGGATGCATGCAGATTTCTAAAAATGTGCAGCTGTGAATGAACTATCTTTCCCCATGCCCAACTCCGTGCCTTCAGTTAACATTTAGATATTTGATTTTGCAGGATTTCCCCGTATCTCGTTTTTTTACGATTTGGTCTAAATTTAGCATGAATCAGTTACATGAGACGAGTTTTGTGTAATTTCTTTGGATGGATACAATGGCTATTATGTCAATGCTGCTCCACTCCTGATTATCTTCTATTGACTCCAGTCACTGTCCAGGCTTAAGGGCCTGCCCCACGATGCGAGTTCACCCAAGAGCTCTCCCGAGTTTAAAAAAAAATCAAACTCGTGGTAAGTACGTAGAATGTACATAGCGGGTACGTCGGAGCTCGTGGATGTCTCGTAGTGGCTCGTTATGCTAACGGCAGGTACTCGGGAAACGCGGAAACTAGTGAAGTTTTTTGAACAGTGTGAAAAATTTCCAAGAGTAAAAAAATACTCGTGATGAGGTACCACGAGTTTGATTTTTTTTAAACTCGTGAGAGCTCTTGGGTGAACTCGCATCATGGGACAGGCCCTTTAATCCATATCTTTTATTCCAGTTATCTGCTATTTACCTTTGATGAGTAATTTACAATTCTGCACATTTATTTTAAATTTATTTATTATTAATAAACCAGTTGTTTACCTCATCTACCATTTTTTTTGCTCTTCCAAAATTCCACCGCATGTCATTAGTTGTACTGCATTCCTTCAGTATTACCACCCCATCCCATATAATATGTGTGCAGAGATGAAACAGGTTGAAGTCATGGGAACTTGGTGTTACATAAGGAGCAAAAGAACAAAGGAAAATTCCATTGTAATTGCGTTTTCTCTCAATAACCAAGTTGTAGAAAATAAAATTTTCAATAGCTTGCATAATGCTTTCACTCCCTTTTGCTATTATCATTTTTGTATTTGTTCCTATATCAATACACTTATTATAAACCTGGCTCTAAAGTACGTGCTGCCTGGGTAGATGGTTGAGGCAGACACTGGTGGCATTTAAGAGACTTTTGGATGGGCACATGGGTACGCATGGAGTGGAGGGAGATGGATTATGTGTGGGTAGATAAGAGATGGTCTTGGCCTCACGTTTGCCATTGTGGGCCAAATGGCCTGTTCCTATACTGTACTGTTCTGTTTTCTAAAGAGTTTGAGAATAATTTATTTTGTTGCCTCTCAAAAAAAGAGAAGACATGTGAGGTACAATAAACGATGATCAAACCATGCTCTGGCCTTCCTCCTCCTCCATCACCATTTTTTCTGGATATTCCCTTTGAATTCATGTCGAGATTGGACTAAGCATGCTTCAAAAATGAATGTGGCCTGAACTATTCTGCATTCCTTGACACGTTGGAACAAAATGGGATTATTAGCAGAAACCATGTTATTGGTTACTTTCAAAATTCTAGATGTAGATGCTTTAGCTCTGCTCTTCAAGACCAGCCTAAAAAGAGGGGGAAGGAAAGATCATACCAGACTTTTAAAACATAATTAGAAATAATTACAGTAAATCTATAGTGAACTAAGTTGGGTACGTGTACACACTATTGATTAAAGGGGCAGAGAATGGAAAACTGTAAGGCCTGAAACACGAATATCTCCTTGAACAGTTGAACAAAGTTACAAAGTGTTGCTGCTGCTTTTCATCAATAATTAGTGACATTTAATCAGCAAATCCCATTGTGATTAAAGTCCAAATTTCATCTCATTAAATTGTACTTTGGAGTCTTTGTTTAAATGAGTATCACCACTTGGCGTGTACTTTGCCAAACACATATCACATGATGGATAAGCAACAAAACATTGCCCATTTGAAACAGAGACTGTCGCAGTCATACATTCTTGTGGTTACATTAGCATGGAATTGCAGAGAAAATTATAACGTTGCAAAAATCTGCTTTTATGAATGTGTTATAAAGAAAGCCTTGATGTTGATCATTTACGGATGTGGCTACTACTATGATTAAACAAAAGGGTTTGTATTTTATCCCATAATATTTGGTTAGGTTGCGTGCAAGCATTACAAACAAGATAAATACATAAGCGGAGAAAATATTAAATATTGACCAAAGAAAATTGCAGTTTTCTATGCGGTATATCATTGTCCTTTGTGTTCAGAGTTTCTATTTTCACGTTGCATTTTTGATTACCAAGTTCTCGGAGACTAAATATTTTCCACCTCCTTTTCGCCACTTTACAGGACAAATTAATGCCTATTGCCAGCAGATCAAGGAGTTCACATCACAGAGCATGGGCAAATTATTCATGGCTGAAGCTCTTCAAGGTCATAACAGCTGAAGTCTCAGTTGGAAATGCTGCAGCTCAACGTGGTTTCCAATACCAGATCCAACAAAATTCCATTCTGAAAGGCTGCCTTGTCTATAAAGCCAGTTCTGCACATCCAAAACAGATAGTGGAGGTTCAGTTGCCTCCAGTTTGTACGAATGCAGTGAAAATAAATAAATGAATTTGATGATCACATTAGTCCTTGTGTTTATTCCCGAGCAATACCTTAATTGTCTAACACTTAGCTAATAGTTGATTAAATTAAATGTCATTAGATTAAATATTAACTATCTTACAATGGTTCAGCGATCTTAAAAATAAGTTTGAAGTAGTTTGACTATTATTTAATCCCTTTTGTTAAATAATGATTTATTTTCAGTATGGCCTAGCTACAGCAGACACTAAGAAAATTATTTGAAATATTTTCATATTATCCCTCCTTTTTAATTGTTTATTTTAGTTCTGTGTGTTAATGTCCTCACCAAGCCTTGAAGTGAAGCAAGTTAGGGATGGGTTAACTTGTTTGCTACCAATATTACTGTATAAACTAGGCCAACATATGTGTGGCGATCATGGTTATTTTTGTAATTACTTTTAATTCCAGAGATTCACAATCTGCTGAGAGACGAAATTCTTCCCCATTTCAATCTAAAATCAATGACCCCCATTCCGAAACAAATGCACTTGGTTCTAGATACTGCAGCTAAGGGAATCTTCCTCTCAACATCTACCCCATCAGTCTCAGAATCTTATGTTTCACATCTCATTTATTAATACTCCAGTGATTAAAAGCCCAACGTGTTCAATCTTTCTTCAAACACCAACCCTTTCATACTCTTGAGTCAAGCTATCTTTTATCTTTTTTTTTAGATCTTTAGTTGTTGTTCCAGAATCAAACTCTGCTAGTAATTTCTTGTACCTGATGGGCTCTATCATGTTAGCTATTACCAGCAGTTCTCACCTGTACCACTGGTATTCAGCCTTTCGAATTGATTTGTGCACAGGTGCTCCGACGTTGCGAAACCACAGAATAGTCGACAGATTCAAGTCAAGCAGAATTAGGTCATTCGGCCCATCAAGTCTACTGCACCATTCAATCATAGCTGATCCATCTCTCCCTCCTAACCTCATTCTCCTGCCTTCGCCCCATAACTCATGATACCCATACTAATCAAGAATCTACCCATCTCTGCCTTCTGTGGCAAAGAATTTCACAGATTCACTACCCTCTGACTAAAGAAATTCCTCCTCATCTCCTTAAAGAAACATCCTTTAATTCTGAAGCTATGACCTCTAATTCTAGACTCTCCCACCAGTGGAAACATCCTCTCCACATCCACTCTATCCAAGCCTTTCACGATTCGATAAGTTTCAATGATGACCCCCCCCATCCCCCTCATCCTTCTAAACTCCAGTGAGTACAGGCCCAGTGCCGTCAAACACTCGTCATATGTTGGCCCACTCATTCCTGGGATCATTCTTGCAAACCTCTGGACCCTCTCCAGAGCCAGCACATCCTTCACCATCCATTACCATATGAGCAGAAATATATAATAATTATCCAAACTAAAATTGTCACCCTTGGTCATCATTTCAAAGTCCAATCCATAGCTACTCAACCTGACTAATAATTAGGGTTAGTAACAGTTTTCTTCATGGGTCTTGCCCAACCTTAAAGGAAAATCATCTCGCATGCACAAGATCAATTGAGATCAAGATCAAATTACGTCCACTATGAAATATTGGGGGTCTCTCATGACTGTTGACATTAATGGAATCTCACGTTGAAGAGATTTTCTCATTTATATCCGGAAGCAGCTGGAGAATCCTGTGTAACATGGTTGAAGCCTGGCTCATGGCAATCAATCCTGGCCACGGCAGCATTGCTTGTTCAGTCAACCCTTAGAGGTTAAATGTCTGTCCTTGACATATGGCCAAGGCAGGGCTGTGCCACATCCAGCAATCAAAGATTAACACTGCGTTGTTCAAGGAAAAGGGATGGGAAAAGAGGTGGAAGGAATGTAGTGTTTACAGCAGTCTAGGATAGGATGGGGCATCTGGTATTTAATTTAGAAATTTGACACTACATAATATCAGTACAGGCTACCTATTTTCCGTCGATAAGCACCCAGTCCTCAGAATAAATGGGTGACAATATCCTGGAGTCATTTGAGATGGGTCTTGGGTTCTGCAAAGAGCAGAATCCGTGATCCATCTTGCTATTGACCGCCGACTGAAACCAAATCTGCCAAGGACAATCCAGCCAGGAAAATGCAGGAACTAACCCAGGAAAGCAAACTGCCCATGACAACAAGCTGTACCTACAAGCTGTCTCTTCAATTTGAAGCAATTTATACAGCCGCTTGGGCATCTGACAGATCAATTTATTGGCAATCTCACTATCATTTTTGAACCTGGGTAAAGTTTTGGATGAAATATGTGGGAAAGAATTGCAGATGCTGGTTTATACCGAAGGTAGACACAAAATGCGGGACAGGCAGTATCTCTGGAGAGAAGGAATGAGTGACATTTCGTGTCGAGACCCTTCTTCAGACTGAGTCAGGGGAGAGGCACAGAGATAAGGTGTAAGGTGCGAAATCGAGACATCAAAGGGATGTGGATCATGGAAATTGTAGAATAGATCATTGTTAGGTAGGTGAAGTTGACAACGAAGCATACAGAGATAAAATTAATCAGTGGGACAGTCAGACTGGTCGGAGAACTAGGAAATGGGAGAGATGGAGAGAGGGAAAGTAAGGGTTACTTGAAGTTAGAGAAGTCAATATTCCTACCGCTGGGGTGTAAGCTGCCCAAGTGAAATATGAGGTGCTGTTCCTCCAATTTGTGCTGGACCTCACTCTGACAATGGAGCAGGTCTTTCTTAAGTTTTAAACCTTGTGTCTGTGCCATCAGTGTGCTATTACCATCTCTGCAACATTCCCCATCGCTTACCCCTGCTTCAGTTCATCTGCCTTTGTTTCTGCAAACATGACTAAAAATCTACTCTTAGATATAACTAACCATTCAATTTTCTCTTAACCTGAAGACATCCAAAACTTTACAGTCCATGTCTTAACTTGCACCAAACCTGTGTTTGTTAACTTGCAGATGCTGGAATCTTGCACAGAACATAAACTGTTAGCTGTGTTATAGTTTCTCGTTAAATAATACCTTAGTATTAAAATTCTTGATTCCATTCCCTTTGTATCCCTTGAACTCTCCTCCAGCCTGATATCTAAGATATCAGTATTCCTCTTGGTACAGCTTGTTCAAACTGAAAGTTAATTTCTTTCCATTCCCATTCTGATCTTTCTGCCCTGGGCTGCCTCCATTGAAGAGTGAGGCCAAACTCATTCTGAAGGAACAGCATTTCACATTCTGCTTGGATAGCTTACAACTCAACAGTATGAACGAATAAAATTCTCCAATTTTAAGTAACTAACCAACAAATATATCCCCCTGTCCTTTCTATTCCCCATGGCCCATCTGCATGCGTACTCATTCCTCCCGCAATCCTACTCCCATCCCCTTCTGCCTATACCCCTTCATTTTGGCTTCATATTTCACGCCTCTTATCTCCTTATCTCACAGCCTTTTATCCTTTCATCTAGGGTCTTCGTCCAACCATCTGCCAATGAAACACCCCTCGCCTGTACTTAACTTATCACTTGTCAGGCTTTGTCCTGCCCCCACCTCTCTTCCAGCTTTCTCCCCCCTATTGCAATGTCCGAAGAAAGGTCCTGGTCCCAAAACGTCACCTATCTATGTTCTCCAAATATGCTGCCAGACCCGCTGAGTTACTCTAGTAATTAAAGCCTCTTTAATGTCTTCACCGTTGGGAAGCCTGTGCATTTGAGTGCCAGGGCAGCAGTGTCTGTGTTTCTCCACTCAACCCTTCCTGCCTCTACAATTCCCGCCCAAGATTCTCATGAGAATCAACATCTTTGATTAACTGTCAGCTGCTCTACATCGGTGAGACCAAGCGCAGGCTTGGCGATCGCTTCGCCCAACACCTCCGCTCAGTTCGCGATAACCAACCTGATCTCCCGGTGGCTCAACACTTCAACTCCCCCTCGCATTCCGAATCCGACCTTTCTGTCCTTGGCCTCCTCCGTAGCCAGAGTGAGGCCCACCGCAAATTGGAGGGGCAGCACCTCATATTTTGCTTGGGTAGTTTACACCCCAGCGGTATGAACATTGACTTCTCCAATTTCAGGTAGTCCTTGCTTTCTCCCTTCTTCCCTTCCCCTCCCCTTCCCAGTTCTCCCACAGCCTACTGTCTCCGCCTCTTCCTTTCTTCCCCCCCCCCCCAACATCAGTCTGAGGAAGGGTCTCGACCCGAAACGTCGCCTATTCCTTCGCTCCATGGATGCTGCCTCACCCGCTGAGTTTCTCCAGCATTTCTGTCTACCTAACATTTTTTTGCTCATGTGTTCCGTCTGCCGTCATTCTTTTTGTTTGACAGCAGTCCTCTGATATAGGTTTTATTTCCGCTAGAATGCAAGTTCAGTGCAAAGAAGTTTTTAAATATCTGCAAATAGTTAAAAGACAAAAAGTAATAATAATCTATATGTAGGCAGTCCTTATCTCTGTAATGATAATACTGGCCATGTAACTAGAAATTGATGTGTTTTGACATCTGGCATTGTGTTCACAACCATATAATGCAATGCAGGTTCTTTGTAACCTCTAAGGACTCGAGATAAGAGGATTTCATTTGAGATCTTTCATCTTTCAGTGGAAGGGAAATCTTTGGCAGAACATCCCTTGAATCTGTAGTTTATGATGGGCCCCAGACACATCAAACTTCCACAAAGTCTTTAATCTTCTTCTCTGGTTTTAATCTTAGATTGGATGAATTAATAAAATAATCCTTTAGATCTATGGCTAGCTCTGAATGAAGATGTTTTCATAATGTGTGCTACAATTTTCATCCTTAAATTAGTGAAATTATAATCGTACTAAGTGTGTTCATTGATAAAATTTGTTGAAAGAAGTATGAGAGGTTTTATGTATGATTTCAGACATCTTTCAGTAGAGCACTGTGTTGTCCGAAATGATCAATGACCACAAGAGGAGCTTTTTTTTACACTGCAAAACTCAAAAATACTCCAGCCTGGTAAGGTACAATCTGTGAATGTCACATTTCAGAGTGCCATGATACGCAGATATCTCACGTTATTATGATTCTGAACAATTGTTATCACACAGAGAGTTGTGAGTCTGTGGAATTCTCTGCCTCAGAGGGCGGTGGAGGCCGGTTCTCTGGATACTTTCAAGAGAGAGCTAGATAGGGCTCTTAAAGATAGCGGTCAGGGGATATGGGGAGAAGGCAGGAACGAGGTACTGATTGGGGATGATCTGCCATGATCACATTGAATGGCGGTGCTAGCTCGAAGGGCCGAATGGCCTACTCCTGCACCTATTGCCTATTGTCTAAATCCATTATTCTGAAATTAGAGGATTCTGTCTACTATCCAAAATGAAGGAGGACTCTTCGTGGTCTACGCTTCCAAACTTCCTGAGTCTCCCATTTCTGATCAATGAATATAATTTTGGCTGATAAAGGTAAAATGCCTTTTACTCTCACTTTACCGTGCCTTAAGAGGGGCCAAAGCAATTTCAATTGATCTGGTCTCAGAATCAGCTTTCAACCCACACGCCCACTTGGCAAATGTACAGTCAAAAATATTACTTTTCTTCAATCAAATATTGTTGGTGCCTGGAAAATTAAAAAAACAATTTCCAGTAGAATCTAGTATTTTATTTTAGTTTACTGAGTTCAAAGGGTCTTTAAAATTGTCCGAAATGACATGAAGAATACTTATTATTTGATATCATTTGCTAAAGATACCCAGGTGGTTGTTGTGCTAATTTGGTAATGTTATCATTTTAACCCTTCATCCATATATATTTATTTTTATCGTCCCCTCGGGTGTACAGTAAAAGAAGCATTAAAAAACATTGGTAGACACAAAATGCTGGAGTAACACAGCGGGACAGGCAGCATCTCTGGAGAGAAGGAATGGGTGACGTTTCGGGTCGAGAACTTTCTTCAGACTGAAGAAGGGTCTCGACCCGAAACGTCACCCATTTCTTCGCTCCAGAGATACTGCCTGTCCCGCTGAATTACTCCAGCATTTTGTGTCTACCTTCGATTTAAACCAGCATCTGCAGTTCTTTCCTGCACATTAAAAAACATTATCTATTAGGAGAATCACAAATTGGCATGAGTCATTGCTTTGGGGAGTTTTTGTGAGTATACACGACTTTAGCTTTGCCCTCTAGAATTTGAATGCTAACTGAACTCATCTCTACAGAGGTTCATTTGGCAAACTTGGTGTAGCTGAAATCTATACATGAGATGTTATTTCCATCGTGCTAAATTAATTAGTTTCTGGCTGGGTAACTGTGAGTACACATTTCTTAATTGCCATTTGCTAACACATGCTGCCTATGTCAAGTGAGAACAGTACTGAACTTGTTTGCGATAATCACCACAACCAAATAACTTGCTGAAATAACTGCATTCACATGAAGAATGGTTAGTTGGTTGACTGAATTATATAATTAGTCCATGCCTACAGGAAAGAGAAGGAACGTAAATTCCTCTTTCCTGTTCGCTGGCTGTTGACATTTTGTATTTGTACAGTACTGTTTCGATAAAGGATATCTTTGAAAGCATTTACCTGTTAAAAGATACACCAGTAAGGAGTTAACCAGTTTTTGATTTGTGACCAAGATGGATTACGTGTAGAAAATAGACCTTGAGAACAATGTGATGATCTTGAGGGCATGATGTCTATATTTAATGTGACTAAAATCTCCCACTTGCCCTGGATTATATCATTCATTTCAGCAAATCTTTTATCATTTAGTTTTTTTTAGCACCTTATGATTTCTCCAGATCTTCAGTTTAATTAAGTTTGACCTAGTTTTCTTCTGTAACTTTAAGCCAAATTTGTAGAGCTCATTCTTTCTTCCTTCCTCTTTTCCTTTTCAATTCTTGGTATCTTTGTTTTCCTCTAAATTTGCCCCAGCATTACACCTGGCCTTCTCCTAACCTGTTCCCCCCAAATAACGCAAGAACAGCCTTTGTTTAAACTTCCACCTTCTTTTCATAATCACTTTTAATATGGAATAAAGAAGCGGCTTGATACGAAATAATCAGTCAGACACGTAAGGATACCAATTTGGACCATTAGGACTATACCAGCTCCCTAAGTAATCCTGTCATTGTCATTTCCCTGTAACCTATTTTCTCTCACATGCTCGACAACTCCCATCTGAATATCCTGCCACCCACCAAATTATTGACCACATTTCAAGGCCGATTTTGCCTTCTCATTTTGAAATGTTGTGGTTCGACTGTCAACGCTAACTCTTTGGGCAGACAGCTAATTACTTCCATATAAAGATCACTTTTCAATATATATTGATCATAGATATTTTGGGGGTCAGTCAGCATCGCTGGAGAAAAAGAATAGGTGATATTGAAAAAAGGTCTCGACCCGAAGCGTCATTCATTCTTTTTCGTGTAGGAAGGAACAGTAGATGCTGGTTTAAATCAAAGATAGACACAAAATGCTGGTGTAACTCAAATGGGTGACGTTTTGGGTCGACCCGAAACATCACCCATTACTTCTTTCCAGAGATGCTGCCTGTCCCGCTGAGTTACACCAGCATTTTGTGTCTATCTTTGATTTAAACCAGCATCTACTGTTCCATCATTCACATTCAGACAAGTAAACCAGTTTTGTTCTTATTATTTAATTGTCATTAGAAGCTGCTGCATCCCTTTAATCTAGTGATATTCTGATCAAAAAAATATTAGAAATATATTACCCTCACCTTCACTGGTCGACTCCCTTTTCTCAATTGACCTGAAAATTATCCGCTTCTTGTGGTTATATATTTCCTACCTGAAAGTTGCAATTGAGTCTGCTTTGTCCTTCCTTACATACATTGCGCACAGCAGCAGCTTACTGCATTTGATGATGGTCATGTGTCTTGAACATGACATCTGACCCTCCTCTAACCTTGTCCTTTCTAAAGGAAAAGAGCACCAGGTTTCTCACTCTCCCTACATAACCAGAATCTTTTATTCCCAATACCGACCTTGCAAAGTTTACGATACGATATATGATATGATAGAACTTTATTTATCCCAGGAGGGAAACTGGTCTGCCAACAGTCATAAAAACACAACAAGATACATGAAACATGAAATTAAAGTGACGAGTGGAAAGTCCAGCGTTGGGGATGTGCAAAGGGTAGAGGCGGGGAGTAGAGGGCCTGTCCCACTTGGGTGTCATTTACGCGTCATTTACGCGACAGGCCAGGAGTGACAGTCGCGCGCCAAGTGCTGTTGAGGGCCCTAGTTCTTTTGGGAGCCATTTGCGACGCCGTTCATACTTAGTCCGATATCTGTGGCAAGGATTTTCCCAGTGAAAAATTTTCAAAACTACGCACGCTTTATACCCGGGTGGTCACATGGTGCGGCTCTCAAATGCCGCGCCGACGGCGTGCGGGCGGCACATGGTTATGGACATTCACGCACAGTGACGCATAATAAATTAGCATAGGCAATGTTCGTGCTTCACCGTGTGTAACCATGCGTCACCACGCGCCACACGTACGCCGTCAGTACGTCAGCGTGCGCAAGGGATATGTCACGCAGGTGGCGCGCGAGGATTTTGAGCATTCCAAAATCCTGGGGCACCGTGCGTTACTGCACATTACTGCACGTCACTGCATACACCACCATGCCTCACCACGCCCCATTGCCTGCGTCACGACACGCCAACCAATTTTTAGGATGTCGCGTAAATGACGCCTAAGTGGGACAGGCCCTTCAGTCTCAATCTCAGTCTACCCCACGACAGAAGGGGGAGGAATTGTAAAGTTTGATAGCCACGGAGAAAAAGGATCTCCTGTGGTGTTCTGTGCTGTATCTTGATGGAGCCAGTCTGTCGCTGAAGGTACTCCTCAGGTTGATTAGTGTGTCATGGAGGGGGTGAGCTGTATTGTCCAAGATGCTCCGCAGTTTGAGGAGCATCCTCCCCGCCAAGACCACCTCCAGTGAATTTAACTCCGCCCCTAGGACGGAGTCAGCCTTCCTGATGAGTTTGTTCATTCTGTTGGCGTTTGCGACCTTTGCCCTGTGCCCCCGCACACTGCACCCTAAGATCTGGACAGGCTTCTTAGTTTTCAGCCCAGAATTGATTAATATATTTCAGCTGAGATTTAACTGCTATTTTAGGCTTTGGGACTTTTTATATTCCCTGCTTTGCGTTAAATTCCTTATGCTGTAAAATTATTGTTTCACCGGCCTCCATACTGATATTAGCATCAGGCCCGGTACTTATTAGATTTTGGTGTCATCTTTAAATTTGAAATTACAACCAACGTACCCGTGGCAAAATCATTCACTTGTATCAATATCCACTCCTTGCACAGTACTCCTCTGTACTTCTTTCTAATTTGAAAAATAGCCATTCATTAATGATCTCTGCTTTCTATCGCAGTGTTGTTTTTATAAGCACAGAAGAAACAGCTGCAGAAGGAGGTCAGAAAGCCCCTTGGGCTTTGCTCTGCCATTCAGTAAGATTATGGTTGTTCCAATTCTTGTCAGCAGTGTCACTTCCCCGCTCTTTCCCCGGCATCATTGACTGCCTTGTCATTTGGATATAGACAATAGACAATAGGTGCAGGAGTAGGCCATTCGGTCCTTTGAGCCAGCACCTCCATTCAATGTGATCATGGCTGATCATCCCCAATCAGCACCCCGTTCCTGCCTTCTCCCCATATCCCTTGACTCCACTATCTTTAAGAGCTCTATCTAACTCTCTCTTGAAAGCATCCAGAGAATTGGCCTCCACTGCCTTCTGAGGCAGAGATTTCCACAGATTCACAACTCTCTAGGTGAAAACGTTTTTCCTCATCTCAGTTCTAAATAAAGCATAAAGGATAAAGGACATTTATTGTCACATACACCAATTGGTGCAGTGAAATTTCAGTTAACATGCAGCACACAAATAAGATAAACACAACACTATATAGAATTTAACATCTATATAATTAAAAGTCTGATCTTGACCACATCCTGTTGCACTGCATATTGATTTTAGAAACAATGCTACCACTTACGGCTGTGATTTTTGGCCATCTTACTCAGTGTCCCCCTCCGCTGTGCAGGACAAGAGGATTTTTCCCATCGATGAAAAACAATAGACTTATTAATGTTTTAAACATGTTGAGATTCGCTCTCCTGTCAATCACACCATGAAGGCCATGCCCCTTCCGGAGGGACAATAAAACCCGGAAGTGTGGAGGTGCCTCATTTCTCTGTAAGATGGGGGAGCGAGAGGTTGCGACTCTCAGTCTGAGCTGTGAATAACACTGAACGCATGTCTACTAAACTGTGAGTGGTTTTACTGACCCGTGAGGGCCCTTAATGTGGTTCGGAAATGTAGTTTGACAATGCAAAAGTGTGTTTGGTTTGAAAATGCAAAAGTGTGTTTTGGTTTGAAAATGCTAAAGTTGCCTTTGGTTTGAAAATGCTAAAGTTGCCTTTGATTTGGTTTGAAAATGCTACAGTTGCCTTTGGTTTGGTTTGAAAATGCTACAGTTGCCTTTGGTTTGGTTTGAAAATGCTACAGTTGCCTTTGGTTTGGTTTGAAAATGCTACAGTTGCCTTTGGTTTGGTTTGAAAATGCTACAGTTGCCTTTGGTTTGGTTTGAAAATGCTACAGTTGCCTTGCCTAATTGAAGCTTTGCCTAATTGAAGTTGCCTTGCCTAATTGAAGTTGCCTTGTCCAATTGACGTTGCCTTGCCCAATTGACGTTGCCTTGCCCAATTGAAGTTGCCTTGCCTGAATTGAAGTTGCCTTGCCTGAATTGAAGTTGCCTTGCCTGAATTGAAGTTGCCTTGCCTGAATTGAAGTTGCCTTGCATAATTAAAGTTGCCTTGCCTAATTGAAGTTGCCTTCCCTACTATCTATCTATCTTCAAAACTCTGTGGCTGCCGTGTGTGGGAATAGAGAAAGAGGATTGGGGGTGAAAGGGAATGGGGAACAGATGGACTGTCCCTACCCCTCCCCCTTCCACTCTCCCTCCCCACTATTTCCCCTCCCTCTCCCCATCCCTCTCCCCCCCTCCACACTCTTACCCCTCCTGCCCCTACCCAATCCCCCCCCCGCACCTCTCTCCCCCTCCCCCATCCCCCTCTCTCCCTCCCCATCCCTCTATCCCCCTCTCGATCTCCCTCTCCTCACCGCTCTCCATCTCTCTCCTCACCCCTCTCCCTCTCCTCCCCCTCCTCCTCCCACCCCATCCCACTCTCCCCCACCCCCCTTCCCTCCCCCACCCCTTTCCATCTCTCCCCCACCCCTTTCCCCCACCCCTCTCCCCCACCATCCACACTCTTACCCCTCCCCTCCCTCCCCTACTCCATCTCCCTCCTCTCCTCCCGCCCCATCCCTCCCTCCCCCTCCACCACACCTCTCTCCCCCTCTCCCTCCCTCTCCTTGCCCCTCTCCCTCTCCTCCCCCTCCTCCTCCCACTGCCATCCCTCTCTTCCCCACCCCTTACCCCTCCCCCCTTCCCTCCCACACCCCCTTACCTCTCTCCCCTACCTCCTGCCCCCTTCCCTCTACCACCCCTTTCCCCCTCTCCCCCACCCCTTTCCCCCTCCCCACTTTTCCCCCTCCATCCACACTCTTCCCCTGTACCCCATCTCCCTCCTTGCCTCCCTCCCCCCTCCCCCACACCTCTCTCCCCCTCCCCTCTCTCCTCGCCTCCCCCACCCCTCTCTCCTCCCCCTCTGCCCCCTCGTCCTCACCGCTCTCCCTCTCCCATCCCCTCCTCCCCCACCCCCTTCCCTCTCTACCCCACCCCCTTCCCTCTCTCCCCCCGCCCCCTTCCCCCTACCCCTCTGTCCCTCTTCCAATACTCCCCCTACCCCTCCCTCCCCACTTCACTTCTCTCCCCCTTACCCCACCCCTCTCCCTCTCTGTCCCCCACCCCTCTCTCTCCCCCTCCCTCCCCTCTCCCCACCCACCACCCCCCCTACCCCTCTCCCTCTCCCTCCCTCCCCACTCTACCACTTCTCCCCCCCTCCCCACTCTTTCCACTCTCTACACCCACACCCCCTCCCTCCACAATCTTCCTCCTCCCTCCCCTCCCCCATTCCTCCCCCCCCATCCCCCTCACCACTCTCTCCCTCCCCATCCCTCTCTCCTCCCCTCCCCCTCCCCTCTCTCCTCCCCCTATCCTTCTCCCTCTCCTCACCCCTCTCCCTCTCCTCCCCTCCAGGTACAGGATACTGTTGGATGATCAGCCATGATCATATTGAAGGGCTCGAAGGGCCGAATGGTCTACTCCTGCACCTAATTTCTATGTTTCTGTTTCCCTCTCCGCACCCCTCCCCCTCTACCACCCATCCCTCTCTCCCCCACCCCCCTTCCCTCTCTCCCTCCGCCCCCTTACCCCTATCCCTCTGTCCTTCTTCCACCACTCCCCCTACCCCTCCCTCCCCACTCTTCCACTTCTCTCCCTCACCCCACCCCTCTCCCCCCTTCCCCCTCTCTCCTCCTCCCTTCCCACTCCCTTCCCCCTCCCTCCCCTCTCTCCCCCCACCCCTTCCCCTACCCCTCTGACCCTCTCCCACCACTCCTCCTACCCCTCTCCCCCTCCCTCCCCACTCTTCCACTTCCCTCCCCCTCCCCCTCCCACTCTCCCTACCCACTCTTTCCCCTCTCTCCCCCCACCCCTCTCCCCTCCCTCCACACTCTTCCCCCTCCCTCCCCTACCCCATCTCCCTCCTCCCCTCCCTCCCCATCCCACCCCCCTCCCCCACACCTCTCTCCCCTCCCCATCCCTCTCTCCTCCCCCTCTCCCTCTCTTCACCCCTCTCCCTCTCCTCCCCCTCCCACCCCTCTCTCTCCCACTCACCTTCCCTCTCCACCACGCCGCTACCCCATCTCCCTCCTCCTCTCCCTCCGCCCCTCCCCCACACCTCTCTCCGCCCTTCCCCCTTACCCCACCCTTCTCCCTCTCCCTCCCCATCCCTCACTCTCCCCCTCCCTCCCCTCTATCCCCCCACTCCTTCCCCTACCCCTCTGTCCCTCTTCCAACACCCCCTACCCCTCCCTCCCCACTCTTCCACTTCTCTCCCCCCCCTCCCCCTCCACTCTCCCTCCCCACTCTTTCCCCTCTCTCCCCCCACCCCTCTCCCCCTCCATCCCTCCTCCCCTCCCTCCCCATCCCCCCCTCCCCCACACCTCTCTCCCATCCCCCTCTCTCAACCCCTACCCCGCTCTCCTTTCCCTCCCAAATCTCTCCCGTTTCCTCCTCCTCCTCTCTCCTCCCTCCCCTCTTCTCACCCTCCCCTCTCCTCACCCCGTCTCCGTCTCCTCCCCCTCCCACCACCTGTGTGTTTGGGGGGTGGATAGTGTGAGTGTGATGCCGCAGCCCCCCTTCCCCCGCAAACGCCGTTGGGGAAACAGACCCAACGGGTCTGCACTTGGTCTAGTATATAATTAAAAGTCTAATCTTGACCACTTCCTGTTTGCGCTGTATATTGATTTTAGAATAAACGCTACCGCATATGGCTGTGATTTTGGCCATCTTACTCAGAGTCCCGCTCCGCCTTGCACCCTGTTTGAAATGGTATGAAACTGCACTTGAATTTGGTGGCCTTGCACCCTGCTTGAAGTGCTATGAAACTGAACTTGAATTTGGTGGCCTAGCACCCTGCTTAAAGTGGTATGAAACTGCATTTGAATTTGGTGGCCTTGCACCCTGCTTGAAATGGAATTTCAAGGAATAGCCGTGAATCAACTGCCAGCCCACCAACCATGAGTGAGTGAGCTGCCAGCACAACAGACTTGAGTGACTGAGCCGTTAGCCCAAGAATACATTTGGCCCACAATGTTCATACTAGCCCTCTGGAAACCAGTCCCTTGGGCCCACAACACCCATACTAGCGCTCCAGAAAGCCCCCCCCCCCCCCCCCCCCCCCCCCCCCACTGGCCACAAATATTGGAATTGGGGGAGAGGTGGAATATTGCATTGAGAGACCAGCCCTACCGTGTGAAGCATGGACCCAACGGGTCCCACTTAGTCTAGTAAAACAAAAAAATATCCCCCCCCCACAGCAGAATCAACATTTCCCATTGTGAGGCAAGGCAACAAAGTTCAGTCATCTTCCTCTTGCCTATAGAGGCATCTTCAGTCGCCGCAACGGCGGCCCGATGTTTCAGGCCCTCTCGCCGGGATGATCGGAGCTCCGGCGTCGGAATGGAAGAACACTCTCAGCGGCGTGGAGTATCCGAATCGGCCGCTTCCTACCAGAGACCTCGGCTTCCAAAATCCACAGGCCGAGCTGGGCGGAGCTCCAACATAGTGGCCTACCCCTTATTCTTAAACTGTGACCCCTGGTTCTGGACTCCCCCAACATCGGGAACATGTTTCCTGCCTCTAGCGTGTCCAATCCCTCAATAATCGTATGTTTTAATAATCTCTCACCCTTCTAAATTTCAGAGTATACAAGCCCAGCCGTTCCATTCTATCAACATATGACAGTCCAGCCATCCCGGGAATTAACTTTGTGAACCTACTCTGCACTCCCTCAATGGCAAAAATGTCCTTCCTCAAATTTGGAGACCAAAACTGCACACAATACTCCAGGTGTGGTCTCACCAAGGCTCTGTACAATTGCAGAAGGACCTCTTTGCTTCTATACTGTTATCAGATAAGTCTTTGGTCACTTTAATATTTTGTCACTTTAATGCTTTGGCTTCAATTTTACAATGTTACAATAACTTTGTCAAGTACGCTCTGAGTGTTTGTACATAGCAAGTCCATCTACCCTCAGTATTATCTCATCAATAAACCTTATCAAGACAAACACTTGTTTACTCTCATAATCGATGCTGCCATTCACTTAGCAGCCTCTAATTTTTAAAGTTCCAAATAATGCTCGTTCCTCAGCTGTCTGGACTATCATTGTCATGTTTATCCCACTCCCCCTTTATGGACAGCGGTGTAATACTTCTCACCTTCACTATCAGGAGCCTTTGCATCCTCTTCCCATCCATTATCACCTTCACCTTTTCCTTTGCTTCATAGGATATTGTTGACATATCTTATGAAGAGAGACATAACATTTGATATCTTCACCAAGCCCTCAGCATCCACACATGCTTACTTCCAGATTTTTGGTTTAGTTTAGTTTAGTTTAGAGATACAGCACAGAAACAGGCCCTTCGGCCCACCGAATCCGCACCGACCAGCGATCCCCGCACATTAACACTATCCTACACACACACTGTGGACAATTTACACGTACACCAAGCCAATTAACCTAAAAAACTGGCACGTCTTTGGAGTGTTGGAGGAAACTGAAGATCACAGCGAAAACCCACGTGGGTCACGGGGAGAACGTACAAACTCCGTACAGACAGCACCCGTAGTCGGGATCGATCCCGGGTCTCTGGCGCTGTTAGCGCCGTAAGGCAGCAACTCTACCGCTGCGCCACCGTGACTGCCCTTTTGGTTCTTTTGGGATCTCGTCTTCCTTTGACTACCCTTTCTATTTGTGTGCATGTTTTGGTTTCCTTCTGAGCTGCTTGCTAATCTATACTTTCTTTGCACTTCTTAATCCCATCTTTTTAATTAATTGCATTCTGCCTGGCTCTCTACTGTTTTATGAAATCTACATTTGTCATAATTTTTTGTTTATTTAGTCTATTTTGTTTATTTTGTTATTCAGTCTATTTATCTTCATTTGAGATCCAGTGAACTCCAGCTTTGCATTCTCTTCCTTGGTCTACTTATGGGAATTTGCCCAATTGCTCTTTGAGTCAGTTAGTTAGTTTAGTTTATTGTCACGTCTACCGAGGTACATTGAAAAGCTTTTTTTGCGTGTTATCCAGTCGACGGAATGACAATACACGATTACCATTGAACCAATAACATGATAAGGGAATAACGATTAGTGCAAGGTAAAGCCGGCAAAGTCTGATGAAGGGTAGTCCAAGAGTCACCAGTGAGGTAGATAGTGGTTCAGGACTGCTGTCTGGTAGTCAATGCCTATTCTCTGAGTAGCACCATTTCCTCACCTATCTCCCTGCAGGCTGCTGTTGGGGTTACTGTGCAAAATTGCACTTTGGCTCTTGGTCGGCATTGACACATGAAATGTTAAAAGGGGGGAAGGAGGAATACATGCCGTCATGGTGGTCCCTCTAAATATCAGGCTTATTGTTCAGACTAGACATCAAATGCTGGAGTAACTCAGTGGGACAGGCAGCATCTCTGGAGAGAAGGGCTTCTTTTTTGGAACTGCTGTTTGCCTGGTACTAGTAGGACATAAATAAAATGTATAAATAGTATTAAGATCTTGCATGCAGGCACAGACCAGTGCATTTTGGTGAGCAAATGCAATGAAGTGTATTGATTCGTTTAAGAAGGAACTGCAGATGCTGGAAAATCGAAGGTACACAAAAATGCTGGAGAAACTCAGCGGGTGCAGCAGCATCTATGGAGCGAAGGAAATAGGCAACGTTTCGGGCCGAAACCCTTCTTCAGACTGATGGGGGGGGGGGGGGGGGGGGGGGGGAGAAGAAAGGAAAAAGGAGGAGGAGGAGCCCGAGGGCTGAGGGATGGGAGGAGACAGCCCGAGGGGTGAGGAAGGGGAGGAGACAGCAAGAGCTAACAAAATTGGGAGAATTCAATGTTCATGCCCGCTGGATGCAGACTCCCTAAGCGGAATATGAGGTGCTGTTCCTCCAATTTCCGGTGTTGCTCGTTCTGGCCATGGAGGAGACCCAGGACAGAGAGGTCGGATGGGGAATGGGAGGGGGAGTTGAAGTGCTGAGCACAGTAAACTGGGCTGGTCCAGGAACGCTGAGGCCCTGTACAAGAAGGGACAGAGCTGGCTGTACTTTTTGAGAAGGCTCTGCTCCTTCAATGTCTGCAGTAAGATGCTGCAGATGTTCTACCAATTGTTGGTGGCCAGTGCCATCTTCTTCGCTGCAGCGTGCTGGGGCAGCAGGGCGAAGGCTGCGGACGCCAGTAGGATCAACAAACTCATCAGGAAGGCTGGCTCCGTCCTGGGGGCGAAGTTGGATTCATGGGAGGTGGTCTTGGAGGGCAAAATGCTCCTCAAACTGCGGAGCATCCTGGACAATACAGCTCACCCACTCCATGACACACTGGTCAACCTGAGGAGCACCTTCAGCAACAGACTGGTTCCACCAAGATGCAGGTCAGAATGCCACAGGAGATCCTTCTTCCCTGTGGCTATCAAATTGTACAACTCCTCCCCTTCTGTCGTGGGGTAGACTGACTCCCCTCCCCCCCTCCTAAATATTTGCACATCCCCAAATCTTTCCACTCGTCACTTTAATTTCATGTTTCATGTATTTTGTGTTTTTATGACTGTTGGCAGATTAATTTCCCTCCTGGGATAAATAAAGTTCTATCGTATCGTATCATAACAATGTGACAGGAGCACAGACCATGAATCTAATTAATTAGATGTGAGATGATTAGCTCTGTCTGCATCACCGTGCTTCCTCCGTTTAGCCAGTGTCTAGTTTTGTGTGGGAATTTTACCTGGGACTGCTCCTTGCATGTATTCTACATTCCTTGTTGATCAAGAAATGGTTTCTTGGCATGAAGATCGTGGTAGAGCAATGCAAATGTTGGGCCATAAGATGATGGTCTACACTAACTCATTGATCCCTGGTTTTGAGATGCAAATCTCTATCTATAATACTAAAACTCTGCCTATTGTTTGTGTTTGTGTTGACGATGTGTCAATCTGTTTTTCCTATCTTCATCCAAACGCCACAGCCTTCCCATTTTCACATATCCTACTCACATTTTTTCCCGCCGTGGTGATAAACATCTTCCCGTCGCATTCCCACCTATATTTCCGACGATATTAATGCTTTACATTTAAAAAACAGCCACAAAAACTCACCCAATTCGAGAAAAAAAACCAGATTGACGTCACAATGCACTTGCAAGACAGGACGGGACACTCCGGGAGGGAGGGGGACTCGAACGCTCGCACAACGCCCGACGCCTGGGGGTGAGGGTGGTGCCGCGGGCCCTGGCTGGAACCAAGCCTGGTGCTCGAGCTGGAGTGAGAGCCAAGCCTGGGGCATGGGATGTGGCCCTGACCGAGGCCGAGAAAGAAGCTGCCACTGGAACTAAGGACGAGCCTGGGTCTGGGGTCAGGGACGAGCCCGGAGAGGAAGTCGAGGCCTGGACTGCAGCCGAGCTGACGGCTGGAGTCTACAGCCAGGGCTGGCCAGGCCTAATACAAGAACCAGGCCGAGTTCCAGGCCCTGGCACTGCTCTACGACCTGGGTCCTGGGCCAGGGAAAGGGAGTGAGGGGCGGAGAGTGAGGGAAATGAGGAGGAGGATAGGGTGGGATTGGGATGGTAGAGGGAGATGGGGGGGGGGGGGGTTAGAGGAGGTAGATGCCCCTCCCTATCTACCCTCACTGCCACCCTCTCTACCCCCTCCCTCTCTACCATCCTTCCTCTAACTCCCTCCCCCTCTCCCTATCTACCCTCCATCCCCCAACTCTACCCCTTCCCTCTCCCTCTACCCCCTCCCTCTCTGCCCCTCTCCCTCTCTACCCCTCCCCGGCGCCTTCCCCCTATCTACCCTTCCAATCCCCAACTTACCCCTTCCCCTCGCCCCTACTCCCCAAGCCCTCTCTGCCCCTCTCCCTCTCTACCCCCTCCCTTTCCCTCTCTACTCCCCTCCCCTCCTTCTCTACCCCCCCTCCCTCTCTGCTCCCCTTCCCTCTCTACCCCCCTCCCTCTCTACCCCCTCCCTCTCTAACCCCCTCCCTCTCTAACCCCTCCCTCTCTCCTACCCCTCCCTCTCTACCCCCCACCCCTCCCTCTCTAGGCATTGAAGAGGGAGGGTGAATAAGAGTAGGAGGGAGTGCTGGGGGATGAGGAGAAAAGGGCCGTGCCTGCGCAGTTGGGGGCTATGCGTGAGTGGAACAATATTGCGTTAGGGGAACGGCTTGCGTCAGGGGAACGGGTGAGTGGTGGAATCTTGCGTTGGGGAGCAGACTCAATGGGTCTGGACTTGGTCTTTGCAATTTACAAAAGCCAATTAACCTACAACCCTGTACGTCTTTGGAATGTGGGAGGGAACTGGAGCACCCGGAGAAAACCCACGCCTTCATGGGGAAGAACTTACAAACTGCGTACAGACGATGACATCTGCGTACAGGTGGTCGCTTCAGAGAACACGGAGAATTACCTCAATATGAATGCAGGACATCAGCTCTGTTAAGGCATTGCAGTGACTACATCTCTGATTACTATGGTGGACATTTGGATCAGCTGTATGTCACCTGGTAGGAATACATTCCAGTGAGTTTATCCCCATTTTGGTCTGCACACTAGTTGTGCATCTTGTGCCATAACCAGTTTAGTCAGTGGTGATGCTGCTCCAACAGTCTTGCTGATGGATTTATTAATGAACGATTCATCCTAAATATAAATCCGGGCAAATTAATTCTACAAAAACACTACAACTTGCAACTAAGCTCCAATCTACATACACTTGGGGTGGGGGTGGGGGGGGAGCGATGACATTATATTTATCTTTGTACTATTATTTGTTTTTTCTTGTGCATTAGGGATATAGGCAGGTAGTGAGTAGACAAGAACATGGGCAGATGGACTGCGATAGGGGATATATGAAGTATTTGCTTTGGGATGAAGAACAAACAAAAATACATTCAAAAGAGAAATTGGATAATAACTGATGTGATCCACAAAGTTAGTTTGAAGTACACCAAACAAATGGGAACACAGCCAATAAATTCATGGAAGAACTTAGCAGGTCATGATGCCTTTGGGGGCATCCGGAATGCATCAACATTATGGATCGAGATCCTGCATCCTAAAATGTCGACACATCCCTTTTGTGTCCACGGATGCTGCTTGACCTGGTGAGTTCTTCCAGCAGATAGGAACAAAATACTGGAGTAACCCAACGGGTCAGGCGACATCTCTGAAGAAAAGGAATAGGCGATGTTTTGGATCGAGACCCTTCATCAGACCCTTCATCAAACCGCACATTAGCTCTTCGATTGAGGAGTTTGGAGTAAAAGAATAAAAGAAGCCTTCCTACTGCTTGAAATGATTGTTAAATCTCAAGAAAGATAGAATAGTCCCAGAAGCAGTGAAATGAAAGCTTACAGAATTGATTTTTGGGATGAGAGTGTTGTCTTATAAGGAAAGAATGAGTGAGCTCTATGGAATTGAATAATAAAAATGTGATCTCATTGAAGAATACAAAGTTCTGATGGGTTTTGTCAGGTTTTTTGTGGATCCTGGTTTTGTGGACACGCAGTCTTAGAAGGGGGCGCTGCACTGGCAGCAGCCTGTCGGCAGCGTGTCCGTTTTTCCCCCAACTTTTTTTATTTTTTTAGTATGTTTAAAAGTCTGTATTTAATGTTTCTTTGTGTGTTATGTGTGGGGGGTGGTGTGGGGGGGTGAGGGGGAAACCGTTTTGGCCGCCTCTTCCATGGAGAGGCGATTTTTTCAGGTCGCCTCCCCCATGGCCTAACAGCAAGGATCGGCGCGGACTTTCCCGGAGACGCGCCCGGGGCTTCAGCGGCGGGCACAGCGTGGACTCTCGGCGCGGAGCGGGTGAGACCTCGCTGGAGGGGAGCGCTCCGTTACGCTGGCCCTCGGCAGCCGGCAGCCGGCAGCCTGAAGCCGCAGTCTGCAGAACTCCAGCTGGTGCGGCGTCTACAGCCCGGGATCCCTCGTGGAGGACCCGGGGGGAAGAAGTAGCTTCCACCGCCGGCCCGCGGCCGTCTTCTACCGCGGGTGCGGCATGGACTTATCATCTCCCCTGGAGGGGAGCTACGACCGCCGGCCCTGCAGACTGCGGTGCTTCCGGCTGCGGCACGACCGGTACTTTAAAACTTTGACCGCCGGCCTGCGGCCTACACCAGCCTGAAGCCACGGTCTCTGGTTGGGAAGAGCCGATCCTGGACTCACCTTGACTTTGACTTTGTCCCTTACCATCTGGACGCCCGCAGCAACGGCTGTGGAGGGTGGTGGTCCCGACCACGGGGGAAAATGGAGGAGGACTGGCCAAGCTCTGTGCCTTCCACCACAGTGATGAATGCTGTGGTGGATGTTTGTGTAAAAATTTTATTGTGGTTGTGTTCTTTATTATTGTACCGCTGCTGGCAACCCAAATACCACCGACCTTGGTTGTGTGGCAATTAAATTATATCAAATTATATCATATCATGAGACGCAGTATAAGATAAAGGATCAGACATTTGTGATGGGGATCAGGAAGGATTTCTTCTCTGGGAGCTGTGAATTGTTGGAATTTGGTGCTATGAATAATCAGTCTGGGTTTTTTTAAGACTGAGGTTGAGGGAGCATCCTGGGATTGTTTTAAATGTAATTTTCATGAACGGGCATTACTAGCAAATCTAGCATTTTACTTCCCATATCTAAATGGTCCTGACATGGCTTTCTTGCCCTTCCAGAGGGCAGTTAAGAGTGGTGAATCTGGAGTTATGTGTGTCTGTCCTGATAAGGATGACGTTAATGAACCAGATGGATTTTGTTCAACCATCTGGAAGGGCACAGGGGCGTAGCGGTAGAGTTGCTGCCATACAGCGCCAGACACCCGGGTTTGATCCTGACTACGGGTGCCCTCTGTACGGAGTTTATACGTTCTGCCTGCGCCATTGTGGGTTTTCTCTGATGTTCCGGTTTCCTCCCACACTCCAAAGACATACGGGTTTGTAGGTTAAAGGGCTTGGTATAAATGTAATTTATCTCTGGTGTGTGTAGGTAGTGTTAGTGTGTGGGGATCGCTGGTTGGTGCGGACACGGTGGGCCAAAGAGCCTGTTTCCGTGCTGTATCTCCAAACTAAACTAAAATCTACAACCAGCTGAGCAAATGTGAAACAATGCTGTCATTTTCAACTAATTACTATTACTGTGTATTTACAACGTCAACCTTTAAACATCAACCTTTAAATCAGCTGAACAGAGCAATATGCATATACAAAGTTATTCCGCTGAATTTGAAGGAACAATAAATGCAACTTGGCCAAGCTGATGCCAACACTGCTTTCTATCCAAATGGATCTGTAGGAATACAAAATGAACACCTGTTTTATTTTCTAAGGAGATAAAGGATACCAAATTGGACCATTGAGACTATACCAGCTCTCAAAGTAATCCTGTCATTGTCATTTCCCTGTAACCTATTCTCTCTCACATGCTAGACAATCCCATCTGAATATCCTGCCACCCACCAAATTATTGACCACATTTCACAGGCCGTTTTTGCCGTTCTCATTTTGAAATGTTAAGTTGATATCTTGTGGTTCGACTGTCAACGCTAACTCTTTGGGCAGATATCTAATTACTTCCATATAAAGATCACTTTTCAATATATATTGATCATAGATATTTTGAGGTTCGGACAGTATCGCTGGAGAAAAAAAATAGGTGATATTGAAGAATGGTCTCCTATTCTTTTTCGTGTAGGAAGGAACAGTAGATGCTGGTTTAAATCAAAGAGAGACACAAAATGCTGGAGTAACTCAGCAGGACTGACCAGATCAGTCTGAAGAAGGGTCTCGACCTGAAACATCACCCATTCCTTCTCTCCAGAGATTCTGCCTGTTCCGCTGAGTTACTCCAGCATTTTGTGGCTACCTACTCTTTTTCTCCAGGGATGCTGTCTGACCCACTGAGTTACTCTAACATTTTGTGTCTATCTTCAGTTTAAACCAGCATCTACTGTTCCTTCCTACACATAGGTATTTTGCGGATTGTTTAGACGTTAGACTTTAGAGATACAGAATAGAAACAGGCCCTTTGGCCCATCGATTCCAAGCTGACCAGTGATCACCCCGTACACTAACACTATCCTACGCACTAGGAACAATTTACAATTTTATCAAGGTGAATTAACGTACAAACTGTACGTCTTTGGAGAGTGGGAGAAAACTGGAGCATTCTGAGAAAACCCATGGAGTCACGGGGAGAATGTATAAACTCTGAACAGGCAGCACCTGTAGCAGGATCGAACCCGGGTATCTCCTGCGCAGTAAGGCAGCAACTGTGTCTCTATGCAGCCCCATTATTGAGAATTACTGTGGGCTCTATATTGATAAAAATTGTGCTTTTTAATCTCTTGTGGCTATGGGTGTTTATAGCTACTGTACATTATCCATGAAACAAGTAGAGTCTGGTACAACTAATGAAGCATATTAATATCTATATTACTAAATCTCTGTTCTTGACCGCTTTTGGCCTTCTGTGCTGCAATTTCCGAGAGAACGGCGCCACCTACAGCCGTCATTTTTGGCCACCTCGCTCAGAGCCCCCCCTCCGCCGCCCCGAGGATTTTTCCCGTTGATGAAAAATGACAGAGATATTAATGTTTTTACAAAATTCCCCATTCTCTCTGCTGCCCCTGCTGGAGGGAGGAGGAGGGACTATAAAACCAGGAAGTGGTGTGCCTCAATCAGTCTCTGCAAGTGGTGTGCCTCAATCAGAGCTCTGAATAACACTGAACAAATGTCTCCACAGCTGTGAGTACCCATAATGTGGTTTGAAAATGAAAATATGGTTAGTTTGAGGAAAAAAGCACTACCTGCAAATGGTTGTTTGAGTTGAAGTAAAACGGCACCCTCTCTCTCTCTCCCCACCTCTCTCTCTCACTATCCCTCTCTCTTTCTCTCTCTCTCTCCCCCCTGTCTCTCTCCCTTTCTCTCTCTCTCTCTCTCCCCTCCTCTCTCTCCCCCCTCTCCCCATCACCCCCCCTCTCCTCTCCCCCCCTCCTCTCTCGCCCCTCCTCGCGCCCCCCTCCTCTCTCCCCCCCTCCTCCCTCCCCCTCCCCTCCTCCCCCCCGTCCCTCCTCTCCTCCCTCTCTCCTTTCTCCCCCCCCTCCGCCTCCCCCTCTCTCTCTCCCCCCTCTCTCCCCGCTCTCCCTCTCTCCCCCCTCTCTCCCCCCCTCTCCCCCCCCTACCCCCCCTCGCCTCTCCCCCCACTCCTCTCCCCCTCGCCTCTCCTCTCCCCCTCTCCTCTCCTCCCTCTCCCCCTCTCCTCTCTCTCCCCCCCTCTCCTCTCCCCCCTTCTCCTCTCCTCTCCCCCCCTCTCTCTCTCCCCCCTTTTTCTCCCTCTCCTCCCCTCCATCCCCTCCCCACCGTCCCTCCCCTAAACCCCCTTCCCCTCCACACACCCCTACCCCCTTCCCTCCACCCTCCCTCCCCCTCCCTGCTCCCCACCTCTTCCCCTCCCCTCACCTCACCGCCCTCTCAGCACACCCTCTCTCTCCCCCTCTCCCCCCCGATCCCCTCTCCTCCCTCTCTCTCCTCCCCCTCTCTCCTCCCCCTCTCTCCTCCCCCCTCTCTCCTCCCCCTCTCTCCTCCCCCTCTCTCCCCCTCTCTCCCCCCTCTCCCTCCATCCCCTCCCCCACCCTCCCTCCCTCCCCTAAACCCCCTCCCCTCCACACCCCCTACCCCCCTCTCTCCTCTCCCTCTCCCTATCCTCTCTCCCCCTCTCTCCTCCCCCTCTCTCCTCCCCCCCTCTCTCCCCCCCCTCCCTCCTCCCCCTCTCTCCTCCCTCTCTCCCCCCCTCTCTCTCCCCTCCTCCCCTCCATCCCCTCCCCCACCCTCCCTCCCCTAAACCCCCTCCCCTCCACACCCCCTACCCTCTTCCCTCCACCCTCCCTGCTCCCCACCTCTCCCCCCTCACCCCCCTCTCAGCACCCCCTCTCTCTCCCCCTCACTCTCACCGTCTCTCTCTCCTCCCCTCCTCCCCCACCTTTCCCCCCTCACCCACCCTCCCTCTTCTCCACCTCTCCACCCCCCATCCCTCTTGCCCCTCTCTGTGTCTCTGTCTCTCTCTCTCTGTCTCTGCCCCTTCTCCCTCTGCCCTCACTCTCTAACCCCCCCCCCCCTCTATAGATGTGACTGCAAGTTGGGGGCTATGCGTCAGTAGATAGGGTGGTTATGGGGTAAAAGGAGCAAATTAATAATATTAATATAATATCAAGGGGGGTAATTAGCGTGAGTGCGGGGGGGGGAGATAGTTCGTGTGTGTGACGCTGCATGCCGCCTCCCCCCCCACAACCGCACGTTGGGGGAACAGACCCAACGGGTCTGCACTTGGTCTAGTATGTCATAAAGATGTAATTGCTAATATTTCCAGTTGTCAAAAAGAAGTATTGATGGCTGCCTGGGGGCATTGAGGAGGAAGGAGAAGATCCTATGTTCCTGTCTTTTAATGGGATAGGTTTGTGAATGTCTATGTTGACAAGAATGTTTATTGAACAATGATGACTGTTGCAACCACAAATGTACTCACTGCGTGTTGCAATGTGTTCACCCAGTGTTGCGTAGTTACGTACATACAGAAGGAGAAATCACTTATGGTTGGGACAAAATACTTCCAGAAGGCCATTAAGGTGTGACGTTTGAAGAAAAACAAGGTCCACTGTTGTAAACTAAGTACCTTTTATAATGGTTTTTCTATTTAAAAAAAGTTGCACAAGTAAATAATGATCAGAGATATAACGATTGGAGTGCAGGAAGGAACTGCAGATGCTTGTTCAAATTGAAGATAGACACAAAATGCTGGAGTAACTCAGCGGGACAGGCAGCATCTCTGGAGAGAAGGAATGGGTGACGTTTCGGGTTGAGACCCTTCTTGAGACTTCAGACTTCAGACAGACTGTATGAAGAAGAGTCTCTACCCAAAAACGACACCCATTTCTTCTCTCCAGAGAAGCTGCCTGTCCCACTGAGTCACTCCAGCATTTTGTGTCTGTAACAATTGGATATTACCCAGCTGAAGTTTTAAAATGTTTTGCTATTTCCCATGTCATACACGTGTGTCAAGATACATGCGTGCATCTACATCATGTGTAAAAACGTACTTCTTCCAATTTAAAAAAAAGTGAGATTTAATACATCATGCACTTAAAACGTTGATGAAAGACGAGAATAAGGCTTCCAGCTATGATTTATATTAACATCCTTTATTAATTGTTCCCTGGACCAGATTATACTTGTTTCTTGGGTAATCTACAATAATTAAATGCCTGTGGTTAGCAACATGAAAGTAAGATTCCATTATCAGTGGAAGCGCAAGGGAAACCATTACTGTTGAACCATACCACATGTACAAACTGATAACGTGTGCTTTTAAATTTTTAATTTATTCCATTTTTGGAAATAAAAACAAACAAAATATCATTTTACATTTCAAATTGTTAAAATTGCTTCTACTGTTGTGTAGAATTTCTAAAATTGAGCAAAGTACTGGAGGCCGTGTGAAAGATTTCCTCCCTCAGTATGTTTATATGTTATTTCTTGCAGATGATAAATCTTAACAATGTGACTGTACATATTGTTCTCTTTCACGTACTTGTTGAATAAAGAAAGACTTGGTGTTAACAGAAAATATGAATAGAAATATTATTAAAACTATTATATTCAGAAATGCACATTATTTAGATCAGAATATATGCTCTTCAATAAATTCGTTTTTGAATGAAGTTGTTTTGATGTCATTTTCTGACAGTTCAAATCATCAACACTCATTTCACCACAAAAACTGAGTTTATTCAAAATCCTCATATGATTAAAATTGGTTTTCAGAACTCTGGCAAATGCCTCGAACCGGTGGTAGGCTTTACAAAAATATATGTATACATATGTATATTCTTCTTAAAACAAGTTTAAAATAAGATATATGGTATCCTCCTTAAATGTTGTATGATTGCCCGTGTACTCAAGTCTTTCTATTAATATTTAGTCACATTTCAGGAACACCAAGCTCAGAATATAAATTAAGATTTTTTTGAAACAGGAAGTAGATTTGAGGTAATGAATAAAGACCCCAGGGTGTTTATTTTGGCTCCATAAACTGTGACAAACCCCCGTCAGTAGAGTGGAAGCAGATCATTAAAGTGACTTTCGAAAATGGGAATTTGCTAAATATCCAAAAGCAAAAAAAATTGTAAGGCTGGGTCACGGGGCTAATTGGATAGTTCTTTCAAAGAGCTGTCATTGATGTGATGAGCCAAATGGCTTCCTTCTGTGCTCCTTCATCCTGATTTGTTGGACTTTGCCATCTGTAGCAGGCAGGCACATGTAGAAACCTCTCGCTGTGTGTTTATAGAAGTTGAACACATACATCATCTACATCATCAGCAGTTTACCATTTCCCCTGAAAAGCATCTGTTGATCAGTCAAGTGTGTCCCTTGTTGAATGGCAAGCTCAGAAGATTGTTCTGACAAAATGATTTTAAACCTTGACCCTTGAAGTTACATTGCACCATTTGATTGCAAAGTCGGTTTCCAAATGACAGGAATGCTTGCTTTCGTTGGTCGGTCATTGAGCAAAACAGTCGGGAAGTCATGATGCAGCCTTGTAGGACTTTGGACAGGCTGCATTTGGAACATTGCATGCAGTTCTGGTCACCCCATTACAGAGAAGGCGAGGAGGCTTTGGAGAGGGTGCAGGGGAGGTTTGCCAGAATGGTGCCTGGATTAGAGGGCATTAGCTGCAGAGCAGAGGTTGGGCAGGTTTGGATTGTTTTCTCTGAAATGCCAGAGGTTGTGGGAAGTCCGGATAGAAGTATATAAAATCATGAGAGGCATAGATAGGGGAGACAGGACACTTTTCCCAGGATGGATATGTCAAGGAACGTGCTGCTGGTGATGGGCGTGGAGGTAGATACAATAGTGGCAATTCAGAGACTTTTGCATAAACACATGGAGTAGCCGGGGATGGAGGGATAAGGAGCAAGTGCAAGGCAGATACGAGCTGGTCTTGGCATCATGTTTGGCACAAATGTTGTGGGTTGATGGGCCTGTTCCTGTGCTGTCCTGTTCCATGTTCTCTATTCTATGTGCCAGGATTTCTGAATATTGAGAACCAGGGACAATCAGAGACTCTAATGTAGGATTAGGTTGTCAGAGGGGATATTAATTTCCAAAGGCAGAGGGAAAGAGCTGCTGAATTGGATTGCTCTATGGAGAGCTGATGTGGATACATGTGATGTGGTTGAAAGCCTTTCCTCTCACTCCACTGACTCTAAAGGGCCTGTCCCACTTAGGCGATTTTTTGGGCGACAGGCGCAAAATTTTCAACATGTTGAACATTTTTCAGGTACAGTGGCAGCAATTTTTGCTTGTAGGTGTTGTCGTAGATTATCGTAGGTGAATTCCATTAAAACTAGTCGCCTAAAGAGTTGCCTATGTGGGACAGGCCCTTTAGTACTAGATAACGGTCTTATTTATGATGAAAAAGCTTTCTGAATGGTCAGAGGGTAGTTTTTTTTAGGTATTCGGAGTGTGACCCTGACAGAAGAGCTGCTTTGGCCGTGTCAATTAATAGACCTGCCTATCAACGATGCATGGGCCAATATGAATTCCATCCTACCTGCGGTCATCTGTTGCCGGCCATGATTTGTCCTGGCCTTTCCTCACCTCCATTCCCCCTTCCCCCCCCCCCCCTCTCCCACTTCTATCCATTGGTCTGAAGAAGGGCCTCGGCCTGAAACATCACCTATTCCGTTTCTCCAGAGATGCTGCCTGACCCGTTCGGCTACTGGAAAATGTTGTGTTTTTCTTCGGAACAAAGTAGCATCGGCAGTTTCTACCCACACAGGCTAGAAGCATTATTGGAGGGGTTGCCACACTTCCCCCACATCCCTTCTCCCCCCAGCCCCATATGGGAGATGGGAGATTGCAACCTTTGCGTGGTCCGCCCTGTTTCGACGAATGCAATCAACCTGGCGTGCACAAGCAAATAAGATCAAATAGAACAAGTTGTCCTACAACTTTAGGCTGTGCACGCCACACGCAAGAAGAAGAAGAAGGTTCATATGTTTTTCTCCTTTGGTTCTTGTTCAAGGTAAACCTTAACTCTCACCATATGTCTGCCTATGCCAAGCAAGAAAGAGTCTACCGTGTTTTGTTTTTATTCTTGTGTGAAAATGCAATTAACCTATGAACATTTGACACAACAGTATAACCACAGGATAAACAGTACTTTGAAAGGAAGCAATTAATGTTTGTGAATAGTGGAGCCAATCACGTCAACCTGACTTGTATGGACTTGCTTCAACAATGTGCCTTGCGAATCGTTTATGCTTAATGGTGATTGATAATCATGTTAAAATATCACTCTTTGCGGGTGAAATTCCATTAATTGATCACACATCCGGTGTGAATTTAAAAAAAAATTGACTTTGATAACATTGCAACAAAACTTCAAAAACAGTCTCGTCTATTTATAATATTTTGTGGTACATTCATGCATCAGAACGAGTAACATGCAGCGCGTTCAAAGCAGGAGGGTTTTTTGTACAATTGGATACCATGACAACAGAGTATGGCTGGAAGCAACTATAACAAAGACTGAAACAAACGAATGAAACTAACCTTGGTTGTTCCGAATGCAGAAAGAATTGGATATGTAAGCAGTACAAATACATAATCAATATATATTATGTAACCTCATGATTTGGCACGGCCTTGTTTCAGCACTTGAATGACCGTGAACAAGTGAAACAGAAGCAGTGATGCACTCGTCACGTATCCCCCTGGATTAATGTCTAATATTGGAAGTTTGTAAATAGTGCTTCATTATTTACAAGCGAAGGAAAGAAAAAATGGACATGCTAGGAATTTACAGAGATCTTCAACAAACGTCTGTGATGAGGAATGATGCCTCATGTGTACAAAAGGGACGGATTACATTTTAACAGGTGGGGGACCAGCATTCTGGCAGGCAGGTTTGCCACTGCTACACGGGTGGTTTTAAACTGAATAAGGGGGGTGGGGTGTCGAATGGGATAGTTGAGGATGGAGTTAAAGAGAAAGGGTTTCTTAAATGTGTGAGCGTAGAGACAGAGGGGTGTAAAATGAGGGTAGAAGCAATAGGTAGCAAGGTGAAAAGTAACAGTGGCAGGCAGACAAATCCAGGACAAAAATCAAAAAGGGCCACTTTTCAACATAATTGTATAAGGGGTAAGAGTGTTGTAAAAACAAGCCTGAAGGCTTTGTGTCTCAATGCAAGGATCATTCGCAATAAGGTGGATGAGTTGAATGTGCAGATAGCTATTAATGACTATGATATAGTTGGGATCACGGAGACATGGCTCCAGGGTGACCAAGGCTGGGAGTTGAACATCCAGGGATATTCAATATTCAGGAGGGATAGACAGAAAGGGAAAGGAGGTGGGGTAGCGTTGCTGGTTAGAGAGCAGATTAACGCAATAGAAAGGAAGGACATTAGCTTGGAGGATGTGGAATCGATATGGGTAGAGCTGCGAAACACTAAGGGGCAGAAAACGCTAGTGGGAGTTGTGTACAGGCCACCTAACAGTAGTAGTGGAGTTGGGGATGGCATCAAACAGGAAATTAGAAATGCGTGCAACAAAGGTAAAACAGTTATAATGGGTGACTTCAATCTACATATAGATTGGGTGAATCAAATTGGCAAGGGTGCTGAGGAAGAGGATTTCTTGGAATGTATGCGGGATAGTTTTCTAAACCAACATGTAGAGGAACCAACGAGAGAGCAGGCTTTTCTAGATTGGGTATTGAGTAATGAGGAAGGGTTAGTTAGCAGTCTTGTTGTGCTTGGCCCCTTGGGCAAGAGTGACCATAATATGGTTGAGTTCTTCATTAGGATGGAGAGTGACATTGTTAATTCAGAAACAAGGGTCCTGAACTTAAAGAAAGATAACTTTGAGGGTATGAGACGTGAATTGGTCAAGATAGACTGGCAATTGATTCTTAAAGGGTTGACGGTGGATATGCAATGGATGAACTACAACAATTGTTCATCCCAGTTTGGCAAAAAAATAAATCAGGGAAGGTAGTGCATCCGTGGATAACAAGGGAAATCAGGGATAGTATCAAAACAAAAGATGAACCGTACAAATTAGCCAGAAAAAGCAGCCTACCAGAGGATTGGGAGAAATTCAGAGTCCAGCAGAGGAGGACAAAGGGCTTAATTAGGAAAGGGAAAAAAGATTATGAAAGAAAACTGGCAGGGAACATAAAAACTGACTGCAAAAGCTTTTATAGATATGTGAAGAGAAAAAGATTAGTTAAAACAAATGTAGGTCCCTTGCAGTCAGAAACAGGTGAATTGATCATGGGGAACAAGGACATGGCAGACCAATTGAATAACTACTTTGGTTCTGTCTTCACTAAGGAAGACATAAATAATCTGCCGGAAATAGCAGGGGACTGGGGGTCAAATGAGATGGAGGAACTGAGTGAAATCCAGGTTAGCCGGGAAGTGGTGTTAGGTAAATTGAATGGATTAAAGGCCGATAAATCCCCAGGGCCAGATAGGCTGCATCCCAGAGTACTTAAGGAAGTAGCCCCAGAAATAGTGGATGCATTAGTGATAATTTTTCAAAACTCTTTAGATTCTGGAGTAGTTCCTGAGGACTGGAGGGTAGCAAACGTAACCCCACCGCTGAAGAAGGGTTTCGGCCCGAAACGTCGCCTATTTCCTTCGCTCCATAGATGCTGCTGCACCCGCTGAGTTTCCCCAGCAACTTTGTGTACCCACTTTTTAAGGTAACCCCACGTCGGTAGTGGGGAAACTGCTAGAATCAGTTATTAAAGATGGGATAGCAGCACATTTGGAAAGTGGTGAAATCATTGGACAAAGTCAGCATGGATTTATGAAAGTTAAATCATGTCTGACGAATCTTATAGAATTTTTCGAGGATGTAACTAGTAGAGTGGATAAGGAAGAACCAGTGGATGTGTTATATCTGGACTTTCAGAAGGCTTTCGACAAGGTCCCACATAAGAGATTAGTATACAAACTTAAAGCACACGGTATTGGGGGTTCAGTATTGATGTGGATAGAGAACTGGCTGGCAGACAGGAAGCAAAGAGTAGGAGTAAATGGGTCCTTTTCACAATGGCAGGCAGTGACTAGTGGGGTACCGCAAGGCTCAGTGCTGGGACCCCAGTTATTTACGATATATATTAATGATTTGGACGAGGGAATTGAATGCAACATCTCCAAGTTTGCGGATGACACGAAGCTGGGGGACAGTGTTAGCTGTGTGGAGGATGCTAGGAAGCTGCAAGGTGACTTGGATAGGCTGGGTGAGTGGGCAAATGCATGGCAGATGCAGTATAATGTGGATAAATGTGAGGTTATCCACTTTGGTGGCAAAAACAAGAAAGTAGACTATTATCTGAATGGTGGCCGATTAGGAAAGGGGGAGATGCAACGAGACCTGGGTGTCATGGTACACCAGTCATTGCAGCAGGTGCAGCAGGCAGTGAAGAAGGCGAATGGTATGTTAGCATTCATAGCAAAAGGATTTGAGTATAGGAGCAGGGAGGTTCTACTGCAGTTGTACAGGGTCTTGGTGAGACCACACCTGGAGTATTGCGTACAGTTTTGGTCTCCTAATCTGAGGAAAGACATTCTTGCCATAGAGGGAGTACAGAGAAGGTTCACCAGACTGATTCCTGGGATGTCAGGACTTTCATATGAAGAAAGACTGGATAGACTCGGTTTGTACTCGCTAGAATTTAGAAGATTGAGGGGGGATCTTATAGAAACTTACAAAATTCTTAAGGAGTTGGACAGGCTAGATGCAGGAAGATTGTTCCCGATGTTGGGGGAAATCCAGAACAAGGGATCACAGTTTAAGGATAAGGGGGAAATCTTTTAGGACCGAGATGAGGAAAACATTTTTCACACAGAGAGTGGTGAATCTCTGGAATTCTCTGCCACAGAAGGTAGTTGAGGCCAGTTCATTGGCTATATTTAAGAGGGAGTTAGATGTGGCCCTTGTGGCTAAAGGGATCAGGGGGTATGGAGAGAAGGCAGGTACAGGATACTGAGTTGGATGATCAGCCATGATCATATTGAATAGTGGTGCAGGCTCGAAGGGCCGAATGGCCTACTCCTGCACCTATTTTCTATGTTTCTATGTTTCTATGTGCTGTCTAAGTGGTTTCGCCCTGGATGGGAAGAGTTGAATAGCAACCTGCACCATTACCATTCAATAATTGCAAATTTGAGAACTTAAAATAGGTTGAACTTGCTCATCTGTTCCCCTGTGATGGCCAATGGAGAAGTCTGGTGCAGCAATCCTAACAAGCAGGCTGATGTGATGTTTCCATGGTCTGAAATTTATGCCCATGATTAGATTGAAGATAATATTCCTTCCATTTAAGGAGCAAATGGCTGTATTTCCAGTGTGGATTTGAATTCAGCCATAGAATCATACAACATGGAAACAGGCCCATCAGCCCAATTTGCCCACACCAACCAACATGTCCCAGCTACACTAGTCCCACCCTATCCACTTACTTAAGGGGAAGTTGTGACCAGAGCCTTAAGTGTTCAGTAAGGAGGTGTTAGTTTTCTATGGTGTAGGCATCTCATGTTTCATTGTCAAATACACCGGAACTGAAAAATTGGAATTCTTGCAGCAGCTTTACAGGCACATTAAACACATCAAATAAATACACAATTTAGGGCAGCATGGTGGTGCGGCGGTAGATTGCTGCCTTACAGCAATAGCAGCACCGGAGACACGGGTTCGATCCCGACTACGGATGCTTGACTGTACGGAGTTTGCACGTTCTCCCCATGACCACGTGGGTCTTCTCCGACATCTTCGGTTTCCTCCCACACTCAAAAGATGGACAGTTTGTAGGTTCATTGGCTTGGTAGAAGTGTATAATTGTCCCTAGTGTGTGTGGGATTGAGTTAATTGAGTTAATGTTAATGGTCGCTGGTCGGTATAGAATCGGTGGGCCGAAGGGCCTGTTTCCATGCTGTATCTCCAAACTAAACTAAACAAAACTAAAATAAATTATCAATGACAATAAGTAAATCTGACTTTGTTAGTGCAAGCCAAAGTATATAGTCTTATTGCTACAAAGCCCACTGTACTTGTTGGTGAGTTAGTGTTGTGGTTAGATTTGTGCAGAGTAGTTGATGGAACAAAGCTGTTCTTAAATCTGTGTTGTCAGCCTCCTGTACCTATCTCTTATAGCAGTGAGCTGAGTGCATAGTTCAGGTTATGTGGATCTTTGTTCATATTAGCTATTTTACTGAGGCACACTTCCTGTAGATCCATTCAGTAGTGGGAGGTCAGTACCGATGATGGATAATGTCCACCACTTCCTGCAGCCTCCTTCATTCTGGGGAATTTGAATTACAGAACCAGGCCGTGATGCAACCAGTTAGTATGTTCTCCACCATAATTCGAAAGAGTGTTTGGCAAGATGTCGAATCTCGAACATGTAGAGGCATTGGTGATTAGTAATTTCTTAGTGATTGAATCAATGTGCCTGGCCCAGGGATAGATCATCATGAACTTGAGGCTGTTGAATCTCTCCACCTCCACCCCATTCCTGAAGACAGGTGTATAATCTCGTTGCTTCCTCTTCTTGAAGTCAAGAAACAAACAGCTCCTTGGTCTTGCCAATGCTGAGAACAAGATTGCTGTTCTGGTACCATTCAACCAGTGAATCAATTTCCCTCCTTCCTTCATGATTATGTCCAAGTGGATCATAGTCATACAACGGAGATACTGACCCCTCAGCCCTTTGCATCATTGAGCACGATTCCTACATTAATTCCATTTTATTCCTACCCATATTACCCCCCAACCTGCCATATTCCCATCAGTTTCCCTCAGATTCCTCCACTCATCTACACAGCAGCAGCAATTTTCAGGCCAATTAAGCTGCCAGCCCAGGCTTCTCTGGAATAGGAAAATAAACCAGAGCTCCCAGGAAATCCCATGCAGCCATTTACAGACTGTGCTCAGGCTCAGACTGCGCTCAGCTGTTATTTGGCAAATGAATCATCCTACCACAGCCCAAGAGCAGTGCTGAACTACCATCTACCTCTTTGATCTCCCTCGGACTATCCTTGACTGGACTTTACTGGCTTTACCTTGCACTAAACATTATTCCCTTATCGTGTATCTACACACTGTAAATTGCACAATTGTAAACATGTATTGTCTGTCTGCTGACTGGTTAGCACGAAACAAAAGCTTTTCACTGTACCTCGGTACACGTGACAATAAATTAAACAGAACTGAACTCAGGCAGTATTGGAGGTCAGGGTGGAACCCCATCTAGCTGTGATACAACAGCCCTTCTAACTGTACCAATGTGCTATCCCAACAGTGGGATATTCAGATGGATAAATATTATCGCTGTTTCCCAGAATGAGCAAATGAAAATGAAAAATATTTTGAAGTGTATTTTTCAGATCTTTATGTCCAGAGGATTGGTGATGTCTATGAGGTTTCTCAATCTAATGGACCACAATGGTACTGTTGCAATGTCCTGTGGGCTAACATGAAACAAAACCAGGAACTGTTGAATGTAGAAGATTTGAATGTTGCTGAAAATGGTCTCATCCTGGTACTTAGCAGCACAAGCATCATCTTTGCATGACAGTAGCAACAAAGCCCAAGGTCAAGTCAACCTACTGTGGTAGAAAGTTATTTGTTTAAGAAGGAACTGCAGATGCTCGAAAATTGAAGGTAGACAAAAATGATGGAGAAACTCAGTGGGTGAGACAGCATCTATGGAGCGAAGGAAATAGGCGACGTTTTGGGTTGAGACCCTTCTTCAGACTGATGTGAGGGTGGGGGGGTGGGGGGGGCAGGAAGAAGAAAGGAGGAGGCGGAGACAGTGGGCTGAGGGAGAGCTAGGAAAGGGAGGAGAAAGTAGGGACTACCTGAAATTGGAGGTCAATGTTCATACCGCTGGGGTGTAAACTGCCCAAGCGGTATATATAGTTATGTAGTTCTGACATTTCAGAGAGAAGGGTCTCGACCTGAAATGTCACCCATTCCTCCTCTCCAGAGATGCTGCCTGTCCTGCTGAGTTACTCCAGCATTTTGTGTCTAGCTAAATGAAATCAGTCAATGAAACAATATGGAGTGAAATTTACGGTGAGGATTTGTGAGGCTGTACAGATTGAATCCGGGAAAGAAAAATTCACGAGATTGAGGATCTAAATCACCACAAATGTAACCTGCTCCTGAATTGCAAGCTCCACCATTCATCTGGTGTAAACAGCAATGTAGGCACCAGGATCCAGCAGAAAACCCATGACCTGAAGGCAAAGGGTGGTTGGAGATAATTTAAATGGCTAACAGCATGATATGCCCATTCTTGAGTGCTGTGAAAGCCAATGTCAATTCAAAACCCAAAGTTTTGCCCCACTGAGACCCACAAGTGGGGATGACTTTATGACGATGAGAGCACCTGGCGAAAGAAACACTTCGAAAACCATCTGAACCACAACTCTTCACGTACACTCCTTGCCTCCATCTCACAGCAACCTATTCAAACCAGCCTTCCCACCAGACTTGGCTACAGAGGGATAAGTCCATATACCTCAGTCACTGAGACACAAGCTGACACTTCAGTCCAACTTGTCCATGCCGACCAAGTTGCCTGATTGAGCTGGTCCCACCTGTCCGTGCCTGCCTTATATCCCTTCATACCGTTCTATCCCGGTGCTGTCCAAATGTCTTTTAAATGTTGTAATTGATACTTCCTCTTCCTTTAGCAACTCATTCCATAAACGCATCACCCTCTGTGTGGAAGAAGTTGCCCCTCATATCCCTTTTAAATCTTTCCCCTCTCACCTTAAACCTAGCTCTCTAGTTTTAGATTCCCACACCCTAGACTGGATCTTCATCATATCTATGCCCTCGTCATTGTGTAAACCTCTGTAAGGTTACCCCATCAGCCTCCTAAACTGCAGGAAAGAAAAAGATCCAGCCTATGCACCTTTTTCTTATAACTACAACCTTCAGGGCTGGTAACATGCTTGTCAATCTTCCCTGCACCCTTTCTAGTTTAATAACATCCTTCCAATAGCACTGGGAATCATAACTGAACATAGTACTCCAAATGTGGCCTTACCAATGTCCTGTACAACTGTGACATGACATCCCAACTCCTGTACTCAATACTCTCATTGATGACGACAAGCGTGCCACATGGCCTCTTCACCACCCTCTTCACTTGTGTTGCTACTTCCATGGAATGATGTACCTGCACCCCTTGATCTCTCTGTTCTCTTAAGTGCCTGTCACACTTAGGCGACTGCCAGGGACTACTTTCAATGGAATTCACCTATGACACCTGGCGACAACCTACGACAGCACCTATGACAACCTACGACAGCAAAAACTGTCGCCTGTGGTCGCCAAAATCTCTTCCAATAAAATATCATTCATTGATGATGGGCTCACCGATACCTGTGATACCTGGGCTTTTTTTGTTGCAGTTTTTCATAAATCGAGGCACTTCGGCCACCCTCCAGTTTTCTGGGACCTCTCCCACGGCTAATGATGATATAAATATGCGGCTTCACACATTGTCCGGGGATACACATGATCAGGTACTGGGGATTTATCTACCTTTATGCATTTTAAGACCTTCAGCAACTGCTCCTGTAATGTGGACTATCTTCAAGATATTATTACTATTACCTTCCCTGGGATTCATGTCTTTCCCCATGGCAAATACAGATGTAAAAATACAAATGTAACACCTCACCTACCTACTGTGGCTCCACCATAGATGACCTTGTTGATCTTTAAGAGGCCCTTTGTTTTCCCCAGTTACTCTTTGCCACTGAATATAGAAAATTCCATTTAAAAAAAGAACTAGACCTCTGAAGCAAACTCTATCTTCATACCTATATTGCTAAAAGTAAGATCTTGACCACTTCCTGTTTTTCTGTTTCATGATTTTAGAAAAAACACTACCACTTATGGCTGTGATTTTTGTCCATCTTACTCAGAGTTCCCCTCCGCTGTGCAGTTCAAGAGGATTTTTCCCATCGATGAAAAATAAAAGAGTTATTCATGTTTAAAAAATGTTGACATTCTCTCTGCTGCCCCTGCTGGTGGGAGGGAGGAGGGACTATAAAACCCGGAAGTTCGTGCCTCACTCAGTCTCTGCAAGATGGAGGAAGCAGGAGGGTCACGTCTCTCTGAGCTGTGAATAACACTGAACACATGTCTACTCAACTGTGAGTGTCCTTAATGTGGTTTGAAAATTAAAATGTGGTTGCTTTGAAATACTGCACTGCAAAAATGGCTGTTGTTGGTGGTGGTAACTACTTTGAAATGCTGCCCTGCAAAAATGGTTGTTGTTGGTGGTGGTAACTGCTTTGAAATGCTGCACTGCAAAAATGGTTGTTGTTGGTGGTGGTAAATGCTTTGCTTAGAAATACTGCACTGCAAAAATGGTTGTTGGTGGTGGTGGTAACTGCTTTGAAATGCTGCACTGCAAAAATGGTTGTTGTTGGTGGTGGTAACTGCCTTGCTTTGAAATGCTCTACTGCAAACATGGTTGTTGGTGGTGGTGGTAACTGCTTTGAAATGCTGCACAGCAATAATGGTTGTCGTTGGAAACTTGACAACTTCCTGTTTGCACTGTATATTGATTTTAGATAAAACGCTGTGATTTTTGGCCATCTTACTCAGTCCCCCGCCGCTAATCAGGTGCAGAGGATTCTTACCATCAATGAAAAATAAAAGTGTTATTAGTGTTTTAAAAAATGTTGAGAATCTCTCTCCTGTCAATCACACCTTGAAGGCCACGCCAATTCCGGTTGGAGGGCGAGGGATTATACAACCCGGAAGTGTGGGTGTGGCTCCGTCTCTGCATGACGTGGGAGGGAGAGGTCACGACTCTGTCTGAGCTGTGAAGCAACTGAACACACTGAATGTCTACTGAACTGTGAGTGTGGTGTTAATGTGGTGTTTTGTGTGGTTTTATAGTGGTTTTATGGTGGTTTCACCCTGCTTGAAAAGGTATGAAACTGCATTTGAATGTGGTGGCCCTGCACCCTGCATGAATTGGTATGAAACTGCACTTGAATTTGGTGCACTTGCACCCTGCTTGAAATGGCATGAAACTGCACTTGAATTTGGTGGCATTGCACCCTGCTTGAAGTGGTCGGAAACTGCACTTGAATTCAGTGACCTTGCACCCTGCTTGAAGAGGTAGGAAACTGCACTTGAATTCGGTGGCCTTGCACCCTGCTTGAAGTGGTAGGAAACTGCACCTGAATTACTGAAAATCAGCTGTGAGAAGTTTCCATCATGCTTATTGTACACAATCACAGCTTTCCCATCTGGGAAGCGGAGGATAGAATGGCGATTAGTTTCGTTGAGTGGGTCGCGAGGTGCTGCGCGGCAGAAGGTCAGCCTGAGGTGCCATGGACATACCGGACAGCAGGCCTGTTTCACCACCGCGGAGCCGGCAACCTGCCCAGAGAGGGTACCGCCGTGCCCGGCACCTGGAGAGGTGGGATTCGGAACTGAGCGGACCGGCTGCAAGAGGCAGTGCAGTGCATCTTTACGGTGCAGTGAGCCGCTGGAGGCCTGGCCGCAGCCTGGGGCTCAGCTGGACTGGGCGGCAATCTAAATTGCCGAGCGCACGGACCGGATGCAGTCTGCAGCTACACGGAGCGGTGGAGCACTTAACTACAACTGGGACTTGAAAATAGCACAGAGTCTAGTGACTCTGTGTACTGTCTCAATGTACCACTGCTGTACACTTGTAGTGTATCTGGTTCAGGACTGAACTGGATCTAAAGTGTATCTAAGTTCTTATGCATAGGGATACTTGTACTGAACTGAAAACAAAAATGAATTTCACTGTACTTGGGTACATGTGACCATAAAGTACAGTTGAAGCATTGAATCAGTAATGTAATAATCATGACCCCCTACAAGAAAGGATACGTCCAACACAGCTAATTACAGACGGGTAGACACAAAATGTTGGAGTAACTCAGCGGGACAGGCAGCATCTCTGGAGAGAAAGAATGGGTGACGTTTTGGGTAGAGACCTTTCTTCACATTGATGTCGGGGGAGTGGGTGGGACAAAGATATAGTGCAGTCGGAGACAGTAAGACTGGTGGGAGAACTGGGAAGGGGGAGGTGGAGAGAGAGGGAAAGCAAGGGCTCTTTGCCGTTCAAGATGTCCATGTTTATGCTGCTGGGGTTTAAACGTCCCAAGCGAAATACTATGACAATGGATGAGGTTCAGGACAGAAAGGTCAGATTGGGAATGGGAGGGGGAGTTGAAGTGCTGAGCAACCGGGAGATCAGGTTGGTTAAGACGGCCTGTGCGGAGGTGTTCAACAAAACGATAGCCTGCGCTTGGTCTCGCCGATGTAGAGAAGTTGACACCTGAAACAGTGGATACAGTAGATGAGGTTGGAGGAGGTGCACGTGAACCTCTGCCTCACCTGGAAAGACTGCAAGGGTCCTTGGATGGAATCGAGGGGGGAGGCAAAGGGACAGGTGTTGCATCTCCTGCGGTTGCAGGGGAAAGTACCTGGGGAGGGGGTGGTTTGGGTGGGAAGGGACGAGTTGACCAGGGAGTTATGGAGGGAACGGTCTCTGCGGAAAGCAGAAAGGGTTGGAGATGGGAAGATGTGGCCAGTAGTGGGATCATGTTGGAGGTGGCAAAAATGTTGGAGGATTATCTGTTGTATGCGATGGCTGATGGGGTGGAAGGTGAGGACAAGGGGGACTCTGTCCTTGTTACGAATGGGAGGAGGGGGAGCAAGATCGGAGCTGTGGGATATCAAGGAGACCCTAGTGAGAGCCTCATCTATAATCAAAGAGGGGAACCCCCGTTTCCTAAAGAATGAGGACATCTCCGGTGCCCTGGTATGGAACACCTCATCCTGGGCGCAGATGTGGCGTAGACGGAGGAATTGAGAGTAGGGGATTGAGTCTTTACAGGAAGCAGGGTGGGAAGAAGTGTAGTCAAGATAGCTATGGGAGTCAGTGGGTTTGTATTAGACGTCGGTCAATAGTCTGGTTCCTGTGATGGAGACGGTGAGATCTAGAAACGGTAGGGAGATGTCGGAGATGGTCCAAGTGAATTTGAGTGCAGGTTGGAAATTGGTGGTGAAGTTGATGAAGTCAGTGAGTTCGGCATGTTTTTACACACAGGTCTCCTCACTCTCTTCCATGGAGAAACTCATCCTCTCCACCTACTCCCATTCCTCGAACGGCTGCACCCTGAGTCACAGTGTGGATTCCATCCATCCAGAAGTAGGCAGGACATGATCTTCACCCGATGACAACTCCAGGAAGAATGCATAGGCCAGTCACTGAAGCATGGTCTTTCTCAATCTCACTTTCATCAATGAGGAGGGGCTGTGCAGCATGCTTCTCGAATTTGGCTGCTAACAAATATGCAACTGGACCTTATTGGCTCCACAATAGCGTGCAAGCCATAATACCAACCATTGATACCAACCAGTGGGTCTAAAACAGAATCAATCTTAGTGAAGACTGCTGTCGACCAAGGCTATATCATTGTCCCAATCTTTCTCATTGCCATGTTGCACCTTGCCTTCTGTTAAACTCCCTGCGGGAGTTGAGCTAATCTTCAGAACAAAGGGGAAACCGTTCAAAAAACACACTCCAGAATCAAGGTCACTCAAGCAACATGCAGACAATCCTTGCATTAGACAATAGACAATAGGTGCAGGATTAGGCCTTTCAGCCCTTTGAGCCAGCACCGCCATTCAATGTGATCATGGCTGATCATCCCCAATCAGTACCCCGTTCCTGCCTTCTCCCTATATACCCTGACTCAGCTATCTTTAAAAGCCCTATCTAGCTCTCTCTTGAAAGTATTCAGAGAACTGGCCTCCACCGCCCTCTGAGGCAGAGAATTCCACAGACTCACAATTCTCTGTGAGAAAAAGTGTTTCCTCGTCTCCGTTCTAAATGGCTTACCCCTTATTCTTAAACTGTGGCCCCTGGTTCTGGACTCCCCCAACATCGGGAACATGTTTCCTGCCTTTAGCGTGTCCAAACCCTTAACAATCTTATATGTTTCAATAAGATCCCCTCTTATCACCTCTCATCCTTCTAAACTCCAGAATGTATAAGCCCAGCTGCTCCATTCTCTCAGCATATGACAGTCCTGCCATCCCGGGAATTAACCTTGCAAACCTACGCTGCACCCCTTCAATAGGAAGAATGTCCTTCCTTAAATTAGAGGACCAAAACTGCACACAATACTCCATGCGCATTTGCATGTGCATGTGATGAATAAATGAGATGATTAATCTCTCATGCAGCATTCTGAACATGAAGGCCCTCTACCAACTTGTTCCCACAGCCCACAGTCTCCCATTCGTAATGGTTTACAGTGAGACCCTAGAAAATAAGGTTTAGTTTAGTTTGTTTAGAGATACAGCGTGGAAACGGGCCCTTCAGCCCACCGAGACTGCACCGACCAGCGATCCCCGCACATTAACACAAGCCTACACATACTAGGGACAATTTACACATACCAAGTATACAAACCCAAGCCAATTAACCTACAAACCTGTACGTCTTTGGAGTGTGGGAGGAAACCGAAGATCTCGGAAAAAACACATGCAGGTCACAGGGAGAACGTACGAACTCCACCACAGACAGCACCCGCGTCCCTGGTGCCGCAAGCTCTGTAAGGCAGCAACTCTACCGCTGTGCCACAGTGCCGCCCAAATACCTCTTGGAAGCTAGCTGATGGTGAAGCCAGAGATTGATGATGAAATTTATCACTGGCGCAGTACGCTGGCAAAGGCTATGGTTGATTGTGATAATGGGTATATGAAGATCAAGACGTAAAAGCTGGCACAAGACTCTCAGACAAAAGGCCAGAGGTTTACCTGGCCTCCTATGTACTTCATCGAGCTCGACACCAAGAGCAAATACCTCAGGGCATTGGACAGATGCTATGAGCGCTGTGTCAACAAAAGTCCTCAAATGCAGTGGAAGGATAAGGGAACTATCATCAGTGTCCTCTCCTGGGTCAACATCGGAAGTGTCGAGACCCTTGTTACACTCGATTGCAGCATCAAATTCTTCACATGCTCAATTGTCAAGCTTGATACGGTTCAGAAAAGATTTACGAAGATGTTGCCAGGACTAGAGAGTGTGAGCTATAGGGAGAGGTTAAGTAGGCTGGGTTTCTATTCCATGATGCGCAGGAGGATGAGGGGAGATCTTATTGAGGTGTACAAAATCATGAGAGGAATAGATCGGGTAGATGCACAGAGTCTCTTGCCCAGAGTAGGGTAATCGAGGACCAGAGGATATAGGTTCAAGGTGAAGGGGAAAAGATTTAATAGGAATCTGAGAAGTAACTTTTTCACACAGAGGGTGGTGGGTGTATGGAACAAGCTGTCAGAGGAGGTAGATGAGGCTGGAACTATCCCATAATTTAAGAAACAGTTGGACAGGTACATGGATAGGACAGGTTTGGAGGGTTATGGACCAAGCGCAGGCAAGTGGGACTAAGGTAGCTGGGACATTGTTGGCCGGTGTGGGCGAATTGGGCCGAAGGGCCTGTTTCCACACTGTATCACTCTGTGACTATGGTTGTTCCAATAACAGAGCTCAGACTAGAGCCTTTCTGAAGAGCTTCTACATCCCCACTGACTGCGGGAGTTTCTGGCTCTCAGTGGAGAAGGGGCTTTCAGGGTGGTATTATCCAGACCTTGGGGAACGCAGAGACCCGAGGTGAACAACGCAAAGAGCACGCACTTCATATACGACCCATCACATCCTCAAGCCATATCCGTGGTCAGGCACGGAAATCGCTCTCAAAACATGCGGGGGACACAATTTCTTGGCGGCCGCGTGGGCGAATGCACTCACATGCGAGGCTTCGGCCATGGGCCCTGTGGACGGTAACATCGGGAGCCGACCTGGTTGGTGACCGACTCCGAACTCCAGCAACCGCAGCTTCGTCCGCCCTGAATCGTGGGGCTTCAATCGGCCCATTCACGGGACCATTCATCAGCTGAAGGGGGCTTCAACATCGGGAGACTTGAGCAGCAGTTTGATTTTAAGCCGCACCGGGCGCTGAAAGGTCCCTGCAAATGCGCCGAAACATAGCCCTTAGAACGCGTCTGATAAAGTCCGGATTACAAAACATGGGGGGGACTATCCCCTACCTCTCAAAGCACGGGGGGGGTCGGGGGGATGTGACCACACTGTCCCCCCCAGGATTTCCACCCATGTCGTGGCAATGTCTGTGCTTCCCGCATTGGCCTCATCAGCCACCTCAGAAACCGTGAAAGCAGAACGGGAGAACAAGAGCAGGTGATCCTCAATCCCAACGGGCTGCTGCAAAAGACGACAACAACAACAAAGGCAATGAAACAGTTGGGTTTTGGTGTCCATGTATACAAATTATCAAAATGCTAACCCGTACAAATAAAGGAAAACCCTGCTTTGGTGGCAGCCATTGGTTTAGTACCATCTACCCTTTGAATTGTAAATCTCTGGGGATAAAGAGCTTTAGTAAATGGAAGGACAAAGGTACCATTATCAGTGTCCTTTCCCATCCTTAGCATTGAGGCTCTTATTACACTCATAGAGCAATACAGTTTGGAAATAGGCCCTTCGGCCCAACTTGCCCACTCCGGCCAACTTGTCCCAGCTATACTCGTCCCACATTTGGCCCATATCCCTTCAAACCTGTCCTATCCATGCAGCTGAGTACCTATCCATTGAGTGAGCCAAATCTTTCGCACACTCAACACCTAACTACCTGAATAGACAACCTCTTCCCACAACAGAGCTCAGACGGAAACCTCTGAAGCGGTGGTGGGCGGTAAAGATTTTTTAAAGATATATAGTGCAATATACACCACTTTTATATTCAATTTTATATTCCAGATTATGTTTTCATTTTAATGGGAGCCTTCCTTGCTGTAATATCTCTGTTAAATATGTTATGCAGACCGGATCACCTCCTGACTTCAATCTCTTTACAAAACATGGAAAATTATCAGCACATAAATTAAATCACACCAAACACTATTTTTGCATGAGGAGTTCCTACCCCTCAATAAACACGGAAATACTGCGGACCAGAGCTCAAACTAGTAAACAACTAACATGCTGCAGTCTACTGGCAGATTCGCAGGCTGTTTGTGAAACTGTGATGTTTAATCTCCCTGGAGCTCAGCATTACTAATGTTTGAGAAAGATGATGTGCGAGTTGTGTTTTCTAATAGATGAGATGTACAATGGAAGGATAAGGGAACCATCATCAATGCCCTCTCCCAGGAGAGGGTCCTCAACATGCCCCTTGTTATCCTCCATTGAGCGGGCCACATTTTTCACATGCTCAACACCTAATTCCCAAAATGGATGCCCTCTTCCTACAACGGAACTCAGAAGAAAGTCACTCTGAAGAGGAGGTAAAGATCTTTTCTCTTTCTTAGATTTTGAAAGACATCAGGGCTGAAGTTCTGAACCATTATACCACAACCAGGGAGCGGTGCTGGACTACTATCCACCTCATCGGGGACCCTCGGACTATCTTTAATCAGACTTTATTGGCTTTACCTTGCACTAAACACTATTCCCTTATTGACAATAGACAATAGGAAATAGGTGCAGAAATAGGTCATTCGGCCCTTCGAGCGAGCACCGCCATTCACTGTGATCATCCACAATCAGTAGCCCGTTCCTGCCCTTCTCCCCATATCCCTCGACTCCCTTATCATGTATCTGTACACCGCCAATGGTTCGATTGATTCATGTATTGTCTTTCCGCTGACTGGTTAGCACGCAACAAAAGCTTTTCACTGTACCTCGGTACACGTGACAATAAACTAAACGGTACTGGAAGGGCTCCTACATCAGCTCACTCTAACTTGGTATTGGCATTGGCGTTCTGGTCACCTTGCTACACATAGGATATGATTAAGCTGGAAAAGGTGCACAAGGATGTGGCAAGAACTGGAGGGTTTGAGTTATAAGGAGAGATTAGATAGGCTGGGCTGTTTTCCTTGGAATGAGGGATGACTTTGCAGAGGTTTATGAATTTACGAGGGGCTTAGGTAAGGTGGATCATCACAGTTTTATATCTAGGGGAGTGTAAAACCGCAGGACATAGATTTAAGATGAGGGGGCAAAGTGTTCACCCATATATCATTACGTCTCTTGTTAATCGTCTAAGATCAAAGTGCTAAAATTGCATTGAAATCTATTGAACTATTCCATTGTGAATAGAATATCGGAATTGAAATCTATTGTGAATCTATTCCCATTTTTACCAAAATGAAGTACCTACCATTTGAGGTTCTCCGAAAATTCATATTTATTGAAGGAAAATGCTGCTAGCTTTCCAGTGAATTTAGTAAAACAAAGACCAAAGTTTAGAAGCTTGTGCAGTTCCTACCTAACAAACAAGTAACTGGTGGCAAAGGATCATGTGGGATTGATGTACTTGGCTGCACTTTACCACTGATCGCATCAGATTAAGTTGCAGGTGCATTATACACCTGAAACAAGCAAAAGGGCTGTTACTTCTTTAAATTAAGGGACTGACACCTACTTCAGGTCCCTTTGCTAATTTTCCATGCACTGATCAGTTTTCTCAATTGCACTTCAGTTAAAATGAAACCTGCGAATTTCATAATATTTTCCTGAGTTTCTCGTGAGCTGCACTCGGGTTGTTGAAGGAGGGAAATAATTATTGGTGGAGGAGTGAGTCTGCTAGCATCCGATTCAAGTCATACAGTGAACGTAAAACATTTCTTTTTTTTTTAAAATAATATTTTTATTAGAAGCATATATATATCATAATCAACACACACATTTTGTTTATCAATTACATATTGTTAATAGATGGGGTCCCAGCTATCAAAGTAGTAGGGGTCCTCATTTATCAATTGCATATTAACAATGCTTCTATTTGTTTATTTTTTTTTATAGATAGGAAGAAAGGAGAAAAAAACACGATAAAAAAGAATAGAATAAATTATCAATAATACAACTTTGGAGATAGGTCCGTAGATTATAAAACATAACTATTCATCTAATCCTGGGTTCAAGCTTCAGTCAGACTTCCGTGCCAGACCAATTTACCCTTTCAAAAAATCAATAAATGGAGACCATATTCTAGCAAATAATTCTTGTTTGCCAGTTAAGACAAGTCTAGTTCTTTCCAAATGTAAGGTCTCCGGCATCTCCATAATCCATTTTTAATTGTGGGGGTTGTTGGATTTTTCTAAACTTTTAATATTAATTTTGTTCCCAGTTATTATACTATAATCAAGGATGTTTCTTTAGCTTGTTGTAAGTTTTAGGCTTTGTTCTGATATTCCTAATATTATTAGTTTTGAGTCGGGATCCAATTGGATATTACCAACTTCAGAAATGATTCTAAAAATATCCGTCCAGAAATTTTTTATTTTTATACAATTTACAAAAGTATGAGCTAAATTAGCCTCTGAGTATTGACATTTATCACAGATAGGGGAGATATGTGGGAAAATTGTATTTAATTTTGTTTTAGAGTAATGCAGCCTATGTAGTACAGGTGCACAACCTTTTATCCGAAAGCCTTGGGACCAGACACTTTTCGTAATTCGGAATTTGTCGGACTTCGGAATGGAAATTTTTTTGCGTAGATTTTAATGGCTGGCTCAGTGGTAGAGTGCTCGGCACATATCCGCAAGGTCGCGAGTTTGCGCCTTGATCCCGTCAGTTCCTCGGTCGCGAGTTTGAGTCTTCAATGTAGTTTTTTCTTGCAGAATAAATGTCTGTATGAAATGTAGTGTGTTGAATGAATTCCTGAATTTATAAATGTGACCGCAGCATTGAATCACCTCTCGCACTCATTTCACCCTAGCGGGGCTACATGCCCTTAGGCGGCCTAAGGCGACATTTTCACACTCTTATATCCGTGTGCAGCAGAGGCGACGTGCGTTTGGCGCCAAACGTGAGCTTTGGCGTGCCATGTTTAGCGCCAAACATGAGCTTGGGTGAGCTTTGGTGTGCAGACGACATCCTGGAAAAAATGTCCGGTTTCTTCCAGGTAGGCGATTTACCCTCCCGGGCAATATACCCTCCACTTCTCTTTTATGAAGGGGATTTAGGTCCCCTTTCTTCCAGGACTGACCGGAGGTTCCGCTGTCACCTCTGCGGGCCGCCCTCGGTGAACGTCCTGTCTCCCTGTCCCTGGGATAGTAGGGGGCGATCAAACAGCACAATACCCCCCTCCCCCTCCAACTCCAGAGGAACCTGCTCCCCGATGGGCCGCTACGGCGACAAGTGGCAGTTCGCCCACAGCCCGAGCTGCGCCCCCCACAAGAACAAGACGTACCTGGAGCGGGGCTGGGCTGGAGTTGCTGATCTGGGATCTCCGTGCTTGCAGTGGGCCTGGGGGTCGGTGTCCCGATGAGGGGGCGCAGCTCGGGCTGTGGGCGAACTGCCACTTGTCGCCGTAGCGGCCCATCGGGGAACGGCTTCTGGTGGTCCTGACGTCTCCGGCCAGTTTGCAGTTTTCCTCTGGAGTTGGAACGGGGCTGGGCTGCTGCTGGCTGTGGGTCTCTGGGATCTCCGTGCTTGCAGTGGGCCTGGGGGTCGGTGTCCCGTTGGTCCTGACGTCTCCGGTGACTGTCACTGACCTGCTGGCATCGCCGACGTGAAGACAGTGCAAAGCCCCCGCGCCGGTGCAATGGGCGGGGAGCTGGAGAGGGGAGGGAAGGGGTCACACACATGGCCGGGAAGCAGAGGGGTGTAGGTGGGGTGAAATTGAAGGGAGCGACAATCTGCTGCTGCCTGCCCGCTGAGTTAAAACGTTCCCACGCAAGACTCACGATACACTGTGTATCGTGAGTCTACCGTGGGAACTTTTTAACTCAGCGGGCAGGCAGCAGCATATTGTCAATTATTAACCCTCCCGCGCAATATACCCTCACCTTCTCTTTTATGAATGGGGATTTAGTTCCCCTTTCTTCGAGGACCGACCGGAGGTTCCGCTGTCACCTCTGCGGGCCGCCCTCGGTGAACGTTTTCAAGGACCTTTCTTCAAGGACCGAAAAAATGGCCGCTATTCGGAGGTTTTCGTTATTTGGATCTTCGGATAAAAGGTTGTGCACCTGTACTTTAAATTGTATTAAAGAACGTCTGGCATTTAACGAGCATTGATGTATATGTTGTAGACTTTCGTCCCAAATATCTTTCATTATAGGTTGGTCTAATTCATTTTCCCATGCTTGTCTATATAATTCCGTCGACTAGGGGGACTCTGCCCTTGTTGCGAGTGTGGGGATGGGGAGAGAGAGCAGTGTTGCGGGGTATGGAAGAGACCATGGTGCGAGCCTCACCTATGGTGGCGGAGGGGAACCCCCGTTCCCTGAAGAATGAGGACATTTCAGATGCCCTGGTGTGGAACGCCTCATCCTGGGAGCAGATGCGGCGTAGACTGAGGAATTGGGAGTAGGGGATGGAGTCCTTACAGGAAGCAGGGTGGGAAGAAGTGTAGTCCAGATAGCCATGGGAGTCAGTGGGTTTATAGTGGATGTCGGTCAGAAGCCATGGGAGTCTACTATAAACCCACTGACTCCCATGGCTATCTGGACTACACTTCTTCCCACTTCTTCCCACCCTTCCCACCCTGCTCCCTGTAAGGACTCCATCCCCTACTCCCAATTCCTCCGTCTACGCCGCATCTGCTCCCAGGATGAGGCGTTCCACACCAGGGCATCTGAAATGTCCTCATTCTTCAGGGAACGGGGGTTCCCCTCCGCCACCATAGATGAGGCTCGCACCATGGTCTCTTCCATACCCCGCAACACTGCTCTCTCTCCCCATCCCCACACTCGCAACAAGGGCAGAGTCCCCCTAGTCCTCACCTTTCACCCCACCAGCCATCACATACAACAAGTAATCCTCCGTCAGTTTCGCCACCTCCAACGTGACCCCACCACTCGCCACATCTTCCCATCTCCCCCCATGCCTGCCTTCTGCAAAGACCGCTCCCTCCGCAACTCCCTTGTCAATTCTTCCCTTCCCTCCCGTACCACCCCCTCCCCGGGCACTTTCCGTTGCAACCGCAAGATATGCAACACCTGTCCCTTTACCTCCCCCCTCGACTCCATTCAAGGATCCAAGCAGTCGTTCCAGGTGCGACAGAGGTTCACCTGTATCTCCTCCAACCTCATCTACTGCATCCGCTGCTCTAGATGTCAGCTGATCTACATCGGTGAGACTAAGCGGAGGTTGGGCGATCGTTTAGCCGAACACCTCCGCTCGGACCGCAAGAACCTACCTGACCTCCCGGTGGCTCAGCACTTCAACTCCCCCTCCCACTCCCCGTCCGACCTCTCTGTCCTGGGTCTCCTCCATGGCCAGAGTGAGCAAAACCGGAAATTGGAGGAACAGCACCTCATATTCCGCTTGGGGAGTCTGCATCCTGCGGGCATGAACATTGAATTCTCCCAATTTTGTTAGCCCTTGCTGTCTCCTCCCCTTCCTCAGCCCTCGGGCTGTCTCCTCCCATCCCTCAGCCCCCGGGCTCCTCCTCCTCCTTTTTCCTTCCTTCTCCCCGCCACCCCCTATCAGTCTGAAGAAGGGTTTCTGCCCGAAACGTTGCCTATTTCCTTCGCTCCATAGATGCTGCTGCACCCGCTGAGTTTCTCCAGCATTTTGGTGTACCTTTGATTGAAAGAGGTACAGTAATTGCGGAAGAAAGATCATTTTTACAGCATTAATTCTGCCAAACATTGAGATAGGAAGTGTTTTCCAACATTGAATATTCTTATGCAGTTTATTAAGTAAAGGCAGGAAATTTAATTTAAATAAGGAGGTATATTTCTTAGTAACATAAATTCCTAGATATTTAAATTTTTCGTTAACTATTTTAAAGGGGATTGTTGCAATGTATGTAACCTGAGTTCCGTTATTGGCACAATTTCACTTTTGTTAGCTCCCATAAAACTGAACAAAAAAACCTATAGTGAAAATCCTATAATATATAGTGGTATATGAATTTGGAAACAATTAAAAAAGACGTTAAAATTGGATAATTTATCACTCTTTCTTCCCATTGTAAACAATCCTTCATTTAAACCCTCTGTGTTGGATAAAGGTTTTACACAATGGAAAAATTATGGAATTAAAAAGGTGGGACATCTTTATAGGAAAGGCATTTTTCTTTCATTTCCGGAGTTACAACAGAATTATGGACTACACTCAAATAACTTTTTCAGATATTTACAACTTAGCGATTATGTTAAATCACATACACAAGATTATAGAACTAGAGAGCCAGAAACTCTTGATGAATGTTTGAATAAACATCCTAATACAGAAGTTAATATCTCACATTTATAACACCCTTTTAGATAGTGAGGTCCCGTCGACGGATTTATATAGACAAGCATGGGAAAATGAATTAGACCAACCTATAATGAAAGATATTTGGGACGAAAGTCTACAACATATACATCAATGCTCGTTAAATGCCAGACATTCTTTAATACAATTTAAAGTATTAAATAGACTGCATTACTCTAAAACAAAATTAAATAGAATTTTCCCACAAATCTCTCCTATCTGTGATAAATGTCAATACTCAGAGGCTAATTTAACATACTTTTGTAAATTGTATAAAAATCAAAAATTTCTGGACGGATATTTTTAGAATAATTTCTGAAGTTGTTAATACCCAATTGGATCCCGACTCAAAACTAATAATATTAGGAATATCAGAACAAAACCTAAAACTTACAACAAGCCAAAAAAACGTCCTTGATTATAGTATAATAACTGGGAAAAAATTAATATTAAAATTTTGGAAAAGTCCAACAACCCCCACAATTAAAATGTGGATTATGGAGATGTCGGAGACCTTACATTTGCAAAGAACTAGACTTATCTTAATTGACAAACAAGAATTATTTGCTAGAATATGGTCTCCATTTATTGACTTTTTGAAAGGGTAAATTGGTCTGGCACGGAAGTCTGACTGAAGCTTGAACCCAGGATTAGATGAATAGTTATGTTTTATAATCTACGGACCTATCTCCAAAGTTGTATTATTGGTAATTTATTCTATTCTTTTTTATTGTGTTTTTTTCTCTTCTTTCTCACTAACTATAAAAAAAACAAAAAACAAATAGAAGCAGTTAACATAATTGATAAATGAGGACCCCTATTACTTTGATAGCTGGAATCCCATCTATTAACAATATGTAATTGATATACTAAATGTGTTTTGAATATGCTTCTAATAAAAATATTTTTAAACATTTTTTTTTTAAATTCACTTTTGTTCCAATTAATTCTATATCCCGAAAATAAACCGAATTGAGTTATTAGATTTAACAGGTTTGGGATGCTAGTTTCTGGGTTTGTGATGTATATTAATACATCATCTGCATATAAAGAAAGTTTATTAACTGTATCTTTAGTATTATACCCATATATTTCTGGGTGGGCTCTAACACTTTCTGCCAATGGTTCAATAGCAAGGATGAATAATAACGGGGATAGCGGGCATCCTTGTCTACAACCTCTAGATAAAATAAATTTAGGTGATAACATTTGGTTTGTCAATATTCTAGCTGTTGGGTTAGTATATAAAAGCTTAACCCATGTGCAGTACTTCTCGCATAGTTGAAATTTTCCATAACCGAAAATAAATTGGGCCATTCCACCTGATCAAATGCTTTTTCAGCGTCTAGCGAAATGACTGCTAAATCTACATTAGCTATTCTATTTGAATTTATAATATTAAATAATCGTCTCAGATTATAAGATGAATAACGTTTTGGAATAAAACCTGTTTAATCAGGGTGTATTAATTTATGAATCACTAAACTTAATCTATGGGCTAGAATTTTGGTTAATATTTTCTGATCAGTGTTTAGGAGAGCAATTGCTCTATATGAAGCTGGGTATTCAAGGTCCTTATCCATTTTTGGTATAAGTGTTATTGTTGATTCGTTTAAAGTTTCTGGCAGTTTCTGTTGAGTAAAGGCGTAATTATACAATGTCTGTAGACGTGGGGAAATCAGATCATAACATTTTTATAAAATTCAGAGCTTAGGCGATCAGGGCCTGTGGCCTTTCCGTTTTTTAAAGATCTAATAGACTCTTCGATGTATTTTACTGTTATTTCAGCACCTAGTAATTCCCTCTCTTTCAGGTCTAAACCTGTAAGATTACATTTCTGTAAAAATGATTCCATACTTGCAGAACGTTCTATCGTTTTGATTGAGTAAAGTGTTTGATAGTATTGTAGAAATCTGTCATTGATATCCTTGGGCAATGTTAGTATTTTTCCCATATCTGATCTAATTTTATAAATTGTTTTTTCCCCATCCACTGAGGTAAAATATTTGAGTACACAAATCCCTGAAAATATGAGGACCAGTGAATCATGGAAACATAGAAAATAGGTGCAGGAGGAGGCCATTCGGCCCTTCGAGCCAGCACTGCCATTGATTGTGATCATGGCTAATCGTCCCTAATCAATAACCCGTGCCTGCCTTCTCCCCATATCCCTTGATTCCACTAGCCCCTAGAGCTCTATTTAACTCTCTCTTAAATCCATCCAGTGATTTGGCTTCCACTGCCTTCTGTGGCAGGGAAGTCCACAAATTCACAACTCTCTGGGTGAAAAAGTTTTTTCTCACCTCAGTCTGAAATGTCCTCCCCTTTATTCTAAGACTGTGGCCCCTGGTTCTGGACTCGCCCAACAATGGGAACATTTTTCCTGCATCTAGCTTGACCAGTCCTTTTATTATTTTATATGTTTTATATGTTTCTATAAGAACCCCCTTCATCCTTCTAAACCCCAGTGAATACAAGCCTAGTCTTTTCAATATTTCCTTATATGACAGTCCCGCCATCCCAGGGATCAATCTCGTGAACCTACGCTGCACTGGCTGCACTGGCTCAAACACAAGGATGTCCTTCCTCAAATTAGTAGACCAAAACTGTACACAATACTCCAGATGAGGTCTTACCAGAGCCCTATACAACTGCAGAAGAACCTCACTACTCCTATACCGAAATGCTATTGTTGTTATGGAGGCCAACATTCCATTAGCTTTACTGCCTGCTGTACCTGCACGCCAACTTTCAGTGACAGGTGTACAAGGACAACCAGGTCTCGCTGCACCTCCCCCTTACCTAACTTAACCCCATTGAGATAATAATCTGCCCCCTTGTTTTTGCCCCCAAAGTGGATAACCTCACGCTTATCTATATTACTAGACTAAGTGGAACCCGTTGGGTCCCATGTTCACATGGGAGGGCTGGTCCCCCAACGCAATATTCCACCTCTCCACCAATTCCAATATTGGTGGCCAGTGGGGGGGCTTTCTGGAGTGCTAGTATGGGTATTGTGGGCTGAAGGGACTGGTTTCCAGAGGGCTAGTATGGACATTGTGGGCCAAATGGATTCTTAGGGTGGCAGCTCAGTCACTCAAGCCTGATGTGCTGGCAGCTCACTCACTCACGGCTGGTGGGCTAGCAGTTGACTCACGGCTATTCCTTGAAATTCCATTTCAAGCAGGGTGCAAGGCCACCAAATTCAAATGGAGTTTCCTACCATTTCAAGCAGGGTGCAAGGCCACCAAATTCAAGTGCAGTTTCATGTCATTTCAAGCAGGGTGTAAGGCCACCAAATTCAAGTGCAGTTTCATGCCACCAAGCAGGGTGCAAGGCAACCAAATTGAAGTGCAGTTTCATACCACTTCAAGCAGGGTGCAAGGCCACCGAATTCAAATGCAGTTTCATACCATTTCATGCAGGGTGCCAGGTCACCACATTCAAATGCAGTTTCTTACCATTTCAAGCCGGGTGAAACCACCATAAAACCACTATAAACCACACAAAACACCACATTAACACCACACTTACAGTTCAGTAGGCATTCAGTGTGTTCAGTTGATTCATAGCTCAGACAGAGTCGTGACCTCTCCCTCCCACATCATGCAGAGACGGAGCCACACCCACACTTCCGGGTTGTATAATCCCTCGCCCTCCAACCGGAAGTGGCGTGGCCTTCAAGGTGTGATTGACAGGAGAGAGATTCTCAATATTTTTTTAAACACTAATAACACTTTTATTTTTCATTGATGGGAAGAATCCTCTGCACCTGATGAGCGGGACTGAGTAAGATGGCCAAAAATCACAGCAGTAAGTGGTAGCGTTTTATCTAATATCAATATACAGTGCAAACAGGTAGTTGTCAAGTTTCCACCACAGCCATTTTTGCAGTGCAGCCTTTCAAAGCAGTTACCAGCACCAACAACTGCCATTTTTGTAGTGCAGCCTTTCAATGCAGTTGCCACCACCAACAACAGCCATTTTTGCAGTGCAGCCTTTCAAAGCAGTTGCCACCACCAACAGCAGCCATTTTTGCAGTGCAGCCTTTCAAAGCAGTTACCACCACCAACAACAGCCATTTTTGCAGTGCAGCCTTTCAAAGCCGTTACCACCACCAACAACAACCATTTTTGCAGTGCAGCATTTCAAAGCAACCACATTTTCATTTTCAAACCACATTAAGGGCACTCACAGTTGAGTGGACGTGTGTTCAGTGTTATTTACAGCTCAGAGAGCAATGACCCTCTTGCTTCCTCCATCTTGCAGAGACGGAGTGAGGCACAACACTTACTGGTTTTATAGTCCCTCCCCCCTCCCACCAGCAGGGGCAGCAGAAAGAATGTCAACATTTTAAAAACATTAATAACTCTTTTATTTTTCATAGATGGGAAAAATCCTCTTGTCCTGCGCAGCGGAGGTGGACTCTGAGTAAGATGGCCAAAATCACAGCCGTAAGTGGCAGCGTTTTTTCAAAAATCATGAAAAAGAAAACTGGAAGTGGTCAAGATCTTACTTTTAGTAATATAGATACTGCATTTGCCATGCATCTGCCCACTCACTCAACCTGTCCAGGTCATCCTGCAACCTCCTAACATCCTCTTCACAGTTCACACTGCCACCCAGCTTTGTGTCATCCGCAAACTTGCTAGTGTTGCTCCTAATTCCCTCTTCCAAATCATTAATATATATGGTAAACAGTTGCGGCCCCAACCCTGAGCCTTGCAGCACTCCTGCTATTCTGAAAAGGACCCGTTCACTCCTACTCTTTGCTTCTTGTCTGCCAACCAATTTTCTATCCATGTCAACACCCTACCCCCAATACCATGTGCTCTAATTTTAGTCACCAGTCTCACATGCGGGACCTTATCAAAGGCTTTCTGAAAGTCTAGATACACTACACCCACTGGCTCCCCTTCATCCATTTTACTTGTCACATCCTCAGAAAATTCCAGAAGATTAGGCAAACATGATTTTCCTTTAATAAATCCATGCTGACTTGGACTAATCCTTTTACTGCTATCCAAATGCCCCATTATTACCTCTTTAATAATTGACTCCAGCATCTTTCCCACCACAGGCTAACTGGTCTGTAATTCCCCGTTTTCTCTCTCGCTCCTTTCTTAAAAAGTGGGATAACATTAGCTATCCTCCAATCCACTGGAACTGATCCTGAATCTATTGAACATTGGAAAATGATCACCAACGCGTCCACTATTTCTAGAGCCACCTACCTGAGGACCCTGTGATGCAGACCATCCGGCCCAGGGGATTTATCATCCTTCAGTCCCATTAGCCTATATAGAGATACTATTTCTCGCCTAATGAAAATGTCTTTCAGTTCCTCTACCCCCCTTAGATCCTCTGTCCTCCTGTACTTCTGGGAGATTGTTTGTGTCTTCCTTAGTGAAGACAGATGCGAAGTACCTGTTCAACTCTTCTGCCATTTCCTTGTTCCCCATAATAATTTCACCCGTGTCTGCCTTCAAGGGACCAACATTTGACTTTACTATTCTTTTTCCCTTAACATATCTAAAGAAGCTTTTACTGTCCTCCTTTACATTCCTGGCCAGCTTCCCCTCGTACTTCATCTTTTCAGCCCGTATTGCCCGTTTTGTTTCCTTCTGTTGTCCTATGAAAGTTTCCCAATCCTCTGGCTTCCGGCTACTCTTTGCTGTGTTATACATCTTTTCTTTTAGTTTTATTCTATCCCTAACTTCTCTTGTCAGCCACGGTTGCCTCCTACTCCCCTTAGAATCTTTCTTCCTTTTTGGAATGAAATGATCCTGCGTCTTCCGGATTATGCCCAGAAATTCCTGCCATTGCTGTTCCACCATAATTCCTGCTAGGATCCCTTTCCAGTCTACCTTGGCCAGCCCCTCTCTCATGCCTTCATAATCCCTTATATCCAATATTACTGGTCCTTTAACGATTTTTGCATCATTTCACATTAGCATTGGAGTAAGGCTGCTCAGTCTGTCAAGGGCCTGTCCCACTGCCGGCGACTAGGCTGTCGCAACATGGTCGCAATGGTGTCTCCTGTATGGTCGTGGGTAGTCTCCTCAGTCGCCCAAAGAGTCGTAGTGTTTATCTGGTCACCACTGGATTTTGAAATGTTCAAAACCTTACGGCGACAGTCGGCGACAGTCAGCTTGTCATAGCTTGTCTTCTCCTGACGTAGGAGCTGTCGTAGGTTGTCGTAGGTTGTCGCCAGGATGACGTAGGATGTCGCCAGGATGACGTAGGATGTCGCCAGGATGACGGAGGCTGTCGCTGTTGCTGACCGGTGAATTCCATTGTCGTAGTCGCCAGCAATCGCCTAAAAAATCGCCTAGTGGGACAGGCCCTTAAGTTGGCCAATATAAGCTTAATCATTAAACATTGGAATAGTGTTCTGAGTGGCCCTGTGCAGTACTTGTCGCCCAGATGGCTGTCCATGACAATACTTCTACCGCTCTGAGTTACAATCTGGGTGGTTTCATGACCTTCAAGGATGAAGTCAGACTGTGCAAACTTTGCCCCAGTGCTTGATAAATGAGGCCCTTCCACCATTGATGGTGTCACTAGATAAGGTGCCACTGCTTCACTATCAGTTTGTTTAAAGGGTCCTGCTATATTGCGGTAGATGGAATGAATAAGTGGAAACTACGATGCATTAAAATTAATTGTGGCTGCAGAGATTTATAAGTCATGAGGAAAATTATTGTTTGTTATTTTATTGAGGCTCTGAAACTCCACTGGCACAATGTATGGTGTGTGGACGGAAAGCCTCATAACTCTCACAAGTTCTGTGGTGAATAAAAACAGAATCTTTTATTTCTTGCAATAGTGGATAATCCACTGATTTCTATACCACATGAGAGACTTATAAAGCTTTTCATATTAAAAAAAGAGCATTTGACAGTTTAGTTAGAGCCAGGAAAAAATGCATGCATCTAAATAAATAAAGACAGGGCCTTGAAAATATGATTTGTGAATTCCGTAAGGGCAAATTTCCATTACCTGAACAGCCAAAATGTGGGAGGTAGACACAAGATGCTGGAGTAACTCAGCGGGTGAGGCAGCTTCTATGGAGAGAAGGAATGGTTGACGTTTCGGGACGAGACCCTTCTTCAGACTGAAAGTGGAGTTGTCTGTCCGCCAAGTGTATTCATCCCTCAGCACAGCATGGTGATTGACTACTCAAATTCCCCATCTCATTCTCGTGCTGATCTTTCTAACTCAAGCCTCCTGTGTATAGGTCATGTTTTACAAACTTGACTTTGTGTTTTGAGGAGATGACAAAGGTGATTAATGAGGGTTGAACGGTGGATGTTGTCTACATGGATCATAAGATCAGAAGAACACGTGATAGGGGCAGAATTAGGCCTTTCAGCCTATCAAATCTATCCCAACGTTCAATCATGGCTGATCTTTCTCTCCCTTATAACCCCATTCTCCTGCCTTCACTCCATAATCTCTGACACCTGTACTAATCAAGAATTGTTTGACACAGACATGTGGCTGAAACGGGGTGATGTTTGAAGAGACACGGATGTAGCAGTTAGGAAGCTTTTACATTGGGGCATGACTATGCAGAGAATGAGAGGATATGGATCCTGTGGAGGTTTTTGGGTTTAATTTAATTTAGTATTACATTCAGCACAGATGTCTTGGGATGAAGGACCTGTTCGTGTGCTACATTGTTCTATGCTCCATGTAAGAAATTACCTGGGCAGAACCAGTGAGCAGGTCTACAATCCAGCAGAGACAAAAATGCTGGAGAAACTCAGCAGGTGAGGCAGCATCTATGGAGACTGATGTGGGGGTGGCGGGAAGAAGAAAGGAAGAGGCGGAGACAGTGGGCTGTGGGAGAGCTGGGAGAGTATAATGGATAAGGGAGAGCCAGTGGATGTGGTGTATATGGACTTTCAAAAGCCTTTGGCAAGGTCCCACACAAGAGATTAGTATTAGCAGAATTAGAGCACATGATATTTGGGGTTGGGTATTGATATGGATGGAGAACTGGTTGGCAGACAGGAAACAAAGAGTAGGATCCTTTTCAGAATGGCAGGCAGTGACTAGTGGGGTGCCGCAAGGTTCAGTGCTGGGAACACAGTTATTTACAATCTTGTAACTATTAAAACTCTGAGTGTGTGTGTGTGTGTGTGTGTGTGTGTGTGTGTGTGTGTGTGTGTGTGTGTGTGTGTGTGTGTGTGTGTGTGTGTGTGTGTGTGTGTGTGTGTGTGTGTGTGTGTGTGTGTGTGTGTGTGTGTGTGTGCGCGTGTTCCTGTAGAGTTTTATCCCGTGGATTTAGAAATCGGCTTACCTGAAAATTTCGAGCTTTATTACTTGAGTTATTTATGAAAATGTTCACAAATCTGAAATATCTTTGAAAATAAACGAGCTGATGACGTCACAATGGGTCTGCTCCTGCCACCTGCAGCACACTGTTTTCCACGCGCTGCGAGTTACATCACCCCACCCCCCGCTCCGGCTCGCAGTCATTTTATCACTGCCTGCCCGCCGTGGCCCCGCCTGCTCGCAGTCGGCTCATACTCGGCTGGCTGTCCGCCCTGCCCCGCTCGCAGCCCAGCCGACCCCCC